>NC_071421.1:3646181-3950029 GCF_017976375.1 Cuculus canorus | reverse complement strand
GAAATATTTTTTCCACTGATTTTTTAATAGCCCTGTTCTGAAGACTGGGGAAACAGCCTGGAAGGATTCTGGAGGACACTTCTCAGGCTGACAGGCAGCATTAACACCAGAGCAAGAGCCAAATCCCAGCTCCTCAAACCACGCTGGCTGTAGTAGCGGCAAGCCTTGTATACCGGAACAATGACTTCAGGCCTACGAAATCTACCACAGCTAAAATTTGGAACAAGATGGGGAAAACAAAAAAACCATGGTAACGGTAGGCTGTGACTGTCCATCTCGGCTCCTAACCACCAGGTCAAAGAGAAACATGCATCGACACGGAGGGGGATCCTGCCCCACAGAATTGTGTGAGTGCTCTTTCTGCCCGTAGTTTAAGAGGTGACTGCCAACACAATGAAGGGCAATGGATAAATGGAGACTTTGATGTTGAAGCACTAAGACCAGTGCTAGAAAAGCCAACCTCTCAAGCATAGATGCTAATTAAAAACAGGACATGCTTCCTGACACAAACTCTGGTGATGACAGTGCATCCCCTCAGCCCTGGGGTAAATCCTGCTGAGGTTCAGCCCGCCCAGCCTCACCAAGGACTTGTGGGTAGTGAAGGCAGCTCAGACTCATAGCAGCACCCGCAGCAAGCCCGCAGCCCAGCCTGCCACGGCCTCTGTTTCCTGCGGAAATCAGCAGGAGGGGTTCAGGTGGGCGTCAGGCTCCTCCAGATGTGGCCGAGCGTGGGCAGCGACCAGGCAAGGCCAGCAGAGCCGATGTGTTATCTGAACAGCTCAGGACAATTTTCATCTGCAGCTCTAATGAACGATATAAAGTTTTATAAGCATCAACAAGGCTCAGAGAAGACTTAAATCCATTTCAGTGCTCATTTAGCAGCTTCATCTGTGTGCAATTAAAACTTCAGCATTAAATGTTAGAGAATAAAATAACGCGACACTTAAAAAGTAACCTGTGCTTCAGCAGGCCGTGCTCTGAGCTCAAATGATTGTTTACAAGATAAAAATAGGATCTGGCCAAAATCAGCATCTCCTACAGCTTCTCCTTTCAATAGGAAAAGGGAAATGTCTGCTGAACTCGGGGGGCTTCACTATCCTGTGTACACACAACTGCTCCTTTAAGCACACCCGTGCCTAAAGCACATCTCAGAGCACGGGTAACCTCCCTTCTGGCTTCGAGGATAATGCAAAAAGAAATGTAAAGTGAAGTTCAATTGAGATTTTCAGTTTGGTCTAAACCCTAATCCATTATTAAAACAGCTCTCGGTTTTAAGTTGATGGTTAGGGAACACAATTTTACAACAAAGAATATTTCTAATTCCTAGGAGTATCCTAAATGCTCCCATGATTACTCTGAGCATGAAAACATGACCGGGGTGGAGCGGAGCGTGAGAAGTGGGTGGGGAATAAACAGCCCATGTTTTACTGACCAAAAGAACCGTAGAGGAATGCAAATTAAATCCAAAGACGGACAGAAATATCAAAATGAATTAGAGTAAGTACTGGGAGAACACAGGCCAAAAAAAAGCAATGAGCTATGCAAGAAACGTACACACAGTTCAACTTAAAAGAAGCAAAACCCAATGAAAATGACATATTTTATTTTAAAAACCAATGTACTTTTTATTCAAGAAAAGCCAACGTTACATCCTCACAGAAAAACAAGACATTTGGGGAGGTCAGAGAACGCTACAGTTCAAAACGATGAAAATTACAGCTTGCACACCAAAATTAAAAATGAAATGAAATTAAATAAATGAAATGGTTACCAAAGTAATGCAGGTCAGGGGATCAAAGGTGAAGGGTCACACATTATTAAAAAGAAATCCAAAAGGGCGTCTGCATCAAGATCTCTGCAAAACAAAGGAGCTTCAGTGAGTAAAACCAGCACCTTCCAGGGAACCGCACCACCGCTCCGCACCGCACACCCAGCAGTGCCCGCGGCCGCCCTGCTCCCCCCCCGGCAGCCTCCACCACCCGGCTGCCGCCAGCGTGAGGCCGTGAGCCTTGGTTTGACCCACCCTGGGAATGGCCTCTCCACGTCCTTCTGTTCCCACACCAGGGCACCGGTCCCCCGCTACACAGGACGTGTCTCCAGAGCTGGGGAGGGGAACCCGCGGGTGCCTGAGCTGCGACGCGCAGCAAGCAGACCTTCCTCCACGAGACACTGCTCCTCAGGCACCAACGCAAACGGCCATCAATGCAACCTTCAGATCCTCTCTTTCAGGGCACCGCACACTCTTTTGTCAAGTGTTTGCTCTCTCCGTTGTAACTGTGAAGCTACAGCCATCGCTGACCACGCACACCGGACTCCTAACTTCACAACCTATCAGTTTAGCGCTACCACATAGAAGTAATTCAAACGTGGTTACTGAGACAAAGGCCTCTCCTCCTGGAATCTGAATTATACAGAAGCTATAAATACCCTTCGGTACCCATTTCCAAGCAAGATGCAGTCAATTATCTACACTAAATCTATACAGAGCATGTATATATTTCCATCAGCTGACTGTAGGAGAAAGACCTCCACCCAGGGCACCACCTCCCTCTCCATCTGGGCCTCCCACTCCTGCTGCCAGGCGAGGAGTTACATTTTGGGAGTCTTCAAGCCAAGGAACACACACAGCCCACAAAACTCTCTCTTTGTAAGGCAACACAGCCACCACCAAGAGGCAAAATCACCAGATCCCACGCTGAAGCGTGGAGCAACGGTGTAACCTGCGTGCATGCTTCTCCAGGTAACACCGCGCCTCACTGCACTGCTCCCGAGTCACCTGCACCACAGCCATGAGCTGCAGAAAACCGGAGGGTTGGCATTTCTAACACCCCACCACCAGTGTCTGGCAAACTCTCCCCATGCACTGGAGTTAAAACTGAGTTCTTGCCATGACTTCCAACATTTATCAACTCCGATTCTCTTGACCTGAACTCGAGAGCCAGCTTTGCAGCTGTGACGTCACCACATGCCCAGGCTGGGTCCTGCAATCCCCGTTCACACCTCTGATTTGTGCGGTGGGCTCCTTCTGGAGGAAACCAGTTTGGAAAGCAAGTGACTTCCAAATAATTTGGGAGCAGAGACACAGAGTTGCCATAACTCAAAAGCTCGTGAACGGTGAAGGCATCAGCAAGACCTCAGCAACAGGGAAGCAAACCCAGCCCTGTGCCGTGAGTGCCGCATCCCCAGCGCAAGCCTGGCTCCCTCCCGACTGCCCAGGCAGCTGCTTGAAGATGGAGTTTTATGTAGTTCCAAGACCATTTTCACAGCGGGCAGCAACATCCCGAGCCAGACATGGGGCAGTCCCAACGAGCCCATCTCCTCAGCTGTTGCTAACCCACAGTGCCGTCTGCCGCCCAGCAAACTGTTCCCTGCTCCCATTTTTCCGTCACCCCCCCGAGCCGTGTTTGTACAGACACAGGAGCAGAGCCATCCCAAAGGAATAACACAAAGGCTTTCCTCCTGGCACGCTCTGTCCCCGCTGCCCCGATGAGCACTCCTTCTGCAGAACACAAACTGGTTTCACTCTCAGCTCCTCTTCTGAAGAACTACCCCTGCACAAAACCTTCACTTTTATGGGCACTAGTTTTTCCTTCACATCTAGTTTTCCTTTCTCCTCTAAATCCCCTGGTTTTTCCCTTCAAAACGAAGCAGCCACCCTTGGAAGCAGCGACAGGAGACTGAAGACAGGATTTCAATCACTTACAAAATGCAATATCCGCGGTTTCCACTCATTCGACAAGTGAGCCAATTCATTTGTGTTTAGACGTGCCAGGCCCCGGCAGACACACATTTAAATTGACTTTGTAAATTGACTTTGTTGTAACATTTTCCTCGTAAAACGTGGCACAAAGTCCAACTGGCGGAGCACACGGCAGGATGCCACCTGGTCCCAGAGACTCTGACAGGAGCTGTACTATCAGCCCTTACACAAGTATAACAGAAATAGCAGCCTAAACACTAACGAAAGGGAAGGGGGGAAAGCCAGATTTCCCCAGGAGGGAGAAGCAATCTTTCTCTGCTGGAGCCTGAACAGCATCGCAGGTATCACGGCTTTTGCACAGCACCCTTCTCATTCTGTAATCCCCCAGCCTGCTCACAACAGGCACTAATTGTGTAAACACGGCTGGAAAACAGCAAACGCAGAGCCAGCAGCAGATTTTCTGCTTTGTACGTTAAGCAAAGTGCAGAATTTCATTAATTTCACAAAATAAACCCATAATGAAGTGCTGCTGTTTGAGACATTCCCATCTCGCTCACCAATCAGCCGTAAATCCCCATCATATGCAGCGAGAGAAGCCGCCCACGCGCCAGACAGCACCAGTCAGGTGTACCCACACTTCCCTCCCAGCTCGGCTCCAGTCAGAGGGAAACATCATTTCCCTTCAACTCCACTGCCAGGGTTCTGTCCCCTCCTCTAAAGAGACATGGATGCGGATGCCTTACACCACTGTCGTTGGCTGAGGGGAGGGACAGGCGCTGGGAAGTGGGTGCCAAAGGCTGGCAGGGCAAGCACCCCGCAAGCCAGGGACAAACCCTGGCGGGTCCCGGCTACAGTGTCCAGCAGAATAGGGGATGTGAACCAGCACCAGCGTTCCTGCTTTTACAGGCGCTCCAGCTGTTCTGGCACCTGACAAATGTTTCACCCTCCACCAGGCACTTCCTCTCATTCACAAAGCCTGATGGTAACTTGTTTCAGACCCCAGCTTGGCACAAACCTACAGCAGCCCCAGGTGTCACGAGGAGATGTGCACAGGAATCACACAGAAGCTGGACCGCTACCGCTCTCCACTCCTCCAGCAGAGGATCATAAGGAGGAACAAGCAACGAAACCTCTAATAATAGCATTTGCCCCACCACCGTAATATTTCATACTCCATGACCACGTGGGCAGCAGGCAATTAGTCCAAATTAAATATTCTCATTGCTCTTGAGAGATCATGGAGCTGATGTGGACCATGAGGACGTTCCAGCTTTGCAAGAGCCGCGCAACTGCCAAGCTCACCCGACAATGGCCAGCCTCCAGCTTCGAGAAACCGTGCTTAAGCAAAACATGTCTGCATTAACTTCAGCTTAATGGAAAGCATTAAATACCATACGCAGACTCACTTTATGGTCCTCAGGAAACTGCAGTGAGCACCATTGCTTTTCCAGCAAGTTTTGCCATCGTGATGGCAAGATGGGATGCTGGGAAGTGGACAGACACCCCGTCCTCGCTCTGACTGCCGTGACAACAGAAGCTGATCCCACACACTTGCTCACCCCCACGAATTTACACCACACTCAGCTGCTCCGGTCAATAAGTTTTGAACTGGCACAGCAATGCAGCAAAGAGTCACAATGCACTGTCTTGTCCAGGACACCCTTAAAGCAAAAAAGTCTAAGTTTGTAGATAGAAGAGTTCATTCTAAAAGGCACCTAAAGGTATTAAAAGAGCAACAATGCGGTACTGCTCGGTCGCTGCCTGGGGTGCCAGTCTGACGGACAAACCTGTGATGGCAGGAGTGTGCTGGTGACCGGCTGCTTGGCGCTGTCTGCCAGGGCTACGGGGGAACAGAGCAGCAGGTAGCAAGGACAGATCGCAGCACCTGAGCCTGGATCTGTCACAAGTTCATGCTGGTCTCACACTGGACACAGGGCAATTCCTGCCCTGCCCTGAGGAGAAACCCAAGCAGACGAAGCCACCACCTCTGGTTTTTTTTACCATGGAAATTCTGCACTTTCCCCAAAAGAGCATGTAAATCCATAATCCTGGCAGAAACCACAGCCCTAGGTAGCAGTTTACAGATCAGATGTTTAACTTTTCCTTCTTTCTCTTACTGTGTCATTAAGTGTTTACAAGGATGATTAATGGCTGCGGCTGCCAACTCCATTAATGAAAGGCATCTCTGTTCAAAGCTGCAATCCCGCTCTTGGCAAGCGGCGTGCCGAGACGAGGTTACTCCGGCATCCTTGAGCCCCTGCACCCAGTTGGTGCTGGGGAAGCTCCCGGTTCCCAGACAACCTGCCCACTTGACAGAAAGCAGCAGGATGCATTCCTGTGGACGACAGCTCTGGCTGCCTGAAGCGAGGAGTGGTTACCACCACACTTTACCATCTCCAAGAGGGAATGAGGCCAAGAAGGCGCCAGCAGCTGCCCAGCAGATCCAGGGGCTGAGCTGCCTGCCCTGAGGGACCTGCAGTCACCAAAACAGTTCAAAAGGAACCACAACGCAAACCCAACAGCGAGGAACTCCCACACATGCACAGAGCGTTGCAGAATTTCTGGCAATTAACTGATTTGTCCTAATGCGAGAAACTGCATTAAACCCTCTTTGCATTACCCCTCCCCGAACAGGATTAAAAAGCACACACAGATGTTTTCCCAGTCTCCTCCAAAGCTGTGTAACTGTAACAGAACTGCTGGGCTAAACTGGTGATTTTGTATCTCTGGAAAAAAAAAAACTGAATGAGAAGGAACACTTCCTTCACCAGGAACAGAAACCCGCTATAAACTTGATTTAAGGCGAGATGACAGCTTGATATGGAAATATATTTCCATCAAACATTTCAGTTAAAACTGCACGATCTGACAGGAAGCAAACACCTTGATAACATATTCGAAGTGTTTCTAAATGCTCCATTTCTCTCACTGCTTGTAGCATTATTTCAGCAAGTGTAAATCCAACCACAGGCAATTTAGCTCCCAAAGGACATCATTGTCCATCCCCACTCCCCAACCAGAGCAACACCCGACCATTGCCCTCAACCAGCACATGAAAGCACACAGAAGTTCTTTGCAGGGGTTCCACGGCAATGCCCTGGGAGGGAGCCCCCAGCCTGTGCCCTGACTGTGGCCTCCAGTGCCTCAGTTGTGGATGTGAGGGACTCACATGCCTTCGCATGGCACGCAGCGCGTCCCCTTCACGCTGCCTGCCAGCCCCAGTGCCAGAAAACACGTTTGCACGTTATTGCAAGGCCCGTGTTCAGGTTTCCTTGGAGTATCCCCATAGGAAGACGCAAGAAAAGCGCTGTTGAAGGGTGTCAGTGAGCAGCCAGGGGTAGCTGGGTCAGGAGGGCAGGCCCTGGCTGCCCCCCAGGATGCATCCCACACCACACCCCACTTGTGCTCGCACTCTGGAGAAGTTTATGGCAAGTCCATACGTACATGAGTCTGCCCAAACACAGACAAGTTGGAGGGAGGACACCAACGTCGCAGACATATGGATCTTCACAGACATTCAAGGACAGGTTGGATGGGGCTCTGAGCAACCTGATCTAGCTGAAGATGTCCCTGCTCTCTGCAGGGAGGGGTGGCTTAGATGACCTTCATGGTCCCTTCCAATCCAAACCAGTCTATGATTCTATGATCTGCAAGTTACTCCACGCCTTTTATTTCTTTTTATCTTCCAATACTCCTCTCCTGGGGAGACCTTGCCAGCAGCACCAGCAGGTCTGAAGCTCTCTCAGCCACTCTGGAAGGGCCACTGCACAAAGTAAATTTATCTCTTTTATATTTTACAGCTCATAGCACCACCAGCATGGACAGACACCTGCGTACTCAGATGAAAACCCATACCCCCTTAGGAGTAACTCTGAAACACAGCCCTACATTGTTATTCAATTATATCCTGAGAAAAACTCAAGTTTCATAACACCGAACAGAATTAAACCTCTAGGTTGGGGGTGAGGAGTGAAATAAAATCTGTAAGCTCAGCTCCCTCCACCCCCGTAATTAACACAAATTCACTAAGACTCACCCAGGCAGAAGATTCTGCCTCTTTCTGTTCTCTGAGCTAACAAGGCCAAAACTCTGGCCATAAGAGCAGCTCTTCCTCTGAAATAAAGCAATAGAGAGATTGCGGCCAGCAGAGAGACCACCAGTGACCACCCACTTACAGCACCAGCTCCAGGGCCATGCTGCACGGCAGCCACAGCGTCAGGTCGGGAGGAGGGCAGTATAGATGAGGGTGACAAACCTGATGCTCAACAGACACGAGTGGCTCAGGTTTGGTTTGCAATGTGCCAGCTGAGGATCCACGTTATTAGCAAACAATCCATCCAAAACAAGGTCTGAGCACAACCTATACCAGCAATGCACTAGCACCAAAACCATCCACCATTCCCCTCTCCGGAATGCTCCCGACTTTTCTCCAAGCCTAATACACCTTGCAAGCACCTACGCTTTCCTGTTTGCATCATGCTTAGGAATAATGAAGACTCTCAGCCATGTGGTGAACTTCATCAGCCACATGCGTGCCCTGGGAGGCTGCACACCCCAAACACTGCTCCAAAGGAAAGGCTGGAAGACCCTGTGCCGGTGCATACATGAGGTGCTACCCAGGGACAGCAGAAACACCACAGAAGAGCATCTAAACCCCAACAAGCTACTGCCAATAATAAGGGGCATCATTCTGCCACAAAACCATGCAAAGAGCCTTCTTTCTCAACTGTCATTGTCAAGATTTCATCTTTCACAGCCACTGGGATTGCTGTTACTCCACACCTTGTGCCCATTAGCACAAATGCTACCCGAATAAATTGCAAACCCATATTTTCTACAATTTACATTTCAATTCAGTGACCCCAGACAAAAACATCTACAGAAAAGAGCCTGTGCCAGCAACTCCCCAATGACTTGATCAATTCTGTCACTGTATCCAGCTCACTTCAACTTTTCAGATAAAAAAAGGAGGAGGGAAGGACTCTGGCTTTGGAACACACACACAAACTGGCCCACATTTGATCCTGAGCTCAGCTTGCCATTGCAGTTGTTAAACTTGCGAGTACGGTTCTTGTTAACACGTCTGGATGTCACAAATGACTGACAGAGGGACAAGAACAGCGCAGGCACAAACTGCAGTTTTGCAGTAATTTCTCAGGTTGATTGCTCCTATTGGGAAATAATTCCCCCAAACGCGGCAAAGGGACAGTCAGACAGCGCTGCAAGAAACTCAAACTATGCTGTGGGAGTTGCAGTGTCACTTCCCACCTTGCTTCCCAGAAGGAATAAGGGGAAGGGAACGCAGACCCATTTGGGCTGTTGTGCATCTTCACCGTGGCCCATAAGGCACCTGTATTTTCAACACTCCTGCTCCATTCCAGTGAACCCAGCCTCGACACGTTCGCAGGAGAGCTGCAGACTAGTGCAGTCAGAGGAACCAGATTCCTGCATAAACTGCCCAACTCTTTGTGTCTCTGTTCTTAACGAGTTTTCTTGCACAGGAATAAGCTCGTTAGTTCTCAGGATCCCATCTGGCAGGAAAGAACACGCATTGGTTTCTGTTCCGAGTCTTTACCAGGGTAAGATAACATTATGTCTAACGCGGCACCAAACCATCTATCTGATTTTAAGCAGTTCTGAAATACACCAGTAATACACCACAGGATCGGACTCTCAGACGGGTGACACACGCACACATAAGCAAGACTCCACCTGTACTGGTGGTCAACTTCCATGTTTGAAGAGCTAAGCGAAGTCAGGTCTCTTCAAGTCTCGTTTACAGCTCACTTTCAACATGTAATAGGACCGCATTATTTAAACAACAGCTCCAGATCCAGGGAGTTTATATTCCATAACTTACATGGCATGCTCTCAAAAAATAATCCATATGTGGCAAGTCAGGTGATACGTTTAAGAATAAAGAAGAGCTTTAACTACCTCATTAGTGTTCCAGCGGTGCCTCTCTTTCGGTAAACTTGAACATTTCGGTAGACATTCAAGCAGCTTCTTCGGTAAAAAGATTTTTACATGACTGCCATTGCTGTTCCCGTGATCATCTGGAAAGAAGAAGAGAGCGGTGATGAGCAGGAGGTTCCCACCGGGAGAGCCCAGCTGCAACCAGGCCTGGAACCCACCAGTGCCCTGTCAAAGAGCAGGTGAGTTGTCAGTGCAAAGAATACGCCTTTCTGTTCAAACTGCATCTTTATTTCAGAAACATAAATACAGTTTAAATCCTTATGGTTGCAAACTTTAAGTGCTCTGATGGGTTTGTGGATGAGAAACCTGTGTGTGTGCTTACCTGTGCCTATTTTAGCTCATTATTTCCCTTGGTGACAAATTCTACAAGCGAGAGCGACAAAATGTTTCAGAAGCTGTGACCGCAGCGGTATGACCTGCCAGGGAAGTCGTAAATGAAGTTCACACTTGACAGGATTTGCAAGTAAATAAGCGCAGAGCCCCAGTACCTGCTATAATTTTGCCAAGCTGCAGCAGAAATGCAACTCAAGGTCCATTAGTTCATTCAGAACTCACATGCCCTCTACCTGATTAAAACCAGGGTACTTTTTTCTTTCTACTAGAGAGCCCAGAAAGTGAATATAGTTCCTCAACATGAGGGTGAAGAAGAGAGATAGAAATCTTCCTACCTCACCACACCTGGTGTCTCCAAAGCAGAAATACAAAAGAAGAAAACAAAATCGTACTTTTTTGTTGCTAAAACACAGAAGGTGCATTGATTCCCCTAATAAAACCAGGAGAGATCCACGAATTCCCACGGCAGCCTGCAGAAATCTCAGATGCATCAACTCGATCACGTGTCTCTGTTGCCCCTTTAACACCATCTAAAGAACCTGAGCATCCACGAACTGTGCAGTTCAGAGATCACACCAGTCCCCACCACCCGGGGAAACCAGAGCAGCAGAACACACCCCAGTTGCAGCACAGTTTTACCAGTTCTCCTACTGAAGCTCACACCTCTGCTTTCTCCCACCGTTCTCCCACTTCACACGACAGACACTGGGCAGTGCTACACGAGATGAACACTAACACACAGGCACATTTTATCCTACAACACTGACTGTCATTTCCCGCTTGGAAGAGTACAGAAAGAGGATATTAACTTTTTCCTTTTACGTATCTGATTATTTTATGTCATTAAGCAGAAGCCAGCATCACGATAAAACTCCTTGGTCATTACACATGACAGACGTTTCCCGTCACCCCAGCAAAGAACCCACCCTGCCATCATTGCAGAGAGCGGGCGAAGAGCGTGAACAGGCAGTGAGATGCAGCTATGGTTTTTAAAGCTTGATTATACTCTGGGATGTGTCAGGTTCAACAATATACACACTGTTAAATCAACTACTCGTGCAAGCACAGCAGATGAGTTTACAAGATAAGCAGCGATGTGTATGATAAACGTGAGCTGCTCTATAATTTATGAGTCCTGTGCGCTCCCTGAGTTATTGGGAACGTGGCTGTGCGGCTGCCTGAGACTGCATCCCGCAAGCTGCCAGTCCCATACCTCTTCCTGGGTGCATGGCATTCAGGCAGCACTGATCTTTGCTGAGCTAATAAAGAAATCAGGGAAAAAACATTCTCTGTTGTTTTCTATGCTATTCCAGGATTTCTGCCTTGACACCAAATGCCTTGAACCACTGCTCTGCTGGGCTTTTTGGCCACATCTTTTTCCCAGTCCATGTTCCGCACGTGTGACCATCCCCTCTGCTATTTCCCACCACTCCAGCCCTCGGAGCCTTACAACACACACGTCGTGACGCTTGGGATTATCCACAAAGACATCAGCTCATCTAGGGCAAAGAACGGAGTCGTCACAGCAGCTCCAGCCGTGCCCAGCTTTTCAGACCCGCTGTCCCATTTAGCCGGTGCCCACTTAACATTCCCTACATTAATTTAATACTGTTTTCATTTCCCATTCAAAATATTGCATTGCACTACATTCAATTCATTAAGGCGGCAAAGAATTTTACAGCACACATTATTGCTTTTATCAGCCAAACTACATCCCCAGTTACATCTCATCAGCTTATTTTCTATGGGCACATTTTAATTGACATTAATTGTATTACTTCCCCTTACCTCCGTATCAGTCAAGTCCTCTATCATTCATTCCATTATTTTGCAGGCCTGGCAGACCTCTAATTATTCAGCTCGTTTTATTAACTTTCTTCCACTGTCATCAATTATCAGTATTATTAATCCAGAAAGTGCCTATTGATAGCATATCCCTTAAAAATGTTTTGGTAGAAATGCTCAGGACTTGCTGACTCTGAGCCTCCCGACTCCCACCGTGAGGATCTCCCACCTTTGTGTTGTTCCTGTGATGGAAGGGCACTGTCACCATCCTGTAATGTGCTTACATCCCACGTACGCTTCCCCTTCTGCCTTTTGCAACGACATCTCTTGATCCCTAAAGATCCCCGGCATGGAAAAGAGCACCTGCCACCTGCTCAGTCTAACAGGCATTCTGTGGTCAGAACGACGGGCAGTAATCGCGTTCTGGGAAGGGACTGTTGAAGGCAGCGACCTCTGAAACAGGCTTGACCTTGGAAAAGGACAAAGCTGGCCAAGCAGATATGAGGATTAGGGACAGGAATGTGCCTTGTCCCAAATGATGCCCACGTTTGCTTTAAAACTTGTTCCTCTGCCCGCTGGAATCCTTCATGACGTATTCCCACAGCGAGGAAAGCCTGTGCAGATAAACGGGAAAGCCGAGGAGGGTGCCGATCGAGCTGCACTAATGGTGCTGGCACTCCGGGACCTCCGCTCCAGGATTCGGCTTCCTTCGCAAAGCGGTTGCCATCGGTGGATCCCCGAGCACCACACAGGACCTGGCCCCACCACAGACTGGCTATCACGAGCTCACGTTCCTCCAAACAAACTGTCGCTTTGCTACTCGTGCTCCTCCTCCCAATGGAACCACACCAACCTTTAGGAAGGTGGAGCAAAACATCACTCGTTCTCCTTTGGTATGAATCAAATCCATTGTTTCTAGCCACTTTGATGTACATGCTTACCCAGAGCAAGAATCGACACAGCTTAGCATCCGCGTTGAGCTCATTCAACACTGCTCAGCATCCGTGCCCAACTTAGAGCAACCAGCCTATTCCAGAGGGAATATCTTACATTTATTTGGAACTAAAATCTTCTCTGTGGTTAAAAAAGAAGCTACAATTCCACAATGCTGATTTGATTTTCCTGTGCAAATCCAGGCCAGGCCTGCATTTGAACTCTCCTCCCCGTATTATTTTTGCCAAGGGTGCGACTTATGACATTGTGATCTGCAGACCCATCCAGTGTCAATAAAAAATGCTTTTGCAAGCAAAGCTGCACTTGCACGAGGAGGATTTGCCAGTAAAGCTGTACCAACGTTGCGGGGGGGGGGGTTTAGTGCAAAGCTGGCTGCAGCTTACAAACGCTTCACAGGGCACACACAGCCAATTCGGAAAACTCCAACGAGGAACCTACTGCTAAAATACAGCAGCCCACAACGCATCGCGTCATAATTCCGGGTGAAAATCCAAAACTTCAGTTCCGTTAACAATCTTCAAGATTACCGATTAGCAAACCAAGAACTCGTGTAAAATTACAGAAGTATAACTATTATAAAGTTCACAGAAAGTTCCATATTAATTATACCACATAAACCCTTCGTAGTTTTATGGGTTTGTTCATGCCTCTTGCACTTTATCCTCCCCAGGGATGCAACATGGGCCATAAAACTTTAAAAGCACACAACAGCAAATCACGACGCGAGCCTGCGCTCTCCCCCCGTGCTCCAAACAACTCCTCCTCCCCCCTTGCGTTTTTTCTTTAACTGGTTCTTAAATCTCCTGTGATCCAGGAGATGAATTTAGATCTGCAGAGCATTTAACTACTGCAATTTATCAATATAACGAATAATTGGAGAACACAGAAATGGCTGAATGGGTGTTGATCAACTGCTGATTTGCAGACAGTTCCATACTGGAAATAAATACAAAGAACAAGCCTATAAAAATCACAAACACAAGTTTTATAAACCCATTATCATGAAGTAGTAACTTAGGGTTGGCCATCTTCTTAACTACCTCACAAGAGAGGTAAAAGGTGTTTAAACATTACAAACGGGCATTTCTGTACAGAACAATTGGCTAAAACCACAACGTCATTATTAGAGTCTCAAAGGGCAGGGGAGGGCATGGGGTTGCCCATGATGCCACTCACCGCAGCACTGCTTTGGCAGCAGAGCTGAGCAAATGCAGCACAGAAGTGGCACCCACGCGAACACAGTGGCGCAGGCTACCTGGAGTCATCCCGTCTGTGGCGAAAGGCAGCGCTGACTTGTGCACCAGCCCTCCTCACAAGGAAAATAACCAACATGTGCCTTAATTAAGACAACTCAGCAGTGATTATGCCAATATCCGAAGCAAGAGCACTACCTCCATTGCCTTTCCCTTGGAGCTGGCCTTCTCAACTCTACTGGCTCCTCGGAACCTCTTCCCCTTTGCAGAGAAAGCTCCTCTTCCAATAGCTCACCTTCCTAAAGATGATATACGAAGACACAGACAAAACTCAAGCCAAGATGTCTAGAATCAGTCAAAAGAAAACTCTTTTTTTCTGCTTATTTGTATTCCCCTGTATTGATCTGGCTGTGCCAGGTCCTGGCGGTGGGCGTGGGGTCCCTTGAACTCCTACATCCTTTCATTTCCTGTCCTCTGGAAACAAACAAACCCAATGAATTCAAGCTAGGAGAATTAAATGCCAAGAATTATCCCTGATCCAAAGAGCCGAAGGAGTGGCACGCTATTTCTCACAGTTAAAACTTCACTCCTGGCATTTTAGATCAGTAAACAAGGAGAAATATACGCAAACCCAACAGCTTTGGGTCTGTTCTCTAGAAATATTTGGACAATTACAGTTGTAAATCTCTTGGCAACAGAAGCTGATTTCTGAACAGCAGTAGAGGGTGGCTAAGATGAGATAACCAGGGTCCTGCTCGCCAGCAATGTCTTCCCAGCAAGGCTCAACTGGATGCCAGCGCTCGGCCGAGCAAAGGCACCATAGGTCCCTTCCCCATGACGGATGCAGGCAGCCCCCAGAGCAACTCGGGGCTGAGGGCAGGATGCATGGAAGAGAAAATAGTCAGAGCAAAGGTGAAGAATGTGAAACACGAGCAAGAAAGGACAATGCACAAACCAGCACACATGCAGTGGTGACTCCTGCCTGTGGGGAAAACGGGAGGAGCGAGGAAAACCAAAAAGGATGTGGAGGAACCATAGGAATGGTAAGAACGTCAAAGACAATGAAGGAAATAATTTTCTTCTAGAAAGTTATTGACTTCAGGCTCGTTTCTTGGAATATCTTTTGATAAACGCTTTGTTGCTATGACAAGCTCTACAAACCACTCTGGAGCTGTGAGAAACACAAATATAGCTGAAACTCTGCCGCTGCGTATCGGTGCCTGCTTCTCCCCATCGATAACGCGCACTTGTGAGCTGCTGTATCCTCTTCACAGAGCAGAAAGTTTCTTGACGTTTTTATAACTGAATTCAATTTGAACGCCACAGTTCTGTGAAGCTGCAAGTGGTGCATTTTGGGGAACAGCTGATAGCACAATTCTGAAGAAGCCCATGCGGTGGTTGGGAAGCTCTGGTTTAACAATTAGCGATGTATTTTTTATCGCTGCGTTTAGGAGCCTGCTTCCTTCAGCCAAGAGAAGAGGCTCCTCTCCCAGCGCAGCGGGTGGCTCAAACAGCCCACTACCCACACCAGGCAAGAGGCTGGTTCCATTCAGGAGGGGCGCAGAAGCGACCACTTTAAAAGGAATCTTCAGGAGCGCTAGAACAGCGCAGCCGCTTGGACGTCCTCCTGCAGCTCCTGGGTGTTTTCAAGCATGGCCTCCACCCTGGTGCTTTTAAACACAGCGAGTGCAACAGAACAGCGAGACCATCACTCCCAATTCTCTTGTTTTAGACCTGCCATCAATTCCTTCATCCCCTGGGAGTTCACAAAAATTACATCATCAAATTCAACTGCAATGAGACTATGGAGAGATGGATATTAAGTCAAGCCTAGTAAAACTCAACCACCCATTCAGTTTTCAACACCACAAACCCAACACTGCAACCAACCTTCCACAAGTCTCAAAGCACTGGCCAGAGCCAGTGAAAGTCCTCATCCTGGGCCACAGCCCGGCAGCTGCAGCCACTAGTATTGGCACCTCTATTTTTCAGCTGTGAACAGTTTGAGCTTGGAAACATACCTGGAGAGCTGGCAGGAAAACTAGAAACACTTGAAGCAAAGATGTGACAAGAGCAGAAGAAGGACACGGAGCTCTCTGCTCCCTGCGACACGGGGAGCTTGCTCTTGCTCATCCAGGGCCATAAATGCTCCATGGTGGGAAGCTGCCCGGGCAGCATCGCCCCAGGAAGAGCGGAGATGTTCATGACGGAAAACCAGGGTCAAGACAGGAGCCGGCACCCGCAGGCAGACCTGCCTCCCAAAGCGCACAGCATTTAACACAACACGGGGCAGAAGGGATGCAAGAAGCCAGGGAAGGTGGAAACTGGACACAAAAACCGAAAAGAAAAAAACTCAGCAAGGTGTGGAAGAGGAACCCTGGAAGCACCGAAGAGGCAAGAAGCTGCTGGAAGCTCTGCATTTTAATTAACCAGCACTGTGTCCCACAACGCACTCCACCAGCCTCATCTCGCCCCATGGAAAGGGTTGGGTTCGCTGGGTTTTCCCACCACCACACACATCTAGTTTACAGAAGCAGGCACAGAAGGGACACCAGAAAAGCAAGGTCACATCCCAGATCCCTCTTCCTGAAGGCTGCCTGGCCAGAGAGGTAGGACAGCTCTTTCCCCTTCCTCAGACGACACAGGTCTTCCCAAGCAGATTTGAGAGAAGCCATTTAAAAGGGTTAAGAAGGTAAAGTTAGTACCAAGTCTTGAAAAATTAAACTTTACAAGCATTTGTTCTAACCTCACTCGCACATAACCCTTTCACTGCTTCCTGACAGAGGAAAGGAAATCTGAGTTACAACTTCTGTAGAAAACCTCCCTACAGGAGCAGCTTTAGAAACCCACACAAATAAACCAAAAAGCCTTTGAGCCAAAGTGCCTGGGAAAACCATTTAACTAAAAGAGATGTGGAAATGGATTAAAAACCAGAGCTTGAAACAAGCCGCATGCCTTACATCAGGAATCTTTTGCGAAAAACAGTTATAATACCAAAAGCCCTTGAAGTAATTGACCTCACAGACACGCAGGCCCTGCTCTTTGGAAAAAGCGACTCCAGGCCACTCTCTGGAACTGCCCTGTTGTCTCACAGCCCTCGGAGAGGTCTAGAAACTCCAGTGGAAGGCACTTAACTTGCAGTTCACTTCCACCTCTAACAACAGGAATTCTGGTAAACCCCCAACTGCTGAAATTCAGCAAAACTTGTGGGGCAAGGAGCAGACCAAGCCCAGCGTCAAACCTTGCCCCTTCACCACGACAGCCCAGTTCTGCCCGGAAGGACAGCAGCACAGAGCGCGGCACAGATCCCATCCACCACACTCCCGATAAGCTCGGGTTTGTTTAAGCAATAAACCCTTATGCAACGCTTCGCCTGAGGGAGGTGAAGATTTGCCATTTAACAACCAAATCCAAATGTTTTGTTTTCAGAAGGTGCTGCCCAGTCTCTCAGCATCCAACAGGACCTGAAGCTCCAACCTCCCCCTCAGTCCATATCAAACACAACCCCAGCAGAGTTGCTAACGCCCCTACTGCCATCCTCCCGGTACCTTTGGCTCCCATGGGACTTACAGGGAGAAATTCCACCGTCTGCCTTTCCCACTTATTGCCCCTGCCCGAAGTGACAAAGAGAACACCCAGCAACTGTGTGGAACTACGCTTGGTGGGCTCAGCACACACAGTGCCAGCAGCACCATCCATACAGGCTTGATCCTGTTTAAAGGTTTCCGGCGCCTGTCCGTGAGCACACACAAACGCCAAGGAAGGAGCTCTGGATGCATCCTTTCTATTTTGATCTCTTCAAAAAACTTCCTTTTGTAATGTGAAGACCATTCCCCACCCGATCAAGCTCAGAGCCCCTTCCAGCCTCCCAGGCTCCATCCACCCACCTCAGATCAGACACTCAGAACACGGCAGAATGGCAAGAGCTGCAAACCCTCCGCCACAGGGATGGGAAGAGCTGCTCGGTCATCGAGCCAGACTTCATCCTGCCCAAGTAAACCAGGAAAGAGGAGACTCACCCCAGCTTTTGCAAGGTGCGGCAACCTCTTCTGCAGCCAGGGAAGAGGGACACCAGCCTCATGTCAAACCCCCACCTAGCACCGAGGTTTTCCTGCCCCCAGCTGGGCATGAGCAGCCCTGCCCGGATTGAGAGAGGGAAGCTCCAGGACCAGGCAGGTCTGCAGAGCTGTGCATTGTGTTCACAAGGCTCGTTTCTACTGTGCCCTTCGGGCGGGTGGCACAGACTGCTCCCCAATAAAACAACCACCCTGCGAGCTGCTGTTCACGTTGAGATTTTAAATATTAGCAAAAGCCTAAAGCGACTTGTGCTCTCTCATCCAGCATCTGTGCTGCTGGTGAAACATTTGTCTCGAATCACACTCTAGAATGATTCCCGTTTAAGTTTTTGACAGGCGGAGTTTAAGTTTAAGGAATGAATGGTTTCTATCTTGCCTCCTTGAAAACACATCGCGGAACTAGGTCAGCCTGGGGAGCTGCTCTGCGCCTTACTACGAGAGCAACACCGGAGCTGGTGCCGAGCTGAGCTGCTGAGATTCCCCACTCCCACCTCAGTGATGCCGCCTGGGCTCCACGCAAGGGAACCCTCTACGGAGCAGCAAAGCCAAACGTGGGGTCACAGCATCACATGGGCGCACTTCAATGCTGGGTGCAAGAGTTGCTTCCCCAGCAGCTCACGCACAGCGCTACAAGAACAAATGCTGCTGTGGACCCACCTCCTCAGGAAGAACACCCCTCACCGGCCCACCAAAACCAGTTACCGGCATGGAACATGGTGGAAGTTGCATCAAATAGCAAGCGTAAAGGGCAAACCAGCTCTCAAGTCAAGGAGCACCGACTCGCGTGGCTCTGTAAGGCCGTGGCCTCGCAGGAACGAATCTATTGAAACCTGTGCTTTCCTGAGAAAAAAACATCATTGTGCATCAGGAGGCCCAGAAAGAGAACGAAGGCCATGTGAGCTCTGGTACCGGCACTTCCACCCTCTAAAGAACCGGAACCGCACGACTGGAGCCGTCAACTTCACACGGACGCCGGTTCTCTTCCCACTTACGCCCTGCGAACCAGTCGGCATTTTCCCACTTCACTGGAATCCATCATTTACTTCGACCCGAAGGAGAAAAGAACGAAGCTCGGCGTTATCCAGGAAGGACAGACCCAAGGAATTTGGGAGCAGAGAGGTTAACAAAAGACGAAGCCGACAGCGCCGGTAACCACCCCTGCTGCTGGAAACTGTCATTTCGGGGAGCCCCGGCCTCCATCCCGGGCCGAGCGGCGGAGCCGAGCCCCCGGGGCCCGGGCGGGGGTTCCCGGGGCGGAGCGGGGATCGGGCCCGCGGCAGCGGACAAAGTTGCGGGTCGGCGCGGCGCCTCCCCCTCGCGGGCGTCCCCCCCCGCCCCGAGGCCCCGCGGCACGTGCTGGGGGGGCGGCGCGGCCTGGCCCCGCGGCGCGGCCGGACCCGGGCGGCGGCGGCGGCCCCGGTGCCCCCCTCCTCCCCCATAGCCCCCCGCGGGCCCCGGGCGGCGGCGGGTCGGCACGTGCGGGGGGAAAGGGGGGGGCGGCGGGAGGCGGGCTCCGGCCCCCGCGCCACGCGGCCTGCCCGGCCCGGCCCGGCCCGGCCTGGTGTCGGCGGGGCGGGGAGGGCCCCGGTCGCGGGAGCGGCCCCGCGGCGCGCTCACCTTCCGGCTTGTTTTCGGCAGCCATTTCCCCGCCGCGCGCCACATCCTCCTCCGCCTCCTCGCCGCCGGGACCCGGGCGCGCGCCGCCTCCTCCCGCCGCCGCCGCCGCCGCCGGCCCTGCCGCCCCGCGCCGCCCCCCGCCGTCCCCCCCCCGCGCGCCCATTGGCGGAGCCGCCGCGCTGGCAGTCGCCGCGGCCAATGGCGGAGCGCGGGGGGCGGGCGCGCGCGAGCGGGGCGGGGCACGGGGGCGCGCGCGGGAGGAGGCGGGGCGCGCGCCGAGCGGCGGCAGCGGCGGCCAATGGGGGCGCGAAGCCCCGCGAGCGGCGGTCCCGGCGGCCAATGGGGGCGCGGCCCGGGCGGTGACGCGCGGCGGCTCCGGCGGCCGCACCAGCCGCGCCCCGCGCCCGCCCCCCCGCGCCCGGTGACCCCAAACAAACCGGCGATTGGCGCGCCGCGCCGCCCAATCCCCGCGCGGCGCCCGCCGCTCGGCCCCGGCCGGGCACAGCCACCCGGGACCCCGAGGCGGGCGGCACCGAAAAGCGGGGTCTCCCCGCGGGGCCGAGCCGCGCGATCGGGCTCTTCCCGGGCACAAGGAAGGGAAACTCCCCGCTTTCGGCGGCTGCGAATCTCCCGGAGCGTGAAAGGCACGTGGGTGAAGAGGCTCCGGAGCGGCTCCTCCCGCCGGTCACACGGCTCCGTCCTGTCCGTGCACCGAGGCGGGCAGCTCCAGGGTCGGCGGGGAGAGTTCTTCCCTTCGACTGCTCAAGATCCACTGGAAACTTTTCCAGGTGTCACGTTGGCAAAGCGCTATCGTTGTCTTGAGGAGTTCTAGGGAACGCGTGTCCCTCCTTGGACGTTCTTCCAAGATGCTGCACGCATCCAGCAGAGACTGTGCTACAGCAGGAGCACTGGCGGGAGAACGGGTCTCGTCTGCAGCCAGAGCGTTGGGTCGGTCTCTGGAGGTGCGTATTGGATGTTGAGGTGACACCTCGCTGAGAGGCAGAGAGCGAACCCACAGAACTCATCAGGTGCCCGTGTCTCTCCCCTGCACACAGGCCTGCCTGCTCGCTCCTCTCCAGCAAGAAACGGGCTCCTGGCTTAGCCAAGAAGCTGGTCCTGCCGTGCCCAGCACACCGGTCCCAGCCGCGGCCTGTCTCCTCCAAACCCGCTTACCTACCGGCAGGCCAATCTGTGGCCCAAGATTACCGTCAGGTTGGTGCTCAGACAGAGCTTGAACTTCCACTTGGGTATCTGGGCAAGACTCGGTAATGAAAAGGAGATGAGAAATGGTGGAGCTAATGCATCTCCTCCAAGTGACAAAGATTCTCTTTGCTACCAAACACGATGTCAGAGTGCTACTCAGATTTGGCTTTGCAGACATTAGCGCTTCTGGCTGAAACACAAGCCAGAACCTAGGCTGCTCCCAAGTATGGAGATGGCAACTCTTGCCACAAACAGCCTTTTGTTACTGCCGGGGAGAGGAGCACAAACATTTAGTGCGGTCCCAGCCCACGCCGCATCATTCCCTCTCGTGCTCTCGAGAAGGGATAACCATAAGGTGCTCCACAGGGGGTCAGACCTTGAGATCACCGGGGAATGTAATGAAATGCAAAAGCAGCTACACGTGCACACATGTCCATTTCTCCCTCCTCTCTGAAGCTCAAGGAGTTCCTTTAGTGCCTCTGCAGCTCATTAGTGTAACGAGGTCCGTACACTCTGATTGACAAGGTCATGCAGGACACCCCCAGCCACAGGCTGGGGAAGGGGGAACTTCCACAGAACAGGGTGGTAGCGGCTCCATCCCAGAGCTAACACAGCACATGATCTGCTCCGTGAAGTGGCATCGAGAGTAGAGCCTCGCTTTCTAGATCCTTCCTGGTCCGCAAGGACAACAGGAATCTGTGTGGATGAGGACGAAGAAGGCATTTTTAAGGCAGTACTGAAGCAGTGCATGAACTCTGCTGCTGGCGGCTAATGAACACATTCTCTGCCTCAACGGAAGCAGAGGAAGAAAACCCTGATAAACTGACTCTTATACACCCGAATCACACATAATTTTAACAGTAGCATATAGGTTATTGCAGTAGTGTGATCTATGTGATATTAATGCCATTTGAACATGGATTTTTCATTAAACATGCCAGCAAAGTCCCAAATATTTCCATTTAATTCCTTGTGCAATAAAATGATAAGAAAGGAGCTGTTTGAATTGGAGTGCGCTGGTATCTTTCAAGTTTCCAGCTCCCCGCTGTTTAAAAATCCAAGGTCTAATCTCCGCTGAGGAGTCTCTTCATGTAGGGTAGAGGACAAACCGCTGCGGTCTTACCTTTCTAGGGGCAAAACAGAGCTACCTCCAGCTGATAAGTGGCACAGAAGTGGATGTGCCAGGAGATTTTACAGTTGGAATCATGAATAATTTTAACAGCACCCCGATAAAAGCTGCTGCTCTTCTGATGGGCGGTGTTTGGGGTTTGTTAAGAGGGAGGAGAAATACAAAGTCCTTTAAAAAGCCCTTCCTGGTCATTCCATGGCAGCGGTGGGTCTGGCCTGGTTTACCGGGTTAACGGAGGATTTGGCACACTTAGTTGTATGCAGAAGGAAAACTGAACAGAGTATTTCGAAGTATCCCGTTATGGCTATTCAGCAAATGTCACACCCACTGTTCCTATGGCAAGCATCAAAAAGCAAAACGATTCAGATAGTTTTAATGGCTCAAATGGCAATGGTGGAACCCCATTTCTTTTTAGTTGTTCGTACAAAGTTATTCCCTGATTTAGAAGCCAGAAAAGCCAAGCGTTTTTACAAAAATACTCTTAAAGTGTGAACAGAGATGCCTAAAATACCCCTCCCGGTGACAGAAATGCCACAGTTTTGCCCTTTCCACTCTCCACTTAGACAATCAAAAGCGCTTTCTTCTAGAAGCGAACTCAAGGCTTAACCTAGTCAGTGACCATGTATAAATCCATGGTTACCTCCCAATATGTCACCGCATTTGTGAAGGGGAATTGCATTCTCCAGCTCATCAAAGCCAGGTCAATATCCCCAAACATGTTTCCTCAGAAAGGGTCTCCAGAGCAGCACACTGTGTAGGGCACTGCCATCGAGACAACTCGCCCCGGATGACGTGTGGAAGGCAAAACGCGTATCCGTCACCAGGAACTAACAATATGGGGTTACACTCAGGATGGATGAAACTGCCCACCGCCTCAGCAGGAGGCCGAATGCGGTCACCTTCCATAGTCTGGGGTTGGGATATATTCATCACCCCGCTCCTTCTGCTACTCTGAGCCCACTGATTTCCCTCAGATATGCACCACATTGAAACGATCTCAAGCAAAACTCCATGGCTGTGGGGAATGGACACCAGGCTGAGCTGAAGTGGAACTCCAGAGCCTGAGCCACTGCAACGGACCCTGAAGGAAAGAGGTCTTTGCTGTGCAAAGCCTCATCCAGGTTATTTAAGCCGGTAGCCCCGACACTAAACACAGCGTTGCCCTGTTTAACCTGGAACAACAGCAACGCTGCTTCAGTCCTCTACACTGGCAGAGTCCAGAAGGGCAATGAGCAGCTAGGGGGCTGCAATGCCGGAGCTCTGCTGATGCCAATTCACCTTCCAACAGCCTCAGCATCAACATATGTGGGCACCAGCCCCCAGCACTGCTGCAGGCAGGGCATAGCGCCTGCCAGGCCACGCTGCGCGGCACGCTGCCGCTGCCACAAGCCCCGTCGTTCCTCCCTTGCACTCCTTGGTCCTTGCTTTCCATAAGGGAATAGGCCCTGTCTCCGCTTTGGGGCACTGCTTGTGCTCCAAGCACCCTGGTGGCACTAGAGAAAATAATGATGCTTTTGCTCTAATATATACCCCTAAGCCAGTTAGAGGAGAACAAACTGAAATATGAGGTAAATTAAAGCTCCCAACTAAGGGGATTTACCAGTAAGTCACCATAAAATTCAGATAATTTATTTTTTCAATTCTGCAGCAACCTTCCCCAATTCATTTGGATTAGCTCTTAGAAATTATGTCTCAAAAATTAAAGAAAACGTCTATTGACCGTTATATCAAATTCTAATTTTAGCCAGAAAAAAAGAATAATTAGGCTGTGATTTACTTTGGTAGTCAACTTACATTAACAATTCCCCCCCCCACTTATGTAATTCTGGCAAAATCAAATAATATATACAATGCTCATAAATGCTGGGCTAGATTTAGTAAAGACAATTTCCTACAGCGTATTCAGGACATTTCTCTTTGCTCTCTGTTCTAATAAGACAATCGAGTTATTTAGTTTAAGGAGGCAATATGATTGTCACCCCCGTAGCCTCAGTCACCGCTTCAGAGCAGTCAGTGATGAGGTACATGGAAGGATTTCTTTTTAATTCTATTTTTTTAAGCGGTCACCATCCTGTAACAAGCTGTACAGCCTGGCTGCTGCCCTCTGGGAGCATCCTGCCCCCACATCCTAACCCCTCTCCCCTGCAACACTGCCCTTAGTGCTTACAGAGCAGGAAGAAAGTATGAATCCTATAAAGCAGTGAGACAGCTCTCGTGCAGAGCGTTGGTCCACAACTGGCTCTGTTGCAGCAGCGGATGAACAGCCCCCAGCTCAGCACCGGCCAGGACACGCTGCTCGATGAAGTGGGGAGCTCCAGCTCGCTGACCCCCATCGACAGCATGCACAGAAAGCCAGACAGTAACCAGCGTCACTGGAGGAAAAGGTTGTTGCCCGTACTTCTTATTTTCCCCTCAACAGGCTCAGGACAGCACAATCTTCAGGCGAGTTTGATATCAGATCTCCAGCGACAGCCGAAGCAAATAATAACGGGAAAGAGTGTTTAAGTCTCAGATCCCTGAAGGTACGCTCCTAAATTTCTGTTTCTGCTTTTAAACAAATATCTTCTCCGGGATACTCAACTCCTCTGAAATTGGACTGCTGTCTATATTACCTGAATAAATACGGATCTAGGAGCCAAACTTTAGTCACCGAGGTATGGAAATGTCAGCCTCAGGCACTGAAAACAGAAGAGTGAGTAATGGAAGGTGACGAGGGAAGATCAAAAGGAGAACTGAAGGAGGAGAAACCGATGATGGTAACAGGCAGGAGGTGTTGAAAGCCACACGGGTTCAGGACCTGGAAGCCAGAGGCAAAGTCAAATTTAAGGGAGTCCATCTGCTCTGGAGGAACTTCTGGCAGCATCAGGCTCTGCCCTTTGCCCCAAAACCCATCCTGGAGTTACCAAACCAAGACTTCACTCCTGCACTCCTGTGATTTATTCGGTGTATGCGTAACATGAAAGCATCATTAACAAACAAGAACACACTTACTTTCAATTAAAAAGCATTATTGCTGAAATCATCACCTCAAATCTTTAAAGGACTCCACCACAACTGGGTTCTGCCATGCTATAAACTCACTATAAAAAGGAACTTCCCTGACTCGTCTCACCTTTAGCTATGAACAGATAAACCAAGTGGGAGTGTTATTCCAGAGTCACAAACCAGAGACAATTGTGATTTGCTGGCAGGGGGACCGTGGCAACACAGCTGCTCCAGCTCACTCCTGGGTGCCTGTCTGGTGCCTTACTACACAAACCCTGTTTTCTGTCATCACAGATATGCTGTAGTTCTTACCAGTAAAAATGATTGTTTTAATATTTTCTCATTAGTTTTAGCTATAGAGTTTTCTTTCTAGATTTGCCTAAACCTTGCCTAACCATTAAACCAATTTTATCCCGTACGACCCATGAGAGTCACAGGGACTGAGGAAAATACACACACGGTATCTGTAGAAAATACACAGAAATAGCCAGTCTTTACAGAGAGGGTTTCACTTGCAAGTTCTTGACTTTCCCCTAAGCTTCCTTCCCCAAAGGACTGCAAGAGCAAGACTTTTTTCCTGAAGGGGAGTAAATCAGTTCCCACACTCTCAGTAGCAGAGTGAAAATTAAGATCTAAAGGAGTAAAGAACACAGAACACCACCACTATTATTCACCAACAATACAATTTGCTGCTTGATCTGCAGCTGCTAAGAAAGGCATGTCAATTATTTACAGATCTCAGAGCGTTGAATATGAAGTATTTCAGCCTGGGACAGCATGAAGGTAAAACCAATAACATGATCCTGTCAAACTTCAGAATTGCAGGCAAGGGCGGAATATTGCTAGAATGCCCTTTTAATTCAATTGTAAATTGAACAGGGTCCTTATGAAGCATCGCTTTTGGTGCTCAGGGATATGCAGTCTCTTTTCCTCAGTCCATATTTAATGTTTATCTAAAGGGCTATTTCTGCCAGGGAAACAATGCACAAAATCTTGTGCTTACATCTACATGCTCATTCTAAAATCTGCTCTGTGTGACCTCGACTCTGCCTTTCTCACTGTGCTGAGACCAAGCATAGCGCAGCACCGCCTCAGGATGAGACGCACACTACCAGCTCACCAACAGCAACCACAAAGCGCACCTTAAAATAACCTCCACTGACTCCTCAGACTGGGAGACACACTCAAAACTAGCAAGCGCTCCTAAAGAAAAGAATTATGCATAAAATTACTTCTTTTTAACTAATAAGGGAACTATTAATATTGGAATTAGCTTTTATACTTGCAATGTCTTTCAACTTCCATCTCTGATTAAACAGTAAAACCTGTGACTCAGTATTGCGTAGTGTCAATTTTTATAACATCTCTTGCTGCTTAAAAAAATTAAGTAGATTTACAATAATATTAAAACCAGAAGCTAATCCTTCTGTAGGACTGATCAAAATCAGCTAGAAGTATGAAAAACAAACAGCGCTTAGTTTCAGAAGTCGGTCTGGGATCAATGGCAGCAGGCAGTCACCTGGATGGGCAGCCCCAACAGCACGTTTCAGAAAGAGATCTGCGAAGTCTACCCAGGAATTTAAGCTGTGATCAGGCATGCAATGTAAGGACTGCACTTGCTTCTGCTGCGCTTGGCATGAAACCAAAGTCATAGTTAAGGTGAAAGCCTGAGGGGTGAAGTTGTGTCCCCAACCTCAAACACCCATCACTATCCAAACCATTGTGCGGTGCAGGAACACTCTAAAAGTGGAAGCGCCAGTGATGGAACGGGCTCACTGCAACGGCCAATGCTACGGGACAGTCATGTCAGCACAGAGTTCCTGTTACACTGACCAACCACCGTGTGTCAGGTATGAAATTGGAAGGAGAGTAAAAGCTTGCTTTGAACAAACAGCTTGTTAATTCTTACATTAACCCCGAAATTCTGGAAATAGAATATTTCCCACCTCATTTGGTGCTGCTGAGGCTCTTTCATTTCAAGAACAGAGGTAATTTCACCCCAAGTCTCTACCTTGGGGTTATGCAGGTAGCATATTTGACTTTCTACATGGTGCAAGCCCCAAAATACATAAAAGAAAGGTCACGCTGCTGTGATGGCAGTCAAAGAAAGCCATCCCAGATCACGATGGGGACTTCTTAGCATGCTCCTTCCTGTGCACTGATCCCCTACAAAAGTTTCAGTTATTGAACTGCTACAAACACCTCATTAGCTGCACTAATCCCACACCGTGAGTGGAGAGCCCTCCTAGTGCCCGCAGCTGTAGCAGCAGCCACTGACAGGGGTTCTGCTCTCACCAAAACGCACTGTTGGGCCCGTGAAATACTCCACACCAAATCAAACGCTCCCAAGCTGAAGGGATTCTAACCGCATCTCCTTCAGCTGCCTTGCCTCTGACACCGAGGGTGAGATCTTCAAATACAGTGACTAAGAAATTTTGTCTGACAAACCACTTACAGAGAAGGAGCAGCACTGAACTTTAAGATCAAAGTGTACAAGTGAATGATTCACCTTCCTTTCTTGTACGCTCGCAAGACACAGGCTAAACACGAACATAGTATTAGGTGCTTTGAAAGCTCCACCTGCATTTGAGTGAGAGAACTGGTATCAAGTGGTAAGGCGAGGCTCACTGAAGGACTGGATGAGACTCTCAGATCAGCCCCGTCCTTTCCCAGCTCCAGAGCCTTGTCTGTCAGACCGTGTCACCCGAACGACGAAGAGCACACCAGCTCCTGCTGCTGCCATCTTCCACTGGCTCGGCCAGTTAAAGCGTTAGCAGCAAACCAGGATACATATTTCCCAGTGCTCCCTGCAATGGAAAAACCAAGCACTACAAGGCTGAAAGGAAACAAAAAAAAAACCCCACACGCTGGTCTAGCAGGCAACTGCCTGTCCTCAGGGCCACATAAATACCACGTGCTGGAAGAAAGAAGAAACAGCGAGGAGCTGGCAACATCCGAAGCACAATGCCCACAGAACTGATTATGCTGATGCCAAACCTGTTCCTATCTGAGCTTTCCAGCCACTGCTGAGCTGACAGCACGTGCTGTGGTGCCGGAGCTGGCCAAGGAGATGCCGAGCACAGCTAGTGGCCACTCGCCACCTTAAAGCAATAGCATCACGCACCTTCCCTGAGCGAAGGGTTAGTGGCAGCAGTAGTAAAATACGATGTTGACAGTGCTCTTGGTCAAAACCGCAACAAATATGATTAAACTGCTCCCTGCGCTCTGTTTCCCCAGCCGGCTGTGACACCAGACTCACAGGGTGCTGTGCTCCGACATCACGCCGCGCTGGCTGGACTCCAGGGCCCCGACCAGTGAGAGGGAGGAACAGGGAACGGCTACAAGTCCTGGCTCTGGGGAACCGGCTGCGCTGTGAGGACGCAGCTCCTTGCCAGCACTGACTGCACTCCAATTTTAGCAGACTTAAAGCTTTCCAGATTGATGGTGAAGAATTTCAAAATTCAAACAGCTTAACAGATTTACATCCGAGTTTATAAAGAGCTAAATAACATACCAACAGCCTTAACACACACATGTACAGAAAAAGAGCGAACAGAACTATCAGATCTCCCAAAATATGGATTGACAACCACAGAAATTTGCTACTTCCTATTTTAAGTATGCCTGAATTCTCAACTCTGGTGTTAATGAACTAAAAATTATACCGTTGTATATTTTAACTATATGACAGCTTATGCAAGCAACAACCATTTCAAATAAACAATCTGCAGTTCAAATGATATTTATACCGTATTTCAAACAGGGTTACAGTTCCCAAATTACTGCTTTTTCACAAAGAGCTGAACCTGGCGTTGTTCCTTCCCTGTGACATCACGTGGCCTAAACAGAAAAAGGATTTTAGGACATCCTGTAGCATCTCCTTATCGTGCCAACAATGGGAAAGTATTTTACTAAATAGAGGCAGAATTAAACCACAGAACTGAGCGCGCATAATATTCTCACTGACATAGCAGAAGTAGACGACTTCTCAGGGAACTGTTCTACCAGAGATGAGCTGAGGCTGGTTTTGGAGAGAAGAGCTGGTAGGGAATACAGGTTCCCAGCTTCCAGCCACCAACTCAACAAGAATTTCAGAGGGCTGTCCGTGGAAAATGGGATCTCTAAGTAATTCCTATATGTTTCTCATCTTCAAAGTGTAAACGGTTGGCTTTCTGGCAAGCTCTCCATGTTCTGAAAACAGGTTCTGACAGATGAAAGCGATGCCTAATGCAGAGCTGTCCCCGTGACGGGCTCTGTACACACTTGGCTGAAAGGATCCAAAGGCACCAAGCGCCTGGTTTAAGCTACGCTGCTGCAGAAAACACACTTCAGTACAGAACGAGGTGCCAAAGGCCAAGAGAAGGCCAGCGGCTCCCTTCCCAGACACCCCGTGCGCATAGGGAATTGCTGGATTTTTCAGACAATTTCCTAGCAGTTCGAAGCCTGAAGAAGTAATTTCCGACCCTGTCAAAACCGCGCTAATGATCTTCAGGAAAGGCTGTGGTGGTAGCACATGCGAAAGCCTCAACTCTGCCCTGCGCACTGCTCTGCATGACAGACCATGTTTTGATTAGAAACGGTTTAAGCACACAAAAAATGCAACTGGCACCAAGACCCAACCATAGCAAATTCCTCTCTGATCGTTGTTCTGAGGATGATACTTCCAACAGAACAGCTCTGATATTTATATGTATCAGCCATTCACACCTCATCCTGCTTCCCATACTGTCAGGATCTGCTGCCACAGAAATGTCCTTCTGTCCTGGACGCTCCCTGCCAGAAAGAGCCAGGAGGCAGAAGCAATGCTGGGATCATTACTACAAACCTGGTACATTTGCAAGGAGAACGTTTACTTTTGATTTTTAGGGGATCCAAGTCATCCCTCACTAAACAAGGATGAAAATATCCCAAGGAGTGCACGTTCCTAAATGATGACTTTCCTGCTGCTTGTCAGCAGCTTCAGCCACTTTTGCTGCCATTGGCCGAGGGTAGCAAAGGCCTTTCTACCATGTGGCTCTCGGCAGGTGTCATTAAAGCTGCCTTCGACTGCCTCAGGTCCCCAAATGGACTATCACACCTCAGTTACAGAGATCATTTCTCCAAATGAAGAGCCAGGAAGAAGCGATTCCTTTGGGCATCTCAACAGCATCAACACAAAATGCAGTCAAAAGCACCAGAGTAGCAGAGAGCAATTTATACCTCGTGGAGGCAACCCGTTTGCAATGCATTTTAAACACTTTAACCGCACGTATCTGCCCAGGTTTAAATGAGAAATGGCACAGGCAATGGCCGCACTGAACCGTCACCTCAGGAGAATGGCACTGGCTGCAAATCAGCTGGTCGAGTTCATCTCCTATTCCTCTTTTTGTTCTCATCACAAAGCAGGGCAGCAGACAACCTGGTATGATCGCTAGGCTAACGCAGCGTGAGCTGCAAGTGGGGATGAGGCGGTGGGCCTGCGAGCGCGTGCATGCAAGGACACATTCCAAGTACGATGCAGCGGTGGGGAGGACCTAGCGGAGACAGAGTAGGTCAGGAGTGAGCGGCGTCACTGGGGCTCATGCAAATGGAGGAGGAGGGAACCCAGAACACCGGGCTATGGTTTGAGGGGGTGCTGTTCGCCTCATGAGGGAAGGTACCACATGAGGGCCCACAGGCTCCAAAATGCACTCAACGAGCTGTTCCTTTTACCTTTTTGTTCTACCCAGCATTTCTTCAAGAGCACTGTCATCTCTGGCTTTGGCATCCTACTCATCATCTATGAATTCATGTTGCCGTTTCCTCCCTGAAAGGAAAAAGTCCCATAGTCAGTCATTTGCTACACAGCGGAAAGGACAAATCTGACACAGTATTTGTGCCACTGCTCAAAGCCCAATACTCCTCAAGCAGACAGCACTGTAAGCAGTGTTCTCCGCTACGGTGTCGTTCGTCCGAAATCCATCAGCCTCTGTCGACTTTAGAAACTCATCCCGAATTTACCTACACGCAGCTGAAAAGCTGTCAGCATCCCAGACCCGCCTGGAAGAGAGAGCAGGGCAGTGACTCACCCCGGGTAAAAAAACTCCCAGCAACAACACGAGAGACTTGTGCCAAGCAAATATCTTTATTTTATTGTAAAACATCCTGAAAGCGTTCATCTATATGAAAAAGCAGCAATACAACACTGAGAAAGCATGCTTGATGCTAAGGAAGCCATCGTTTCATACCACATGAGCCAAATTAAAAATAAAACTAAACACAAGTGTGCAAAGCAGAGACAAAAAAATCAATTTTCTCAAAGAGATAACAGGAGGGATTCCCACAGGGGCTGGCGAATTCTGGAAGAGAGAAAGAGATTATATTTTATGGGAAGAGACTCAATAACTATTCTTTTCCCATAAAGCCAGTGATGGAGGATTGTCACTGCTCCATAGACACACAGTGCACAATTCAGGACAACAGGAACAGAAAATCAATAGCGTCTTTAGACGTGAAAAGACATTATCTCAATGGACTCCTAACGCTAACAAATGGGACCAGAGAAGACCTTTACCAAAATTCAGCAGTCAGCATTAATCCAGCCGGGAAGAGCGGGGCAGCGCTCGTCTGCGTCCTTGGGTTTCTTATTGTTTTGGTAAAGAACTTGCTCCGCTCAGCGCGTCACCCTCCACCGGCGCCAAAGAGCCCCCAGATGACACTACATTAAAAGTCTAACGGTGTTGAACCCTGGCGCTGCGCTCACAGCCCCACCGGCATACATTTCCTCTCTGGCTGATGGCTGCAATCATTAGGAGGCAGCAGCTTTATCAGGGGGTAATTTGACAGCTTTGACAAGCTCGGCTGGATTTATGGCACTTTCTAGTTTTTCCCTCCATTGAGCTGAGATGGAACTAAAGTTAATATTAGCAAAAACACTTTGTGCAGGGGCAATTTTCCAGTGATGACTACATGATTCCAGTTACTAAGAAAACCTGCTAAACAAGGCCTCCCCTCAGTCTCCAGCCATTCTCTCCAGACAAGGGAAGATGGTTCCCCGTCCAGCCTGCTAGCCTAGAGGAAAGACTCAGCAGAAGGAAGGAAACTCCGGTAATCGATTCTGGAACACCACTGCCCCTTGTAGAGGAGGCAGCATCCCAGAGAAACACAAGCATGGATGTTTCCTTGGCTTAAAAAAATGACTTTAACTCCAAACCCCATTTTCCAGACAGGGACATCCAGAGTTTGCTGTCCCCTGTTCACCACGCAGCACGGTTCTCTGGTCCCTAAGCTCAGACATGCTGGTGCATCACCACGTGCTTCCAACACGTCCAGAGAGACCAAGCAAGCCCTCCTGAAGGACCCTCCTGAAAACCCTCTCAGGCTCCCACTGCTGACCCAGAGCACACACCTAACACGAGATATGAACTTGACATCCTAAGCTAAGAATGACGAAGTTCAGGATCGTTGCATTCAATTCTCTCTCCAGGTGTGGGCTCAGTGTCTTTTAAACAGAACACAGTTTCATTTGTCTATGAAGAACTTGCAACATTAAAGCTTAAGAAAAAACTAAGTAACGATGCGAGGTTCTTATAGTGCCATGAACCACACCGGCTGCTCTAAGGAAGAACCCAACCACTTATGTCCGAGGAGGAGAGGTCCTGGAGGATCGTGACCTCTGGAAAAGGTCCTGCCTGGACTCTAGCAGGGCTGCTCACAGTTTACAGAAGTAGCAAGCTACACGCGCTGAAGCAAAGCCGCAGTGTCACACATCTGACCGCTCGCGGGCCAGGTAAACCTAGGATCTGATCCCTGGGGTTTGCTTCTCTCCTTGCAAAGATCACGACCCACACCGCACCCTGATGCCTTCAGAAGCGGCGTGAAGGACCTGCGAGTAGTGATGTGAGCAAGGGCAACACTGCACCCTGAACCAAAACCTGGCAAGTCAGTAGAGCACAAACAAGCACTTTTCTTTTTTTCACCTTTTTTTTTTCCCCAAAAAAAATCCTTTTTGCCATAATGTTCCATTTCCTCTGTTATATTTTAGGGTTTTAAAGAGCTCTCTCTGCATGCTTAGAAAGCACAGTTCATATTTAGCTCCCTAAAGCCATAATTCTCTCTTTCTACATTTCCCTGCCAAGATGTGACATCTGTGGACTCTTCCCAGAAAATTCCCCTGCATCATCTGTGACGCAGGCGGAGCAGCGGCCAGCGCTGGCAACAAGCAGCTGGGCCTTTTAGGAAAGTGTTAGATCAGTCTGGGAAGGGGAAGGCTTCCTGGTCACTCTGCCACTAACATGCCTCAGGGCCCCACAGCTCCCATATCACCTTAGAAAAAGAACACAACCACAACAGGACCAAAATCCATGGGGAAACAGCGTTGCCATGGCAACTGACATCCTCAGAATTCAAGCCTTCTCCGCATTTTGCACAGACTCAATGATTCCTGAACCACGTGGAGAAAAAAATGAGTGTAGCAGGTGGGTTCATTCAGGAAAAACCTCCTGCCAGGTGATTCCCTGTAAAACAGACCCATTTCTGCGGGGTTTCTCAGAAAGTGAGCTTTTGTGGGCCTCTCATTCCAAGCACTGCATCTCGCTACGAGCGCAGAGGAACCTCTGTAACACGATCGATTCTTCCTTGTTAACTACCCTTGGATCAGAAAACAACATTAAACATTAAAACATTCCTGTTTTCAAACAAAAGCTGCATGAAGATAAAATCCAGAAGAGACCCGTTGAGCTTTGGAATGGGAAGACACAGCTTCAGCCTCTCGCTAGACTGCACTGGTGTTATCGAGTGAGCGGTCCTTCAAAAGCTCGTCTTTGAGGACAGCAGCACTCCCAAACTGCTCCAGCATCGCTATGCAAACGACCGATAAAGGCACCAGAGAATACCCAGCTGCAAGCAGGAAAGCCCTTGATTTTCTTCCTGGCCACTTCATCACAGCAATAATGCCAACACCACCAACTCTGCCTGTAAGCACACTAGGCACGGGTTAAAGCACAGCCCGGGAAGCCCTTCTGCTAAAAACTCACTCTGCTCGCCGTGCTTTTGGGGCATTTCCTTCCATTTTGCTACTGTGTACGACTTGGCAAATGCCCTCTCGTGGTTCACTCACCTTGGAGGGCAACACAACACAAGCTTGGACTTGATGATCTAGGAGGTCTTTTCCAACCTAGAGACTCTATGATTCCATGAAACGTAAGGGCTGCATTCTCTGCGCTGCGATGAGGAGCCAGAGCAGCGCTACTGAACCGGGGCAAACCAGGTGACAATAGAGAGCGAGATTTGGCCATGGCTCACTCCCTGCCAGAAGGCTGAACACAGCTGAGCCAACCTTTTGCTCTCCTTCCTTTCCAGATCAGATATCACAGAATCAGAGAGTGCTTTGGCTTGGAAAGGACCTCAAAGCCCATCCACTTCCAACCCTCTGCCATGGGCAGGGACACCTCCCACTGGACCAGGTTGCTCAAAGCCTCATCCAACCTGGCCTGGAACACCTCCAGGGATGGGGCTGCCACAGCTTCCCTGGGCAACCTGGGCCAGCGTCTCACCACTCTCATAGTGAAGAAATTCTTTCTTACGCCTTGTCTAAATCTGCCCCTCTCCAGTTTAACCCATTTCCCCCATTCCTATCCCCACAAGCCTTTATGAAGACCCCCTCCTCAGCTTTCCTGGAGCCCCTTTCAGCCCTGGAAGCTGCTCTAAGCTCTCCCCCTGCCTTCTCCTCTCCGGACTGAACACTCTCAGCTCTCCCAGCCTGTTCCTGTTCGGGAGCAGCTCCGGAACAGGAGAAATCCCTCCCCAAAATGGCTCTAGGGCACCGGTACGGTCGCCCCGGGGTCGGTTCCGCGCCAGGCCGGGAGGGGGACGGTAGGACTCGACGATCTCTAAGGTCTTTTCCACCCGAGCTACCGCAGGGCTGCGCCGCCCTAGTCGCCCCCACTCCGGACCCCCCCGCTCCGGCTGCCTCGGGGCGGCTCGAGCCGAGCACTCACCACGCATCCCGCCCGCCGCCGCCGCCGCACCTCACGTTCCGAGGCGGGACCCGACCGCGCGCGCGCCCACCCCCCCCCAACCTCCGACGGGCCCGCCGTGCGCATGCGCGGGACGCACAGCCCGCCCGCCCCCGCCAGACGATAGAGGGCGCAGGAGACCTCGCCGCACAAGATGCTTGTGCGCATGCGCAGAGGGCGGTGCTAGCGCCCGTAAGAGGTGCATGCTCAATGGGCCCCACTGCCCTGGTACGGCTGTGCGCATACAGGGCAGGCGGAAGAGTGGCGCATGCACACAAGGCCCTATAGCGCCTCTACGGCTGCCCGCCTAGATTGGCAGAAGGCCCCACCGCGCCGGCACGGCTGTGCGCATGCGCAGGGGGCCAGGCTGCCTAGCCTATAGTGGCGCATGCGTAGTAGCAGCCTTCGTGCTGGTTTAGCTTTGCGGATGCGCAAGAAGGCAGGCGGCAGACCCTAGAGAAGTGCCTGCGCAGTATGCCTTGCCGCCCGCTGAGTGCATCGCCTAGAGAGGCGCATGTGCACAAGGCCTCACTCAGAGACGGCTTTGCACATGCGGAGATGGGGGGGGGGGGGGGATTTCCACATGATGCGCATGCGCACAAGGCTCCACCGCGCCCTTGCATCTTTACACATGTGCAGAATGCGCCCCGCGGTGCCTACAGAAGCGCATGCGCACAGAGCAGTCCTCCTCGCTTATGAAGGCGCATGCGCGGAGCGACACCCGCCCGCCCCTCGCGGGGGCGCAGGCGCAGCCCGGTCCGCCGCGCCGGGAGAGGGCGCGCGGCGCGGGGTGAGAGGTCGGGAAGATGGCGGCGGCCTTGGGCGAGGAGCTGCCGGACAACGAGGACTACTACTCGCTGCTCAACGTGCGGCGCGAGGTGCGCGGGGCCGCCGGTACCGGGCAGGATGGGAGGGTCACGGAGTCCCCGGGCTGGAAGGAGCGCCGCGGGTGTTGGGGGAAGGAATGAAATAAAGCAGAGGAGGGAGAGAATTCTGCCCCTCTGCTCCTCTCGTGTGGGACCTTATCTGGAATACTGTGTCCAGTTGTGGAATCCTCAGTGTAAGGAGGAGATGGAGCTGTTGGAACGGGTCCAGAGGAGGCTACAAAGGTGATCCGAGGGTTGGAGCACCTTCCATACGAGTCCAGGCTGAGAGAGTTGGGGTTGTTCAGCCTGGAGAAGAGAAGGCTCTGAGGAGACCTTAGAGAGACCTTCCAGTACCTGAAGGGGCTACAGGAAAGCTGGGGAGGGGCTGTTCACAAAGGCTTGTGGGGATAGGATGGGGGGGAGTGGATATAAACTGGAGAGGGGCAGATTTAGACTGAACATAAGGAAGAATGTCTTCTCTGTGAGGCCCTGGCCCAGGTTGCCCAGGGAAGCGGTGGCTGCCCCATCCCTGGAGGGGTTCCAGGCCAGGTTGGATGGGCCTTGGGCAGTCTGAGCCAGTGGGAGGTGTCCCTGCCCATGTCAGTGGGGTTGGAACTGGATGGGCTTTAAGGTCCCTTCCAACCTAAACTATTGTACGATTATGTCAAGGGAATGAATTAGCTTGAACAGAAATAAGGATAATAAGAATCAAATCTTAGTCAGCTTGCAGTTAGAAAGAACATGACTGTAGCAGGAGTTTAGCTGGTTCACTGGTTGAAACAAGGAACAAATCAAGTATTGAAAGGACAGGAGCAGGAACAAAGGACAGACCTGAGCTCACCAAGGGGACACGGTGAGGAAGGAGATGAGATAAAGCCCATGAGAGGCTTCTGAAGACACAAAGAGAACTGTCATGTGCACACGAGAGTGGGTGAAAAACTATGCTAATGAGTGCCTGGAAAACAATGGGCATGCAACATAGAATCATAGAATGGTTTGCTTTGAAAGGGACCTCAAAGCGCATCCAGTTCCGACTCCTGCCATGAGGTGAAACCTCACCACTGTCTGCACTTGCCTGAAAGGAGATTGTGGTGAGGTGGGTGCTGGTCTCTTCTCCCAAGTGACAGCCAATGGGATGACAGGGAATGGCCTCAGGTTGTGCCAGTGAGGGTTTACATTGGATATTCTTCACTGAAAGGGTTGTCAGGCACTGTCAAAGGCTGCCCAGGGAGGTCATGAAGGCTCCTTCTCTGCCGGGGTTTAAATGTGAGTAGATTAAGTGCCCAGGGATGGTTTAGTAGTGGACAGGTACGACTGGACTTGATGATCTCAAAGCTCTTTTCCAACCAAACAGTTCTGTTACTCTGTGACAGTGATTCTATGGGCAGGCAAACATCCCACTGGATCAGGGTGCTCAAAGCCCCATCCACCCTGGCCTTGATGAGAGGTAACTACTTTTTCTTTATAGTGATAATTAGGCAAATCGCCCCAGATCTGAAGAGATAAACTGTGCTGTAGTTTGTTTTATCAAAAGCGATTGCAGTATGTCTACGCACTGTGTACTGAACGCATTTCACCATTCAAGCTTGTCAGCCCCCATGTTAACAATTTGAGTTAAAGCGTCTTTTATTGAGCCACTGTGTGCGAGAGGACTTCAAGACTCAGAAGAAATTCACTCCGATAGCTTTGGAAACGCTGTCTTTGGAGCTAATGTCTGTACCTGTGGCCTCAGTGGCAGATCTCATAGGCAGGATTCTTCTGCATTTGTGTGGGAATGATGTGTGGCAGTAGCTCTGTGTGCACGACATTAATGCTATGCAGCAAAGTCTGCTTTTTTTCAGAGAACTTCTGTGGAAGTCAAGCCTGAGCCTTGTTAAAAGCCATTGGGCCATGCTTTTAGATCCCTTGGCAGCATTTGTAATTCACCCTTACACCTGTCAGCCCTGTACAGACACAGAGACTAAAAGAAAGAGGTAGGAACCACACAAGGGTTGTTACTTCTTGGGAGACAAACAGCAAAGGCTTAATGGTTAACTGAGCCAGGCTTTCAGAGACCAGAGGATTCAGGTTTGGTACAGCAGGGAGCTGGAAACTGAGTTAAAATGGTCTTTGAGGGAGTAATTCCAACTGAGAGTAGTAGTTGCTTTGTTAATTACCCCTTGCTAATTAAATTCAGCAGCATTATCCGGCGTAGCAGTGGAATGCAGCGAACTCGCATTTCTGTGCGCTGAGCCAGCTCCGTGTGATGTGGCAGCCGAGCTTAAAGCAATCGTTGACCGCTGGACTTTGCGGCCCCAGTGAGGAGAGTCAGCCTGGCGAGCAGCGGTTTCTGTGCGTGCGTGTGTGGATGCTTGATCTTCTACAGCTATGTCCACTGAAAACGTGGTGGAGGATTTGAGATGTTAAATGATGCTCTTTAAACTCCAAATAGGGAGATCAGACACCTTTTAATTTTGCCTGGAGTTTTAGTAATAAAAATGTAGCTTACGTGCAATTATTACTGACGTATTTATCTCGTTGCAGTCAGAAGTGATGTTAGTGTTTCTGTAGCGGTTTCTAAGAGGCTGTTGCTCATGAAATATTGAACCAATGACCCGAGTTGTTCAGTGATGATGGAAGACCCAATCTAATGCTTTATTGAACGTGGCGTTTATGAAAAATGAAACTGCTCATTTCTATTATATAATCAATAGCACATTAAACCATTTATCATTAATTTGATTAGAGAATGCCATTTTAGACCCATATGTTCCTTGGCATTCTCAGTCAAGTTTAAATTCGATGTCCGAGAAAGCACAAGGCAGTAAAAAGCAAAGAGCTAACCTTCGCTGCTGTTCCTGTCTTGGGGCCAGCAAACTGAGCAGGTCCACTTTTGCTGCTTTGTTTCAAAACATTAACCTAAAATAGAACAAATGTGCAGAGAAAACATTTATTCTAAACTGTCCTCACAATGGAAACAATCATAGAATAGTTAGGGTTGGAAGGGACCTTAAAGATCATCCAGTTTCAACCCCCTGCAATGGGCAGGGACATCCCACTGGATCAGGCTGCCCAAGGCCCATCTAACCTGGCCTGGAACACCTCCAGGGATGGGGCAGCCACAGCTTGCCTGTTCCAGGGCCTCACCAATCTCATGGTGAAGAAATTTTTCCTAATGTCCAGTCTAAGTCTGCCCCTCCAGTTTATACCCATTCCCCCTCATTCTATCTCCACAAGCCTTTGTGAACAGCCCTCTCCAGCTTTCCTGTAGCCCCTTCAGGTACGGTAAGGTCACTATAAGGTCTTCTCTGGGCTGAACATCCCCAGCTCTCTCAGCCTGTCTTCATACAGGAGGTGCTCCAGCCCTTGGATCATCCTTGTGGCCTCTTCTGGACCCGTTCCAACAGCTCCATCCTTCTTACACTGAGGATTCCAGAACTGGACACAATACTCCAGATGAGATCTCACAAGAGGAGGAATAGAGGGGCAGAATCCCCTCCCTCCCTGCTGGCCATGCTGCTTTGGATGCAGCCCAGGATACGGTTGGTTTCTGGGCTGTGAGTGCACGTTGCCGGCTCCTGTCAAGCTTCTCATCTCCCAGCATCCCAAACCCTTCTCTGCAGGGCTGCTCCCAATCCCATCATCTCCCATCGTGTACTGAAACGGGATTGCCCTGACCCAGGTGTAGGACATTGGCCTTGTTAAACTTCACGAGGTTCTCACAGCCCCACTTCTCCCATCTATCCAGCTCCCTCTGGATTCTGTTATCAAAAGTCATCTTCTAATACCCCCTTCTCGCTTGCTGACGTGTTCCTGTCTGCTCTATTGAAGGGATGGTATTTGTTTGAAGGCAGCCAGCACGTACCTGTCATGGTGTTTCACTTTACTCTGCTTACTTCTGGTGCAGAGTAGTGGTGTCCTACTTCCCATGGTTGGGAGCTGACCCCCACCTCTGTCAGCTCTGTCACTGTAGCTCCGTAAAGCTTCCTGTGCTACCTTTGCCTTCTGGGGAAGTTCTTGCTGATCTTGGCGATGGCACTTCTGAATAAGTGTTAGCGACCCTCCAAGGAACAGGCAGCGGGTGCAGCGTAAGGACGGCTGCAGGACTAGATAGGAAAAGGGGAGCTATGGGGACTCTTTGGAGTCCAAACATAATAGTGCTATGAGGTTATCTCGAGAGGGAGCGTAATGGAAGGAGTGGATTTCTTGTTGCATCGATTCTGAAAGACCTGTCTGCGATCTGTTTCCACCACACGTCTTTGGAATGAGGCCAGGTGCCATCTAAAATTCCGGCGTGGCTGTTGTAAGGAACAGGGATTTTCTTCCTTTGATGTGTTCAGTGACCCCCGGTCCCTCCGGTTATCCGTCTGCCGCAGGTCAGCGTGCGTGCGGGCAGCCGAGGCGCCTGCTCTCCCACAGCCCAGAGCCCTCGCTGTGCAGGAAGGCAGGCGCAGGGGCACAGCGGCGCAGGGAGGAATGTGGTTTACATCTTGGATTTACATCTCTCGCCGTTACTGCAGTGGAAAGCCAGAGCTTCTCAATAGTTATAGTATCTACTTCAGGGTTTAAGATTGAAATACAGGGAGAATTTGGTGTACCTCTCTGGATTTAAGCGTCTTTTTGTCCCCAGGTGACTTTTTCTTTTCCTTGCTCTTCTGTATTGAATTGAGGAGACAGCAGTTGCTTAATGAAAATAACGTATGAACACAGATCGCTCGGATGGGTGTTTAATTTACTTAACTATTTATACCTAGGTGTATGCTGATGAGCTGTTGCTGTCACTTGTTGCTCTACAAGTAGTATGGAAAACACAGGTGTGCATAAATGAACTTTTCATTAACTGATGTCACAAAACACAAGTCCGTTCTTGATTTTGTGTAGGTGGATTTCTGTGTAATAGCGGATGGACTTCTCTGTCAGGGCTGATCTTGAGAATGTTCCATTTTAAACAGCATTGGCTGTACTTTACTCTGTGTTTATTGCTTTCCACAGGCCTCTCAGGAGGAACTGAAAGCTGCCTACCGCCGGCTGTGTATGCTCTACCATCCAGACAAGCACAGAGACCCGGAGCTCAAAACGCAAGCTGAGCGGCTGTTCAACCTCGTCCACCAAGCTTATGAAGGTCAGGGGAAGCCTGGGGTTGCAGAAACCATTCCAGGGGTTTTCTAGGAAGGGGCTTCTCGTTCTGTGCTTTTTGAAGAAGATAGGTATTATTACAAAGTGATAATTAAGTTTGCTGACAGTTAGCGATGCTGTTTCCTGCTTCTGTCCTGTAAATCAGAGGAGCAGTGCAGTGTGAACTCTGCGATGAATGAGGTGTGAAGTCTCTCTGATTTCCTGCGTGTTGTAAATAATCTTTTCAACATTTTGTTTACTTCTGGAAAGACTTTTCCTTGAGAGGCTGAGAGCTGAAAAGCTATGAACAGAAAGACGGTTTAATCTTTTACTTTCCAACTGGTGCATCCTGAGTTTCTGTTCTCTGTCACCTGGGTACGGTCTCCGTTGCTTCTCATCAGCTTTCTCTGTGTGCCAAGACCGAGATAAGGACAATAGATTTGTAGTAGGCAGAAGTTTTTTCTTATCTGAGGATGCCAAAACCCTTCAAAAACATTCTGAATTAAGCTGGCTTTAGTTTAAATCCTGGTGTCACTATAGTATGTGGTGTAACTGAGGCACGAGGAAGTGGTTGGTTAGAATTAGCTTGCAGAAGTTTGCTAGCGTGGTAAGGGGCGCCTGGAATGCAAGCGGAGTAGAAGCTGGTGGGACGCTTCTGCTTTAAAGAAATGCTGCAGCAAACTAGGTGCCTGGTCCTGTAGCCTAATAAGAAACTAAAGCAAATTGATGAATCAATATTTCTCTGTTAAACCTCAAAGGTGAGCTGAAAAATATGTCTTTGCTCTCATGTTTTCTGAATGATAAGCGTTTGTTTTGTCCAGTTGGGCTGGAACGTGGGTGGAGCATTTGCGTTGTCCCTGGTTAAGCAGTAGGACGTGTGGAGGCTTTCGCTGGGGAGAACAGTGACAGTCTTGTGTTGGTGACGTGGGGAGTAAAAACTCAGGATGCTTCAATAATTACATTTTCCTGTGGTGGACATAGATTAGAGTCAGCTTTCCCTTTGAATTCAGTGCCTTTGCTTGGCCCTGCATTGTGATGTACTCATATGTCAATTCTTGCTCGTTTGGTAGCATATGTGAGCATAACGTTTTGCGAGCAAAAATTTTTGACATCTTAAAAACAAGGTGCCTCACCTCTCTTAATGTCACACAACAAGATATTTTCTGTATCAGAATTTATAAAAAAAATAGGATCTGCTCATGACATTTTAGCAAGTTCGATAATCTTCAAGAGGCTCAGACCAAAGCTCCATCACTGGCATAAGCCTCCTTTTGCCCTGACGTGCACACCACGCTCCCTGGGGGCTCATCAGGGAGAAGTACTTTATAGTGGTAAAGCTGTGGGAAAAACACTGATTTTGAAATTTATGGTTTTTAAGGAAGGGTGTGGTACTAGACATTATGTAAATATGCCCTACCTTCTGGAGATCCATCTTAATTCTGCGTGTCCTCTTTTTCCAAAGTAGCTGTTCTACAGCCTCCTGCTGTGTTTTATTTTCTGCGTTGCGTTGGGTGACTTTTTGGGGGTTCCTATCCTCCTGTGGTTTTGCAGTTTCTCTGCAGCTGCCGCTTGGCAAAGCATGAACTGCCTTATGGCAATCGCTTTGTTAGCGCTTGGCATGTCCCACGTGTCTGGCCTGGGTGGAAAAGGATCAGTAGACGGGGAGCAAAGCCCCGAGGAGCTGTCAGAGCCAGAGGTAGATGCTGTTCCTCCTCAGACCGTTTCCAGGGACTGCTATTGCTAATAATCCCACTGGTTGTCAAGGCGCTGCTGTTGCCCTTCGGTCAAGGAGCCATATCTAAAACCCAGTTGCGTGTCCAGTTAATCTGCTTGTGTTCTTCCCATTTCTTGATTTTAGAAGTAAGAAAAAAAGAAAGGAATTTGTTGAGGTAAAAGTCAGTGTGTGCTATTAACGTAGCATGTGAAAAAGTGAATGGGACTTAAGGTGAAAAATAGGCGCGGCTGTAGAACAGAGTTTCCAGGATCTGTGCTTGAATTCCAAGTGACACGAGTGTGTTGGTCTGAAATTTGAGAAGACCAAAAACTCTATGGTGGCTTTAAATTCTTCTCCTGGTTTTAACTTGCAGTGCTCAGTGACCCACAGACCAGAGCCATCTATGACATATACGGGAGGAGAGGACTGGAAATGGAAGGATGGGAGGTGAGAGAAATTTAGCACCTTATGGCCAGTGGGATTGGCCAGTGGGATTTACCTGACGTTGCTGCGCTGACACCTGGATAGCAATAAACACCTGTTGGTTTGCAGGCATCCAGTTTAGTTCTCTGATGAAACACCATGAGGGATTTTCAAAGAATATTTAGATTTTGCACTTGACCAGACAACAATAAATCCGACATTTGGAGTTCCCTAATAGGATATTACTGTGACGGGCAACATCTTTGTTTGAGACAAATGTATTGTTATTGTCCATCTACTCTCATCTCTTTCATCTGAAACTTTTCCTTCAGCATCAACTGCCCTCTGAGTTTGGAATTACTTTTTCTTTCTGTGCTTTTGGGGTTGGTTTGGGTTTTTTTTGTTGCTTTGGTTTTTATGGGCTTTGTAAGAGAACTTGTCTGTTCCTGGCTTTCCTTTTGCTGTGATATCCACTGCCGGTCTGAGCTGACTACACCACACTGCCTGCTGCAGAATCATTTTGTACGGTTTCAGGTCAGTGCCGGGTTCAAGTTTGGAGGCAGCAGCAGGAGTTGCAGAGCAGTGGCAGTGCGTAACAGACAGTTTGGAGCTGCTTGTGGCGGACTTGATCTTACTCTGAAAACCCAAATCTCACGCTTTCTGTACATACCTAGAGCCCTATCTGTTTAAAACCCTTGCTCCCCAAGATGTGTAAGGTAAACACACGTGAATCAGCATAGCCTGCAAGCACAAAAACTCTTGCTTGATCAGTTTACCTCAGGCCATAAACTTGCAGTTGCTTTTAGTTTAGTGGTTACACCTAGCAGAGAAGCTATTGGAGAGCTCTTGGAAACTCCTGTGCTGCAGTCTCTTGTACTTTGGTTTGGAAGTGGTTTGCCCTGGTTTTGTCAAGGAACTAGAAATCGCAAGACCATTTTCCCTTCTCTCAAAGTGTGGGTTTTCTCTCATGCCTGCCATTTGATCTGGCCCAGGTATTTGCTTCCAAACTCCGAGTACTGACATCCGTGCAGAGTGGCTTAGAGCAGCAGGGCAGCGCGTTACAGCGTAGCAGGCCAGTGGGCCTCCGTGCCATCAACAGCACGAGGAGGAGGAGGAATGTCCTCCTCCTGGTAATCTCTTGCGTTTTTAACTTCTTTTCGAGCAGGTTGTGGAAAGGAAGAGAACTCCAGCTGAGATCAGGGAAGAATTTGAGCGTTTGCAGAGAGAGAGGGAAGAGAGGAGACTGCAGCAGCGAACTAATCCAAAGGTAAGTAAAGACTTGGTCCTGGTCTCCGTGGTGAATCTATAAATCACTATGAATATGCAAGGTGTGATGAGCTGAGGTGAGGGGCTATAGAAGCTCCTTAGGTAGCTAGACTGAGGGAGTTACTTTTCCTTATTTAAGACGCAGTTTCTCTGGACAATGCAGGCAAAATAGCCAGTTCTTTGAACAGAATCCTCTGTTGGAAGTTCTTTTTCTTTTTGATTGGAACATGTAGGAGCAAAATACCACTTTAAGCAATTTTGAGAAAACAAACCTAACACTGAAATGTTTTATGATGTCTTTCCAATATTTCAAATAAAATGAAACTCCCTGCAGTTTGCTGACAGTTTCCCTTGGACACAGCTGTAGTGTCACAATAATGCGGGGAAATATTCAAATGCAGCTTTGAAACCAGTGAAAAAAACGAGGCAGCTGGGTAGCAGAACTCTTCCTGCGGCAGCATAGTGCCCAGAGTGCACCTGAGCAGGATTGGGGTTTTGTGAGTTTCACAGCGAGTTGCTCTTTCAGGAAAGCTTGATGGTGCTCTCTCAGGGTGGCGATCATCAAGTATTCCTCTCCAACCTCTCGGTCTGTTGGAGCAGCCACAGCCAGACTGTAGATGTCCCACCTCACAGATGGTCCAAAGTACTGTCTTGAGGATGATGTTCTCATGGTAGTGTTGGGATGGCAGGGAGACTTGGAAATGGCCATCGACCACTGCTTCCTCTGTCACCTGCAGCACTGGAATGCTCTGGTAGCTCGGAATGCTGGTGGCCTTGCTGGCTCTTGGCTTGATCAGAACGCCAGGCAAACCTGGATATTGACAGGGTTGTCACTGAGTGAGATTATGGAGCTCGTTGAGTCACAAAAATCTCAGCTCTCATGAAGTGAGTAGCATCACCTAAGAGCTGCGTTCTACACTCACCAAAAGTGTTCATACTTTGGTTTACCTGTATCTGTATTTTTCTTGGGTTTTTTTTTGCTAAAACTGTGAAAAGCCATTTGGTACTTATTTTTTGAAATGTGTTGGAAACCCATTTCTCCTGTGCAGTACAGGAATGGTCTGTGGTGGGGAGCCTTAATTTTCCTTTACCTGCCAAAGGTAATGATGCAGAAGTTTATGCAGACAAACTTTCTCCATCTTGTGAATATAAACTGTAATGAGATATCAGGTTTTGTTTTATTTATAATTACTCCTGTTCGTGATGGGAAAGTGGGTATCCCCAGAGCTCTCAGTCAACAGATTCTGCATCCTGAAGCACACATGGCTGTGCTCTTTCGGTGGCTTTGAAAGAGGAGGTCTCCTGTGTTGTGTTCATGCAGGGACCTCTAAAGTGTGGCAATGTAACTTGCATAACGTGAGAAACGAGCTGCCAGTTGATTAATTGCTGTTACTGTTGGGTTTGAAGGTTGCTGGTGTTCTCGTGGCCAGCAGTTTCAAATCACCGTGTTTTCTGCACGGCCAGAAGCGTGAGGACAGTAGTGCTTGGGACTGAATCAGAAAAATGTCCATCTGGGAAGAGCTGTCATATTTTGAGACATTCACCTTGGCACAGATTTTGCATCTGCGCTGCTCTTGGCAAAGCACGTCAACTAATACAGATCACCAGGCTGTTGGGGATAGCGTACAGACTAAAACTTGTTTGTGCGGGAAGGGTAAATAATCATAAGGTGTTAGGTGGGTATCTGCAGGAAGGGATTTCTGGATGCCACAAACCAGGCAAGGCAAACTCTCAGCTGGAGCTGAGAGTGACTGGGGTCAGAGGGCATTCTCGGAGAGGCACGGTTATCTCCATCTCATGCTTCCCTGTGGCTTCAGGAATTTGACATTCTCACTGCACGCCCGGCCAGGGCTGTGAGCAGTAAAAGCTGAGCTGCATTGTAAGCCCCAGCCCATGTCCCATTACAAAATTAGCCATCTGGGTGTTTACAGCAATTGCTGATTGGCAGCCTATGGAAATGTCTCTCCAGGCAGTGTTCCTGTGGAATTCGGTAGCGCAGCTGCGATCATTTCATACACGAACACGAGTTATTTTAAAATTCCCAACATTTTGTCAGTTCTGTGTAGCAGTTCCAGCGAAATAAAGCACTTTAACCAGAAATGTTGAGCAATTACCAGATGTAGGCAATTTGGCAAGTTTCAAATTGAGTCTATTATTTGTTTTTGGAGCTTTGTTTTTGCTTTCAATGATGTGCAGAAGGGTTGAGAAGTTCACTACTTGATTTGAGGAGAACCGCTTCCTGTTAGGAGAAATTAAATCCTGTCAACATCAAAGAAACGCGGGTCCTTCAAGGCTTAGTCGGGCACAGGTTCCAATGTCACCTTCCAGAAGGTAAATCCCTAAGGAAAGAGGTGAGGAGGGAGCATATTCTCCTCGGCACACCTTTTAATTCAATCAGTAAAGTCTGTTTTGTACTCGCAGGATGGCAAATAAAGCTGGCTTTACAAGCTGATACCAGGCAACATCTCTGACGGTTCCATCGCGCTGATCCCCAGCTCCCTGCCCGGCTGACCTTGTGCGCTTCTCAGTGTGTCCTGTGTGTGCACCGCCAACTTGGGAGCAGAGCTTTCCAGCCTTTTCCCTGCTGCTTTTTCTCTAGGGGGGGCATTTTCATTTCCAAGGGTCTGAGCAGGCAGCCGACGGGGAGCTGTGAGCAGCAAGGGGCCCCTCTCCATTATCTGATGGCATAGGGGGTGCTGTCCTTCTCTGGGAATATTTTTAACTTTGCCATCTGCTGGTTTTCCTGTGCTTGCGCCGGAGCCAGTTTCCTTGCCAGGATCCATAGGCCTCCGAGGGCGATTTCACCTGCGTGGTGGGAGGTAAAACAGCTGCACGGAGCTCACCGCTCACTTCAGCAACAGGCAGCTAGATCTGAGATCTGCTGCGGAGCCAGTGAGACCAGGGATGTGCCTTTCCTAGGAACAGGGCGTGTGGATTTTCATGGATAGGTTTAGGTGGTTTTCTTTTTTCCATTGGGAGGGTTATTTGTTCTAAAATTCATAGGTGTGATAAGAAAATCATGAGATTTTGAGTGTGGTTGGAAGAAAGGAGGTGCAATGAATTTCAGGAACATGTGAGGACCTTGGCGTTTCTTTACAAAGAGCGCTTGCACTGCATCACGAACACAGAGTACAGCGAGATAGTTTTCAGTGGGATTTTAGTGCAAATCCTTGAGAAAGCTTTGCTGCTGCTTATATTCCAGTCTGAGTTGAAAACACACGATTTTCTCTCTTTGCCACTCAAATTCAATGCACTCAGCATGATGTCTCTTGTTTAAATTCCTAGTCCAACATATCTAAAGTTGCGTTCTGGCCAAGGTTCTGCACTGAACGTGGTGCTCCACAAGGAAAACCCTTCTTTCCATCCTACCTCCGTTACAAAAGATCCTTGGTTTTGCGCTTCCTTGAATTGAAGAGTGCCAGGTAAAAATGAAGAGAGTTCTCTCTTTTGTTAAAATAAATGCTCCCTTGTATTTAGGCGTGTTTGATCGGCCGCTCTGGAGTGCATTTGCTGAAATTTCATGGAGATTGTCCTCGCTGTTTCTCTTTGGCTGTTCCACTCTGTGTTCCCAGAGGGCTGCAGCAGGCGGTTCGCGGTTTTGCCTTGCTTCGCTCTTATTTTGGCATCTGTTCAAGGAACAGCACAACATAGGAGAGGGCTGAAACTGAAGAAGCTGTAGCGTCTGGAGAGCAGAGCCCTTGAAGGTGACTTTGCTGATGGTTCCTGAACAGTCGTAGCCTTCTGCATAAAGGGCAAGAGCTCATCCTTCGTGCTGCCACAAACAGAATCATGAGCACAATTGCTTTGAGAGTTGCCAGCCTGCCAGAAGTGGTTTGTAAACAGTTGGGGCACAGCCCCTGTTCTAGAGTTCTCCTGAATTAAGCACACCTTTCTGTGTTAAAATATTTATCCAATTTTTGCTGTGTAAGAAATCAGAAAATAAGCATTGGGAGGAGATCAGAGACCCCTGCAGTGAATAAATAGTTGGAAGCCAAGCCAGAGAGAAGTCGCGGGTCTTATCGAACTCTGCAATTCGTCTTATATCTATGGTTCAGCAGTTGGCTGGAGTGAAGCAAGGAAAAAAAATGCTCGTTCGCGTTGAAATAAGAATTTATTGCATCCATATTTGGGTTCTGTGAGTGGTTTTGATACCTACCCAGCTATTCGGTTTCTTTTTACGAACTGCTCAGAGTTCATTCTGTGCTGGTGTTCAGAAGGTTTTCTTTCTTGCAACTGGTACGTTTTCTGTGAGCTGCAATGCTGTGTAATAGGTCTATGGGGAGAGTTCCAAAGCCTCTTGAAGTTATGTGACCCAGACGAGGATCTAATTGTGCCCCTGTCAAATAAACCTGCTCTTGCAGTTAGTCTGTGTGAGCAGGTAGCAAACTCTTTAGCTGGGGCCTGTTTATTTGTAGGAATAAGCTTTTCTGTGGTCTGAGAAGGACCTTTAGCAAGGTGTAAATATCTGCTATCTTTGTCAAGCTTTTCTCCTTGTTACAAGTTATAAACTAGGAAAAAGGAAACAAGATTTTTGACTAATGAGGTTAATGGCAAGTGAATGATGCAGCTTAGAAGTGAGTTGTTTCACGTAACTCATGAGAAGAAAGCATTCCTTGGATTTCTTGACAAGTTCCACTGAATAAATTCTATTTCTAAACTATATTATTTCAACTTTGAAATACTGACAGTGCAGAGTCAGTTGTAAGGAAAGGAGAAGCCTGCTGTGCAAGTGTTGTACTGGCTTCTGTAATGTGACACAATACAAGAATTTCTGGCAAGTATTGCAGGTTGCATTTCTGCTGAAAAACTGTTTTATCCAGTTTATTTTATGGTTTATTCTAGAATATTGTAATAACTAATTTTTGTTTGTCTTGATTGTGTAAGAAGTGCATTTTAGTCAGGAAAGGGTAATTGCAGAACAAGAAAAATACTGCAAAAGATTAAGTCCTATACCAGGATGCTTCAGCCATTTGGGCTGTGTACGTTGGATGTTTGTTAATGTTAAGGGCTTCTATCCCTTGTCTTTCCTTAGGGAACAATTAGCGTTGGAATAGATGCCACTGACCTCTTCGATCGTTACGACGAAGAATATGAAGACGTGCCCGGGAGCAGCTTTCCCCAGATTGAAATCAACAAAATGCACATCTCCCAGTCCATCGAGGTAAGGAGGGCAGCCACCAGCACCGAGCGGGGCCGGAGCTCAGCGCCGTGCAGAGCGGCAGAGAATGAAACGTTGCTCAGGGGCTCTTGGCTGGATTTACAGAGGGACACGATTGTCAGCGTGAGTGGGAGCAGGAGAACGCTCAGTTCCAGCCGGGCTGTGTGGTGACCATGCAGCGAGCATTGGTGTGACTGACTCCCGCTAGCAGGGAGGCTTCGGTGGGGTGGGAACAGGTATCTGACTCTCGCCGCACACGGAGTGTTGCTGTGTAAAAACAGACAGCGCCTGGTTCTGAGAGCACGGGTAAGGAAGAGAAAGGGGAGTCTTTCTTCTATTCCAGGGAGTTGAAGTTTAGTCTGCTAGCGAGATCAGAAGGTTTTGCAGCTCAGGGCCAGGACTTCAGTGTGGTGTCACAAGTATCTGGTACAGTAAGAATTATCTCACTGTTTGCCATTCTCGGTCTTTGGCCACAGTATTTACAGCTGGTCCAAACATTTGGGTGTAGTGAGTAGCAAGGAGTCAGCTGGAGTCATACCTTTCTCCCCGCACTTAGAGCCTCTGCAGTCATGATTGCAGACTATGCATTAATGTGTGAACCGGGATCAAAGTGGTATCAATATATCTGTTTTTCAGGCACCGCTGACTGCCACGGACACAGCAATACTGTCTGGTAACCTTTCCACCCAGAATGGGAATGGAGGTGGATCGATCAATCTCGCTCTGAGACGGGTGACATCTGCCAAGGGATGGGGAGAGGTAAGAGCTGTTATGTGTTTTTATATCCACTCTATTTCGAACTGCTTGGATCAAAACCGAGTGGTTGCTTTCTTTAGGGAACTTTAGCTCTATTTCATCTCTCATTTTCTACATTCCCTGGAAGATAGAAAAAGGAATTCTCAAAGGAATTTGAAAAAATGGGAAGGCCAAACCTTGTTTTTTCATAGTAGCTTCCCCTTTCCATTTGGCTGTGCATTTCGGACTTTGCTTATGCTGATGGAATTGTTACCTGTTTTCTCCATGGTCCTTCCAGTTTCACTGTCTGAAGGCTCTCAGGCTGTGAGCATGCACCTTTGGGCAGCGTGATCGTTTGCCTTTGCTTCAAAAACTGCTCTGTTCACAAGGGAAGAAATTATGGGGGTAAACAGTTTGGCTTCTAGGCAGATGTGATCAAAATAGCTGGAGGGTCCGATGTTCCCTCCATGCTGTACCTCAGTAGGCCAGTGGCTTTGTTTGAGATGCTCGTCGTGTTGCTGCTGTAGCTGGCGCACGGCTGCTTTTTGCGCCTTCCTTCTTGCACACTGGTGCCTGCTAACCTGTTTCCTCGTTTTTTGAGAAATGATTTATTCTCATTTAAGAATTCATTGGCTGGAGGCGTTTGATTTGCATCAGGATTTTGTAATACTGGCAATACAGGAGCTTGTGGATGTTGTTTTAATCAACTGACTCAAGACAGTTTTCAAACTCCCCTGCAATAAACCTAGTTAGGAGATGCAGGAACTTGCTTTTGCGGGTTTTGTCATGGAAAGGACTAGGTCGAAGAGTTTCTTCTGTTAATGAGACAGAACAGCACCAAGTAAGCATTGAGTAGCAGCCCTGGAAGTCGCTCGGTGGATGAAGCAACAGGTACGTTTTGCAGATGCTGAGAGATGTTGCAGCAGCAGAAGTGCTGACAATACTGTGAGGCTGTCCTGAAGATCTTGTCCTGCTCAGTGAGACACCTCTCACTCTGAATTCAAAGCAGGAAAGAGAAGATACTGAAACATGTTGTAAATGTTACTCAGATGTGTAAAATGCCTGTGATGTAAATGACGCTTGTGAAGTACTTTCTCGCTGTTTTAAAAGATGCTCTCTTCTAACCCATTTGGCATTGTGCATTTAAACAGGTGGAGTTTGGAGCAGGAGACCTTCAGGGGCCTCTCTTTGGCCTGAAGATATTCCGGAACCTTACACCAAGATGGTAAATATTGGAAAAAATGGACTAATGATTAATATGCCACACTGAGGAGCTATATGGCTTCAGTTGTCTTCCATGTTAATTTTGGGTTTGTTTTCTGTCCTACAAAACAAAGTATTTCTTCTTTAGACTTAAGGTTGTGCTTTAGTACTGATCATAATGCTTATATGCATTTTGTGTGTTGGTGTCCTTCATTTTCATGCTTCCACTTTAAGGAAGGTCTATGTTCCACATCCTTTGATTTGTATTTGATCTCGCCATGAATTCATGATGCTCAAGGCATGATCTCACAATTGGAGCAAAAGAAGTTTGCTCTGGGAGCAGGGCAAGAAATTGTGGAGCTCTTCTAGGGCTTCCATCCGTGAGACTTCTGACTGCAAAAGAGGAGATGATATGTCATGTTTTAGGGAAATAATGCCAGATTTGCCACTAGTGTGGTGTCTCCTTACAAGTGAATAAAGGTCTTGGATGCAAAGAAAAGTTCAAGGTACAGGTTGTGATTGAAAGCGTACGTTAGAGCACTGCAGGTGCCGGTGTAGACTTCCTTCTCTTTGTATGTTCTAATTTAGTAAAGATACCAGTCCTCAGAGCTTATACAGGGATCTTGTTCCCTGTAGAGTCACTTAATCCTGCTTTTTGGAGGTGATGCTTGAGGATTATTAAACAGCAGGGCTGCTATCTTCAGCAGCCAGGTGTGCTGCCTCTGCAGAAGACCAGGACTTGATCTGCTGAGGGCAAGAACAGCAAAGGCTGAAAGGAAGCCTGCTGTGTTGGCTGCAGCAGTCTGGCAAAGACTAATAAATGAGGGCATGGCCCTGCTCTTCTGGGCGGTGCTGCGATCGGTACAGTCTAAATTAGCTTTGAGTTTTTCCCAAAACCCTCAGGCACTGTGCTCTTTGCAGGACAGACCCTGCATATTCAGCAAGGCTTCTGGGAAAGAAGGGAACGGAGGTCATCTGGGAGCTGTGTATTATCACTGATGGGGTTTTCCTTATTTCTCCTAGTTTCATCACTACAAACCTTGCCCTGCAGTTTTCGTCCCGTGGGATCCGCCCGGGCCTCACTACAGTCCTCGCCCGCAACCTTGACAAGAACACGATGGGGTATTTACAGTGGCGGTGGGGCATCCAGTCAGCCATGAACACGAGCATTGTCCGGGATACAAAAACCAGCCATTTCACTGTGGCGTTACAGGTGAGAGTCCTGTTGCTGCACGCAGGGGACACTGGTACCACCCCATGGGACAAAAGTGCCTCAGCTCCTCCATCCTAGCAGTATTTTGGGTTGGGACTAATGAATAAGGGAGTAGAATCATAGAATCATAGAATCGTTTGGGTTGGAAGGGATCTTAAAGATCATTCAGTTCCAACCCTCTGCCATGGGCAGGGACACCTCCCACTAGATCAGGGGCTCCAAGGCCCATCCAACCTGGCCTGGAACACCTCCAGGGATGGGGCAGCCACAGCTTCCCTGGGCAACCTGGGCCACTGTCTCACCACTCTCATGGTGAAGAAATACTTCCTAATGTCCAGTCTAACTCTGCCCCTCTCCAGTTTATACCCGTTCCCCCTTGTCCTATCACCACAAGCCTTTATGAACAGCCCCTCTCCAGCTTTCCTGTAGTCCCTTCATTGCTGTATCTAATGAGGATTAGCTCAGGTTATGGTCAGGATGCACAGCACAAGACAATTGGACTTTATGATCTTAGAGGTCTTTTCCAGCCTTAATGATTCTATGATTGCATAACTGAGGAGATCACAGGCTGTGACAAGTGAGTGGCAAACACTGCTGTGTTCTCTGTGCCACTTAAAGGGTAAGAATGGAAATTTGGGGGAACATTCAGTGGTGGCCAAAGGTACATTTTCCTATGTTTGTGCCTTTTGTATTTCAGCTGGGAATCCCCCATTCTTTCATGATGGTCAGTTATCAGCACAAGTTTCAGGATGAGGATCAAACACGAGTGAAAGGTTCTCTCAAGTAAGTGTGCAAAAGGAACTTCATGCTGCTCACAGCCTGAAGGCTCCGTCCTCTCCGGTTGTTGAGGTCCTCCAGGTTTCACGCAAATCTGATGCTTCTGTAGTCTTTGAGAATGTGCTTTTCATTAATTAAATCTGATCAATGCTGAAGTGGATGTCTTGGAGGCTTAGCTCTGTGTGCCTCCTCAGGTAAGTGGAACTTAAGATACCTGTGTGCAATATCTTTATGTCATCACCAATAAGAAGGCCAGAAGTTCTAATAGTCAGTTCACTATTTTGCAAGCTAAAAAGGCTGCTCTGACCTTGTAGATACTCCAAGAATCTCCCAGCACCTGTTGCACACAGATGTATTTCCATGCGTTACTTGTTGGGGGGATTACAGGATTCAGTAAAGAGGAATTCAGGAGTCTTCCCTGCCTTACCAGTTTTTTGTTCTGTCGTTTTAGGGCAGGCTTCTTCGGGACCATAGTGGAGTATGGAGCAGAGAGGAAGATTTCCAGGCACAGCGTTTTAGGAGCTACTGTCAGTGTTGGTGTTCCCCAAGGAGTGTCTTTGAAAATCAAGTCAGTTCAAGATTACAATTCTAGTTTGCAAAGCCTGACTGTAACCTGCATTATTCTGTTTCCAGTGTTCAGGTGGGAAGGTCCCAGTCTTAGGGCAGTCCAGGTATATTGATCTGTCACTGGGAAAGATTGCAGCTGCCCTCACCTCTAATCCAAGTGGTGCCCATTGGAAGCGAAGTGTGCTTTCTGCCACTGTTACTCTGGGCCTGAGCCACCTCTGTCAGCACTTGTATGTGTGTGTGTGCATCAAAATACTCTGAAACTAGAACCAAAAGTAAGGTTTGGAGCATTACGGTGAGTGGATGGGAGATTTCCAAAAATATTATTAATAGAATTGGATTAATATGTGCATTCCATTTTTGTAACACTGTACACAAGTACATATTTGAGTTAGTGACCGATGGTTAACTACGATAGGTGATCACACTACTAGTCAGGCGCTGTGACAGAGAGCGTCTGGATGCTCTCGGGGTTCCTGACTATCATGCACTCTTCAGGGGTGCCAGCACGGGGCACACCAGGGCACAGGAAAGGTGAAGCCATGAGGGCTCCATCCCTGGGAAATGGGTGTGTTCTTAAATGTGTTAGCATCAAGAAAATATTAATGTACTCCTTCCTTGAATGTTCACATGCCAGTGTTTTGAACACGGACCTTCTCTAGAAGCATTTTCTTTTCTCCTGGTAATGATGTTGATCCCTTTCCCTGGTGAAATCTGTAACGGAATAAATTCTTCTAAGATTAAAAACCAGTTTAGAATGGCCAGGTATCACCGCAAGAGGTGTCTGGTGCATAAAGGTCTGCCTCCGGGTGGTGTCAGCTCTTTGTTTTACCATTGTCTTGTTTCGGTTTGTCAGATTTCACCATTTTGAGCTCATCATTTGTCTCCTTTAGTTCAGCAGTTGTTCAGCAGCACACGCTGCTGAAAAACATGCTTCACCAAACACATTAAACTCTGCATTTCCTCTTACCTGCCCCTGTTCTTTTTCTGTTCCAGGTTGAACAGGGCTAGCCAGACCTACTTCTTCCCTGTCCACCTAACAGATCAGCTGCTTCCCAGCGCTGTGTTCTATGCCACTGTTGGACCTCTAGTTATCTATTTTGCCATGCATAGGCTAATCATCAAACCCTACCTCAAGGCACAAAAGGAGAGGTGAGCTTACAAAGACCATTTTAAATTTAGAGCTTGGAAGTCCCATTCATGGGCTTGTGGGAGCCTGGTGTAAAGGTTGGCCTATCCAGCTGAGGCACTGTGGTTTATTATGTCATCAATACTACTGAGTTCTAGAAGCCTACAGAAATATCTTGAAAGGTGGGGAAGCACCTTAAAACGGAGCTCATTTGTGTGAGGGTGTGGGTCGGCTGCAATGGTGGGGGAGCATGTGCCGCCAGCTTGTGGCTGAATCTCATCTGCTGCGTACATCTGATGTGACGTTGACTTCGGGACGTGGTTTAATAGGCACAGTGGTATTGGGCTGATGGTTGGACTCGATGATTGTAGAGGTCTTTTCCAACCTTAAAAATTCGATGACTCTCTTGTGCCAGAGAACTGGAGAAACAAAGGGAGAGCACAGCCAGTGACATCCTTCAGAAGAAGCAGGAGGCTGAAGCTGCGGTAAGTCTTGCCTGTAACTTATCCCCTTTAGTTAAAGGAAGCTGTTTTCAGTCCGGGCTTTTCTCTTTTGGATATGGTGTCTGATCCTGCTTGATTTTTTGCTCTGCCTCTTGTGTTGTGGCAGGTGCGGTTAATGCAGGAGTCTGTCCGGAGGATAATTGAAGCAGAGGAAGCCAGAATGGGTAAAGATTACAACACCATTTACTTGTTCCATAAGTTTGGAGAGAAGAAGGAACAGTACAAAGGGCTGAATGGTTGATGAGGAGAAATGCAAATTTGTTCCTTCATTTCCACCCCAGCGAAGCACAGTGTAATTGTTCTTGCATACGTGTTGAGGAAGTTCCATTATGATTCGCTTTCTGGTGCCTGAACTTAGTAGGGATACACTAAATATTGCCTTGGGATATGCTGTGGGGTGGATCAGCAGGCTGAAGGCAATGGTTTGGCTTTACCTCTTCACGAGAAAGACGTCTCTATAAATATGTGCAAAAGTTATAGTCTGAAGTTTAGGTTTCGCTAGTCCCTAGCTTACATAAATCACTCCTGAATTGTCATGGAAATGAAAATTTTGATGTTTGCTAGCAGTTTCCAAGAGAATGTTCCAAAGCAGACAGACATCCATGTGGACTGTCATGCCAGAGTGGTGTTGAAGTCGTGTCATTCTCTGAAGATTGCTAACAAACACCTGAGCAGAAACATTCTTCAGTCTGGAGAAGCGTGGGTCCGGGCAGGGGAAATGTAAATATTATCAACAGCGAGAGAAACTGCTGGGGTGGCCGTTTCGTGTCTGCCCAGCTGTTGTGAGGAACCTTTCATCACATCTGTGATCTCCTGTGAAATGCAGGTTTGATTGTGGTCAACGCATGGTATGGGAAGTTCGTCAATGACAACAGCAGGAAGAACGAGAAGGTGAAAGTAATAGATGTGACTGTGCCCCTGCAGTGCTTGGTGAAAGACTCCAAACTCATCCTTACAGAGGCATCCAAGGTACGTGGTGGTTCTGTTAAAGCTCTGACTCAAGGGCTTGAATGTGTGACTCAGAATTCCAGTTGAACTGTGTGCTCTCCTGCTGGGGGATTTCTCTGCAGTGCTTGAAGCTGGTGGCTCTAGATAATTTGCAGAAACCTTTTACATATCGAGTGTTACGAACCTCCAGAAGCTTCTGTTTCCTGGGCATTTCAAGTGCCAGTGAAACAGTGTCTCTCTCTGATCTGCGTTACAGACGCTGGGCTGTATCCAGAAACTTCCCAACCACTTGATTCCCTCTTTTCCGCCTTTAAAACTTGCAGAAGTGATTCCTTAGCTTATCATCTCATCTCATTGGCACAAAACCCCTTTTTTTTTACTGACACCACCTCTATTCTGGCACTAATGAATATTTTTGGTCAGTTGAAGAGCTGTGGAAGTCCATTCCCTGACACGCAGTCTGTTCTCTGTTTCAAGGCTGGGCTGCCGGGCTTCTACGACCCCTGCGTGGGTGAGGAGAAGAGTCTGAAAGTGCTTTATCAGTTCCGAGGAGTTCTGCACCAGGTGATGTCAGCTGACAACGAGGCCCTTAGGATACCAAAGCAATGTGAGTAGCAAGGGCCGCCCTGCTTCTTCCCTCAGGAACCAGTAAAGGATATTTTCAGCTCTGTGTGGCGAAGCACGCAGAACTGGGGTTCTGGGGTTCAGAGCTGGGGTTACTGCAGTGGATTCAACATGTTGTGTCTCTGGACCATGACCTGAAAGGGCTCAGCAGCACCGCTGCAGCTGTTGGTACCATCTCACTGGTCCATATCTAACTGGAGATAAAAGCAGAGGCTCGTACAGCTGCTGGTGTCCCTGCAGGGCAATCCACAGCACTCTTTGAGGGCTGAATTGAATGTATGAAGGCAAGCGGGAGGCCTGAGGCAGATCTCTTCCTCATCCCTATCAATGTACCTGCCAAAATGTCTTTCTACCAGAGCAATTTTGGGAAAACTGTAGCTGCTAGTGACGAATTTTACTGGTAGCCCTGTAGGTGTGGGGCACAAATCTCGTGTTTACTCTAGACCAGCTCCCTGGCCTAGTTTAGGCAGTGGGTCCAAACCTCCCATAAAGTACATTGGAGGTTTACATGAATCGTATGTAATGAGCAGCCAGAAACCTTCCTGCCTGTCCCTGGTACGCTGCTAAGTCCAAGCTAGGATGTGTCTCGTCGGACGCCAGTGGCATGTGTCCATTTACTGTTCTCATCCAACAGCTCACAGAATCGATGCGGATGGCTAACGTGAGAGTGTCTGTGTCCGTTACAGTACCTGGGTCAACAGAAACAGCAAAGCCTTTCCCGGGACGCTGCAAGTTTGAACAGAGACGTTTTTATTTTTACTATCCCATAGCAGGCGGTGTCCCACGAGTTATGTTAGGAGACAAAAGGAGAGAACTTGCTTCTCCAGGTGGCTCCAAAGCAATACTTCTCTGAATTGTGGCTCGGTAACCAATAAAGCAACATGACTCTGAATGCGCAGTGCTTTCTGCTGAGATCGTGCGAGCGGGCACTGAGCTCCACCCGTCACGCAGCCACGTGTCCGTCCTGCTCCGATCTTTCTGTGCAGTCTCACATAGATATTCTTGCATTGAGCAGGAAGGAAGACCTGTTGTTCTGTTTTCTCCACATACTTCCTGGGGGTAGGCAACATACCGTTTTTTGCTCCTGAGGGGGAGTTCAGTTCTCTGGTCACTCCTGGAAGGCCTCTCTGTTAAGGACAAAGATTGGTTTCCATCTTAAATCTGTGTTTGAAATGCACTTGTTAAGAACAAGTATGTTTGGAATGACATTCTTTGCCTTTTGTAGTAACATGGACCTCTTCAGCATGAATCCATCCAGCTGCTAATTTCAAACACCACTGTTCCAGACAAGGACACGGGGTATAATAGTGTTAGTAGTTCTTCTGCCACCTAGAAACACATACTGTCAAAGTTTCCAAGAAAAGAGGAAAGCAAGTAGGGGAGAAGGACAGTAATTCATTTTCCTTCCTTCCGATGCTACAACTCTCTCTTCTCACCTAATTTATTTCTGGGAAAACAAGGAGTGTCATTTGTACAATAAACCAGACCAAAGTGAGAAGAGCTGCCAAATGAAAATGAAATTCGGCTGCCCTTTCTAAAAAACATCAGTTATGATTTCGATCCACTGGATGAATTTTGCCTAGAAGCCATGTGGGTGATCTACCACTCAAACGGGAGTCCTGTTCTAGAGACACAGCTGATGGAAAAGGCAGCCTTAGAGCATCTGCTGCTCATTGCATAGGTCGGTGCCGCCAAGGGCAGCAAAGGAATAATCGTGGCTGCTTCTCAGGCATAGTTCTGCTCTTGGTTAGCCCCAGAGCAGCCTTCGTTGCTCACATGTGAGAGACAGAGTGGGGGAAAAAAAACATATCTTGGTCGTGTGTTGTTGCTCTTGCCAATTACTGCCATAAATCATCTCCTAACACATACCCGGCCCCTTTTTCTGTGCAACTGTGGCTCTCTTTGCTCAAGTCGTTGTAACAGGAGAACAGGAGTTCCAAAAGTGTATTTATTTGAGCCAATCTGAAAGAGATGCTTCCCCCCCTCTAAAAACCAAGTTCATCTAATGAAGGGATGTTGACTTGTTTTTATTAAAAACAAACCAAAACTTTTCAGTTCTGCCCATCTCCTGGTGCAGGATTTATTTCGCTTACAAGCAGTGTTCTGTTGATCTGAAGTCAAATGTAAAATGTGCAATAAATTATATTCAGCTGAAAAATAGCCCCCTTTCCCTTTGCATCTGTAGGGCACTTGAAAATCAACTGCGAAGCCAGGGTTGTGACTGCTTCCTCTGTCACATCCTTGTTGATCTGTGCTGGTCATTTGGGTGTAACTGGGTGAGTTGGGCAGAAACCTCCACCAGAAATTCCTCTTTCGTGTCTGGGCATTGCATGACTTGTACAAAGGTCAAGAGAGCCAGTTTGTGGTGATGAGGATGTGGCAAAACACTCGTAGGAGAAGCACGGAGAGTTCAGTCTGGCATGAGCGAGGGCAAAGCAGGGACAGCACCTTCACCACTGATGACAAAGTGTGACATCACTGATCACAGAGCGGTGATGCCAAGAAGTGTTTGCACAGTAAAACAACTGTCCTTGTGTCTGATGGCTTCCTGGGCTGCAGTTCCTGCTCTCGTCGATGTGTTTTCTTGCATAGTCAATAGCAATGTGATTCCAAAAACTGTTCAGTACTTCAAGATGTCCCGTGGTGTTTCTATACTTGAAAAATAATGCTTCTGAGGGGCTGAGCGGGTTGTTCCTACTCCAGCACCTGAAACCTCCCAGGGTAGCGCTTTGGTGCAAACTTTAAAGTGCTGTAGAAACATGAGAGGACACATTCATCTCCAATGGACACAGCAGATGCTTAAGATGCCTTATTGAGGATCTGGGAAACATGCTGCTCTTTGCAGCCAGAGCGTTCAAACTGTAAATTCTTAAAATGGGGGCTTAGGGTTTACTTTAAAGTCTTCCCTTTTCTTCCTGTCGGTGCTTTTGTCTTTGATACCCGCGTCCCAGGGTGGCTCAGCCAGTGAAAGGCTATAAGAAGCTATGTAAAAGCCATCTAAACCTCCTCCTGTGCAACTCGACTGGTGTGTTCGTAGCTCCAAGCCAGTGCTTTCCTCTTAATCACAGCTGCATTGCTATCAGAGAACTGACTCGGTTCTCCTGCCCTCCCCCTGCACCTTCAAATTATCTTTCTGCCTAATCACAAAGAAGTTTGGGCGAGGGATAGGTGAACCTTAACTTTATACTTTGTATGTTTGAATTTGTGAGTCTTGTTAAAGTAAAATCCCTCACGATTAATACTGGCACAGGCCTTGCCAGGTTCCCTGGGTAAGCATCATTAGAAGTACACAGCTTGTTTTTTCCTGACAGATCAGCCCACCAAGGATTCAAACTCTTTTCAATTATTGTCGGTGCCCTTCCCATCTGTGAGGCTGCAGCAGCACGTTCTTTGCTGCCGCAGTTAAAGCCTGAGCTCCATTTTTGCTTCTTGCACTGTTTGTAATTGTCAGGTTGAGCTGTGTCCACATGGTGGAGTCCGATGCCTGCCTGTCTCTTCCCTTGAAGCCAGGTATTGAGTTGGTCTCTGCTGCTGAACTCTTACTCCAACCTGCTTCCTATTCTTTTCATTATTTTCCATCAGAGACTGTAAAACAGCCCTCCTGGAGAAGCCACTGCCTTCCACCACCACTCCTGCTCCAGGAGAAGCTGCTGTTTTACAGCTACAACTCCTCTGGCACTTCTGCTAGATCATACAAAATTACAAACAGAATTGAAGTCGAAGTTTTAAGCAACCTGAGCTCCTTCTCTAGTGTGATCCAGGGCTATTCCCAAGGAGTCAAGCCATCTCTTTTACGGCTGCTGCTTTGATCATGGCTGGCTGAGCAGCAGTGCCTTCGGGCTCGTAGCAGAGGGGTGGCACCGAGGCATCCCTTTGGTTGGTCAGGGTGCTCAGTGCCACCCTGTGAAGCAGCAGGGCTGGGACGGAAGGAGCTCCTTCCACCGTGCCACCCTGTGAAGCAGCAGGGCTGGGACGGAAGGAGCTCCTTCCACCAGCTCCCAGGGGAGGTTTGGGTTGGTCTGGCTGAGCAGGCCAGGGTCCGTTTCTGAGGCTGCGGTGCCTGCTCCTGCGGGCGCCTGGCTCTTGGGAAGAGGGATAAGCATGGGGTCACCTTGGCCAACAGTTTTCCACAAAGTACCCCTGCCAGGACTGCACGCTGCCATCACCACAGGCATCCTGCCTCTGTCCCCGGGCTCACACCACCCCAATGCAGCATCCCTTAAGCCTCTGGGCTTCTGCAGCAGCAGCCATCGCCTGCTCCCATCGCTCATCCCTACCCCAGGGACCAGGCTCCACCATTGACCTCGGTCACAGCAGAGCTGGGGATACCTGTGCAAACACATCTGCAGTGCTTCTCTCCATCCTGACCTTGTGTGTTGTTTATGGAACAGGGCTTCTAGTGTCAAGTCTTGCTGCCACCTGCACAACTGCTTTACACACTGGGAAATCATGACAGCAGACTCCCGAGTTCGGAATAAAACAAAATCATTGTTCACTTGTTTCACGTTTAAGAAAAAAAAAAAGTATGGTTCATTAAAACAGTTTTAATGAAAAAATAAAATTCTGAATTAAACTATAATTATACATGGCTGAAAGTAACAAACTAAAAGAATGGAGATGTTACTTCTTTTTGTCTCTCTGCTGATACTGTAACGTGCTGGCCTTGTCAGACAGATCTGAATAGGTAACAGAACAGGAGTCAGTCACATCGATGAGTACTGAGCCCCTGCGATGCAGGCAGCTCGCTTGGCAGTTCACCGTTTCTCCCATAAAAGCTTCGGGAACGCAATCCGCAGAGACTCAGCTGAATTGCAGACACGCTGTAAACACAGAAATACCAAATTTCGGAGCAGGTCCAACCCTTACGCAGCTTGTGACTGGGATCTTCCACAGCCGTTCTGTTGGCAGAGTGAAATGGCAGCATTTGAGAACTTTGGTTATTCTGGCTGCAAAGAACAGTCAGGCAGCCGTCGGGGGCAAGTCTTTGGCAAACTCCTTGGTGGTTCCTCATAGCTTCTGGAAGGCAGCATACCATCATGGTCTTAAGGTTTTGCAGAAGCTGGAGCTGGTTTTCAGAACCCAGAGTCAGTTGTTGCAGCTGGTGGAACGGGATTTCTATAAAGATGCAGGACTGAAGAACCGCTGCACGTTGCACAGCTCTGTCATCCCGACCCAGCACATCCCCTGCGTCCATGCAGCAGAGCCCCAGGGCGCTGCAGTGCTGGGCTGCACCTGGAGCTCTGGCAGCCCCATGTCGGACATCCGGAGGAGCGTACCCAACCATGAGAGACCCATGGGCAGCACTGGGATGCATCTCCTGACGAGGCGGAGGTCCACTGCGCTGTATCTGCGGGACTAGTGTGGCCGTGGCACCAGCCAGTGACAGCCCTCACCTCATGGTCCCACCAGACTGAGCACGCATTGTTCATCAGGCAGAACGTTGGAGAAATGCCTTGAAATGCAAACCGAATTAGTGCGATACATACAGCTCCCTCTGGTCATCAAGGAACAACGCTGCCATCTCGGTGGCTTTTGCATACGAGCCTCGACTCCCTGTCACGTCTCTGGAGGGATTTCCCTCGGGCTGAGGCCCCAGGAAGTCCCGTGTGGAGGGACCGCGGTGTCGGTAGGGGCCTCCGCACTCTCCTGTCCTCCCCCGCACCAGATGGATCTTCATTGCACTTCATCTTCCTAGCTGCATAGCCTGCATTTGCTTTTATCTTTACAATTTGCAACCAATAGGTTAAAGATTTCTTTTTTTTCTTTCATTACAAATCCAGTCTCAAAAAACAAACAGAGAAAACAAAAGTCAACTCAGCTGTAGCACTCAAATGGAAATGATCAAATCCCAAACCAGACCTGCCAGGTTCTAAGTTTACTATGGCCCCTTTTACAGTCAGTGTTTGAATTCTGGGCTGAGGAAAGGGAAAGTCATTGTCCTCTTAAAACAGCACCTTAGAGTTTAACAAAGGGCCAGGAAACAGAGCAAACGGCATCCCCCCCAAACACACATCTGAGCCGATCATGCAAAACAACGTCAGGAAAAATCACCGTAAGATGAGACCTTCGAGGAAGGAATCCGATGTCGCTAATCCCCAGTGCTGCCTGTTCAGAAAAGGGCTGCTCTCTTCCTTTAAACGCGCCGGTCCCTCGGCGCAGGAAGAAGTCCCATTTTCACTTGGACGATGCCAAATCATAGAACTCCTCTGCTGCCCAGGGCCCACTGAGGAGGAGGCAGATGGTGCAGAGGTCAGTATACATTGACGCTCCCTCCTACGGAGCCTTAGAGTATCTAAGATTGATATATACGGACAAATGGGCAGGTATAATATTACATTAAAAGTAAAACACGTAGCCATTTACTTTTCAGACTCTTCACACAGATTCCCTCCTCCTTCTCCTCCCTCTTTGGAAGAGGAGGAGTCTCCTAGCACAGAGAAGGTTTGCAGTTTCCTGATGGGATGAGAAAACATACGTGGCAAAGGTATTATACATCCCCCCAGACATCACCCAACTCATAGTTGTAACCAGACAAATTCCCACCAAACCCAGAGCGCGTGGTCTGTCCCTTGAGCCGACCGGTATCCAGCAGCAGTTCTGAGCAGTCGGCCTCTGCCAGCCCCGCTGCCCACGCCTCGGCGATTCCTCGTCCCCGTTGGCGCAGCCGGCCGGGCAGCCCTTCGGCATGAGCAGCAGCAGTTCGGAGGAGCCCTCCCGGCTCCCGGCCGGGGCTTGCTCGCCCGCCCGCGCAGCGCACCCGCCTGCCTTCCTAGTCCAGAAAACGCCTGCGTGAGCCCGTCCGGGAGCGGTTTGAACGGCGAATGTCAAACTTGGAGTCCCGGCACTTCTGACATATGTAGACCTCTGGGACGTTCGACTTGCGGATTTTGGCGCAGGAGAGGTGGATCCAGGTGTGGCACTCATTACACTCGATCATCGGCCGCCCGGCGAAAGGCTTCATGCAGAAGCAGGTGACTAGGTCCCAGGAATCATCATCTGCAAGGAGAAATGGCACACTACGTCTTTAACGGCCAGCGCCTCTCCCCTGCACTGGGAATTTACCCTCCTTTCATTCTAAATGAGCTACCTGCATTTCAAAGATGGGCATTTGCCAATTTCTCCATGTCTTAAAAGAAATTATCATGGGAAGAGACCCTGAGCAGTACGTGAGAGGCCATAATGTTGGAGAGAATTGGCTGCTTCTGTAAAGCCACAGCTTTCCACATAGTTTATTGCAAAAGCAGCCAACCAATGCCCCTCAATCCCTTAAAAACCCACCTGCTACGTAATCCCACCCAGGCAACGTGCCTTGGCGTTGTACTGTGCCAAGAGATGGGCAGCAGCACCTCCGCTGGCATCTGGCTCATCCCCTCGAGGCAGCCAGGCCACTTACCGGAATCCACCATGATGTCCTCATCATCGCCGGTGCCGTCCTCATCCCGAAAGACCACCTGCTTGCCCTGCCGAATAACCGTCCGCTTGCCCACGCTCTGGATCTCCACCGTCTGCTCAGCCGTCACGGCAGGGAAGGAGACGCTGGAAGGCGTGTCGGAGTCCCACACCGAGCAGTGCTCGGTCGCGGACTGAGGATCGCCCTCCGACGAGGGGCTCATCGGCGTCTCCACGTAAGAGTCCTCTGCCTCCAGCTTCAGCAGCTTCTCCTCATAGTCCTCCTCTGCAGACACCTCTGTTTCTCTCCTCTTCAGCTTTTTCTTCTTCCTGATCTTGTCAATTTGCTTTCGCTCCGGCAGGAAGTTGCCGGGCTTTGCCCGCTGAAACAGGGATCCGTACGGTTTCGCTCGCTTCAGCTGACTGAAGTTCTTTCTGTTCTTGACAGGCAGGGAGACAGAGGAGGAGACGTCATTGAAGCGGGGATCCCAGCTATCGCTGTCGATCGTGCCTCCGGTGCTGTTGGGAGGGCTGGGGCTGTTCCTCAGTGGCGTTTCCTGGAAAATGTCGACAGAGCGGATAAAGGCATTAATTTGGAGCCGATTCGCGTGCGGCACTGAGGCGCTGCGCCCTTCCCCGAGGCGCTGCCTTGCACGGGTGATCTTGCCCAACTTCAAGCCTCCCACGCACCGCCCCGTCACCTGGCGCTGCTGCCAGATCTGCAGCCGGACAGAGCTGTGCCCTGGAGCTGCCAGAGCTCGGAAAGGCTGTGGGAGCAATTCAGGGAGCCGTATGGGGATCCGCAGCCGGACAGAGCTGCACCCTTGGGCTGCTGGAGCCGGGAAAGGCTGCGGAAGCAATTCAGGGAGCCATATGGGGATCCGCAGCCAGACAGAGCTGTGCCCTGGCGCTGCCAGAGCCAGGAAAGGCTGCAGGATCAATCCTAGGAGCCGTATAAGGATCTGCAGCCGGACAGAGATGTGCCCTCGGGCTGCCAGAACTCGGAAAGGCTGTGGGAGCGATCCTGGCTGCTCTATGAGAATCTGCAGCCGGACAAAGATGTGCCCTGGGGTTGCTGGAGTCCAGAAAGGCTGCAGGAGCAATCCAGGGAGCCATACGGGCATCTGCAGCCGGACAGAGCTGTGCTCTGGGGTTGCCAGAACCCGGAAAGGCTGTGGGATCAATCCTAGGAGCCGTATAGGGATCTGCAGCCGGACAGAGCTGTGCCCTGGGGCTGCTGGAGCTCAGAAAGGCTTCGGGAACGATCCCGGGAGCCGTATGGTGATCTGCAGCCGGACAGAGCTCAGAAAGCTGCGGGATCGATCCCGGGTGCCGCACGGGCACCTGCAGCCAGACAGAGCTCGGAAACGCTGCGGGATCGATCCTGGGTGCCGTATGGGCATCTGCAGCCGGACAGAGCTTGGAAAAGCTACGGGAGCGATCCTGGGTGCCGTATGGGCATCTGCAGCCGGACAGAGCTTGGAAAAGCTACGGGATCGATCCTGGGCGCCGTACGGGGAGCTGCAGCCAGGCAGAACCATGCCTCGGAGCAATCCGGGGCACCGAAGCAGCCCGTCGCCCCCGCCTCTCACCTCCTGCGGGTAGGGGATGTAGCCGGCGTAGGCCAGGACGAAGGTGCAGAACTTGTTGAAGTCTTCCACGGTGCGGTGCCGCCGGGAGGCGGGGGAGAAATCCTGCGGGGCGGGAGGGAGGGGTCAGCGCGCCGGGGGAGGGACGGAGGCACCGCCTCTTCCCGCTCTCGGTACCGGGCAGCACCGCCCCCATCCGTTCCTCCCCGGTTTCGGCATAGGGCAACGCCGCCCCCCCGTCCCGGGACTCGGTACCGGGCAGCGCCACCCCCAATCCGTTGCCCCCGGTTTCGGTACCGGGAAGCGCCGCCCGCCCCCCTCCCCTCCACGTTTCGGTACCGGCAGCGCCCTCCCCTCCTCAACCTTTTCGTTACCGGGAAGCAACACCTGCTCGCCCCCCTCCCCGTCTCGGTACCGGCAGCCCCGCCCCGAACCGCCTTCCCCCCTGATTTCGGTACCGGGAAGCACCGCCCCCCGCCCCCCCCCGCAGCTCTCAACACCGGGCAGCGCCTCCCCTCCCGCCTTCCCTCCATGTTTCGGTACCGGGAAGCGCCGCCTCCCCCCTCCTTCCCCCTGGCCTCGGTCCTGGGCAGCGCCCCCTCAACGGTTTCCCAGTACCGGTCCCTCGAGCGGGCCCTCCCCCCCCCATGTTTCGGTAACGGAAACGCCGCCCCCCCCAGATTTCAGCACCGGGAAGCGCCGTTACCGGCACTTCAGCCCCCGCCCCCCCTTCCCTCCGCGCTTTGGCCCCGGGTCTCGGTACCGGATGCCCTCGACCCCCCCACGTTTCGGCACCAGGAAGCGCCGCCCCCTCCCCTGCCCCCCCCCGGCCTCGGTACCGGGCACTGCCGCTTCCCGCCCCTCCCCCGTCTCGGCCCTGAGCAGCGCTGCTCCCCCCGCTACCCTCGGTCTCGGTACCGAACAATACCCCCCCGCTCTCGGTACCGGACGGTGCCCCCCCCCACCCCGCCGCCTCCTCCTTCCCGCCACGTTTCGGTACCGGGCAGCCCCACCCGCTCCCCACCCCCCGGTCTCGGTACCTGTCCCTCGGGGACTGCCTCTCCCCGTACAAGATGGCCCCGGCTCCGCGGCGGCGGCGGGGAGCGGGCACCGGCGGCCGAGCCGTGCGGCGGGAGACGCCCCCCCACCCCAGCCCCGCGGGACCCCGGCTCACCTCCGGGGCGAACGGGGAAGCGCAGGAGTCGGAGTCCATGTCTCGAACGGGGAGGCGGGACGGGGCCGGTGAGGACCGGGCAGCGCCGACAACCGCGAACGCTCGGTACCGGCGGGAGGCGGCGAGGGGGCGGCCGCGCGCGCAGGGGACGCCGGCAGTTGTGGTCCAGGCGCGCGGGGGACGCCGGGAGCCGTAGTCCCAGCGCGCGGTGCTGCCGGAAGTCACTGTCTCTGTACGCTAGGCATGCTGGGAATTGTAGTCCCAGACGCGGCAAAGCCGGAAGTCTCTTCATCACGCGCGGGGGGTGTCGGGAGTTGTGGTCCAGGCGCGGGGGCCGCCGGGAGCTGGGCGGAGGGTGGGGCCGGTCAGAAGCGCTCGGGGCGGTGGCGGGAGCGGAGCAGTGAGACCGGTGAGCGGCACTGACATCGCCTCGGGACGGGGATCGGCCCTCCCGCGCCTCTCCGGCCCTGCCGCCGACAGGCCCGGGGCCGCCTCTGTGGAACGGGGCCTGCGCCACCCCTCGCCCCGGGGCCGCCACGCGGAGAGGGGACCGGGGCCGGTAGGGAGGAGGCGGGAGAGAATGAGGGAGGAGGGAGAACGGGGTGGGGGATTCCGGGCTCCCCGGGGCGGAGCGGGGCTCGGGGCTTCCCCCGCCACGGGCACCGGGCTCGGTGAGGCGAGCGGAGCCCTTGGGGGCACCCGGGGCCGCCGCAGCCCGGGGAACTTCAGCTCGGGCTGTTAAAAATACCGTCAGGCCGAGCGGGGGGGCTGCCGCCACCGAGTTATGCAACCGCGGGGACGGGGTTTCACGAGGGCTCCACGGCTTCTCCGGTACGCGGCCAGAGGACGGTTTTGCTTGTGCTAACTCACGTTTTTCTTTCTTCTTCTCGCCCTGTCGCAGGAGCCGCTCTCGGGGCTGACGCAGCTCTCGCACGGTTCGGCATGGCGGCGAGCACCGGTGGCGGCGGGACGGCGGGCACCGGGGAGCCCGCCCACGCGGTGTCCCTGCTGCGGGGGCTGAGTGCGCTGCGAGCCGAGCGGAGCCTGCTCGACGTGACGGTGGTGGCCGGTGGCCGGGAGTTCGGAGCGCACCGTGCCGTCCTGGCCGCCGCCTCCGGTTACTTCCGCGCCATGTTTGGCGGGGCACTGCGCGAGGCACATGCGGAGCGCGTGCGGCTGCACGGCGTCGAGCCCGAGTGCCTGGCGCGCCTCCTCGACTTCGCCTACACTGGCCGCGTGGGCGGGCTGGGCCCCGATATCGCCGAGCGCCTGCTGCGCGCCGCAGACCTGCTGCAGTTCCCTGCTGTCAAGGAGGCCTGCGGTGCCTGGCTGGCGCGCCAGCTGGAGCCCGCCAATGCCCTGGAAATGCAGGACTTCGCCGAGGCCTTCGCCTGTCCAGAGCTGGCGGCTGCCGCTCACCGCTTCATCCTCCGGCACGTGGGCGAGCTGGGTGCCCAGCTGGAGCGGCTGCCATTGCCACGCCTGCTTTCCTACCTGCGGGATGACGGGCTTTGCGTCCCCAAGGAGGAGGCTGCCTTCCAGCTGGCGCTGCGCTGGGTGCGCGCCGACCCCGCCGCCCGCGCCCCATTGCTGCCCCAGCTCCTGGCCCACGTCCGCCTGCCCTTCGTGCGCCGCTTCTACCTGCTGGCCCACGTGGAGAGCGAGCCGCTTGTGGCCCGCTGCCCGCCCTGCCTGCGCCTCCTGCGCGAGGCCCGCGACTTCCAGGCCGCCCGCCTCGACCGCCACGACCGGGGACCCTGCGCCCGCATGCGTCCGCGGCCCTCCACCGGCCTCGCTGAAATCCTCGTCCTTGTCGGCGGCTGTGACCGTGACTGTGACGAGCTCGTCACCGTCGACTGCTACAACCCGCGCACCGGCCACTGGCGCTACCTGGCTGAGTTCCCTGAGCACCTCGGTGGGGGCTACAGCGTTGCCGCACTGGGCAACGACATCTACGTTACCGGTAAGGGCACAGAATCACTGGTGCTGAGGTTCCTGTTGGGAACACGTGGGTTCTAGCAGTGAAGGTTGGCTTTTTTTGGGGTAGCAGAGAGTCTGGACTCAGTATGGCCGCAGTCTGACGCCAGGACTAGGGAGTATTGGGGAGAGCTCTTGATCAGGGAGTGCAGGGATAGGATGAGGGGAATGCTTTTGAGCTGAAAGACTGGAGATTAGGATGTGATACTAGGGAGAAATGATTTCTCGTGAGAGTGGGGAGGCCCTGGCCCGGGTTGCCCAGGGAAGCTGTGGCTGCCCCATCCCTGGAGGTGTTCAAGGCCAGGTTGGATGGGCCTTGGAGGCCGTGAGCCAGTGGGAGGTGTGGTTCCACCCCCGCGATGGCAGGGAGTGGAACTGGATGGGCTTTGAGGTCCCTTCCAGCCCAAACCATTCTGTGACTCTGGAGTTGGCACTGGATTTAGCAGCTGGGCTCAGTCCAGGATGTATTTTGCCGTGAGTAACGCTCCTGAGCACGTAGGCAGGAGTCAGAGCTCTTGCACTTGCAGGACTTTCTCACCGCTCACTCAAGGGGACAGCAGTGACTTGAGAGGGTTTTGAGTTTTTGGCTGCGAAGATGAAGTCTGGGTCCAGAGCCCCTGAATCACAAGCCGAGCACCTGCTGGAGGCAGAGGCGGGTCGGAATGCCCTGGGCTCCGCAGCCAGTCAGCGCCTGAGTCACTGCACCTTCCTGGCATGTCTCCTGCCTCTTCGCCATCCGCTGGGGCTATAATTACTCCTGTCAAGGTGACACGGATGTGTAAATTTGGCTGCTAGTCTGCATGTAGGAGCCTCCTTTGAACTACATCCTCGTAGCTGGCGCGGCCACCCTGCGGCAGCTGTAACAAACCAAGGCCTGGGACACCAGGCACTGCGGAACGGCTCGCTCCAGGCGTGCGGGACGCACTGACAAAGATGTGAAGGGCAGGTTAGATGCATCTGGACAGAAAACTGTCCATCCTCTTGTCAAGAGTGAAAAACAGGCTCTGCTTTAAGGGAAAGGTTGTAAAAATGACAGGTTACCACAAAGCTCATTTGTATGGAAACCCTTATGTCCCGTGGGAGCTTGCCAGAGCAATCCCAGCAGGTCGGGGGGTGCCGATACTGTGGGAGCCCCGTGCTTCGGCGAGGCTGCTGCCAGCAGGGCTTGTCGGTTGTTCTGCTCAGCGTCAGCGTCGTAGCACGGGCAGCGGGAGGGCTGGGAGGTTTCCGTGCTGCCGGCAGTGCCGCTGCCTGGGCATCCAGGCACTGGTGAGCGTTAGTCTCCGTCACGTCACAGCAGCTGCTGTGGAGTGACAGAGCCGGGGTGGAAAACGGAAGAGAAGATGGTCCTTTGGAAGGATGGAAGTGGTCAAACCTGGGAGACTTGGTCTGAATCGCTGCTGAGTGCAGACCAGGAACAACATGGGAGAAATCTTTCCTGACTTGCTGGGAAAGGAACAGCACAAAGCTGCGATTAAAATTCTCACAGTGAGTTTTATTCATAAAACCACAGTGGAGTTTAAGCTCACAGCCACTGTGGTCCCCCAGTACTGAAGTATTTTCTTAGCATGCAGCCCTGGGAGGCAGAAAAGTGCCTGTGGGTGTTCAGAAGGTGTAGCTGGGAGACAGCAGTGATCCCTATCCCTCCGCCGCCACCCCAGAGAACTTCCCTGTGCGAACCCAGACTCTGAAACACGTGCTGTGTTGCAGGGGGGTCAGACGGCTCGAGGCTCTACGACTGTGTCTGGAGGTACAATTCTAGCGTGAACGAGTGGACGGAGGTGTCGCCCATGCTGAAAGCCAGAGAATACCACAGCTCCACAGTCCTGGATGGGCTGCTGTACATCATTGCCTCGGACAGCACGGAGCGCTACGACCACACAGTGGACAGCTGGGAGGCTCTGCAGCCCATGCCATACCCCATGGACAACTGCTCCACCACCTCCTGCCGCGGCAAGCTCTTTGCCATCGGCTCCCTTGCGGGCAAAGAGTCGATGGTGATGCAGTGCTACGATCCCGACAGCGACCTCTGGTCCCTCGTCAGCTGCGGTCAGCTGCCCCCCTGGTCCTTCGCCCCAAAGACCGTCACCCTTAACGGCCTCATGTACTTTATACGGTGAGTAGTGGGGCCACCGTGCCTGTCCCATCACCCAAGAATTCCCAGGAAGGGGAGCGGGCTTTGCGGGTGGTCGTAGGAGAGCGTGGCATTGGGAAAGTGCAACAGTGCTCCTGTGGTGCCACAGGGGGGTCTGTAAACCACTGTTCCCCTTCCTTCGCGTCTGTTGTGGCTCAGCCTCAAAGAGCTATGCTTAAAATTGTGGAAAAATGTCTGGACTGAAGTCTGGGGCTGCGAATAGCCAGGTGTAAATCTGGCCGGAGTCAGCAGCGCGGCTTGGAATTAGACTTCTCGGTTTTCTTGGCTTCTGGTTCCCCCCCCCTTGTTGCTATAAATAGGCCGGTAAGCTCCAAGAAAACGTTAAACCGTAGTGCTGGGAGGACATCCTCCCTCCCGGCAGAGATAACAGTGCTACAGATGAAATGATTGGTCACTATTTTTAAGCGCTTTTCCAAACTGGGACCTAATTGCCCATCGAAGCCGTCCCGGTGGCGCAAACACTTTGGTTATCCACTTCATTAAAAATAAACGGAAAGGCACGCTAGCGCCGAAGCACTTCATCTGCTTGTGCTGACTTAGAGCAAACGTTAATGTCTGCGATGGCCTCCAGACGCTTTTCTTTTTGCATCTTCTCTTGGCTTTGCACAAAGCAGCCACTTTGACCCAAGAGTTCGATTCAGTTGGGGTCAGGGGAGCATCCCGGCTCCTGGTGGCTGTTTGTGGGGAGTGGCGGAGTTGTCTGGATCAGTAACAGTGGCAGCGCTCTTGTGGCTGTTTGTGACCTCTCAGGAGTCAATCCTATAGGTTTGCCTTTTCCATTTTAAAAAACAAGCAATTGAGACGTCAGGATTTCCCATCACTTGTGTGTCTGCAGGAGTTAGCGAGGAGTTAGATGACCAGGGTCAGGTTTTTCTCCCTTCGTTCCATGCGCTGCACGGGGGCCGCTGCTCCCTGTAAGCTGTAAGATGATCCCTGGGCGACAGAGGAATTGGTTGCGGTTGAAAGTCACAAACTCATTTTTTGGTTAGTTTTAAATAGCTCAGACTGGCGCGTCTGCCTGACTATCCCCACCACTGGGACTCGTTTTACAGCCCTAAAGACAGTGCAGCATGAGGCTTTGGTCCTCACCGCATTGCTACTGGGATGGGAGAGGAGGTCACGGCCTGACCACAGCCTGGAGCTGTGTGGCGAGGGCTTTGCTCCTCGTTTCCCTTCCAGTCTGTCGGGGTTTTAAGCTCCATCCTTGACCTGCTGCTGCCACTGGCGATGGGAATCGCTGTGCACAGCGTTGGGGACAGACGATACCACGTACACAGTGCTGGGCGGCAGCGTTTGGCTCCCAGGCTCGCTTTGTCTGCCTCCCTCCCGGGCAGCATCCTATAGCTCAGCGCACGCCAGCAAGTACGGAGCGTGTTCTGCCTGTGGAGCAGCTCTGCAGGGGCGTTGGGGCTCTTTGGCTGTGGGTCATTGGCACCAAGGAGCGCTCTTTTATTGATCTGTGCTGCCTGAGCCTGCTCCGTGGGCAGGGATGCAGCTGAGATATCCAGGCGTTCGCTGGAGTTAAACAGCTCTGCTGGTGCAGGAAAAGCTCCCACCGGAGGCTGGGGTTTGCGTCGAGTACCATGCACCTCCGTACAGGAGCCCCTCGGTCTCCACTATGTGCAGCAGGACTGGAAAAGAAGGGCTCAGGATGGTGTTTCAGGGTTGGGGCTTTGCAGGCAGGAGGTTTTTCGAATGCAGAAAGAGAAACCTTGTGTTATTTCCCACAGAGACGACTCGGCTGAAGTGGATGTTTACAATCCAGCGAAGAATGAGTGGGATAAGATCCCTGCCATGCTTCAGGTAGGACACTTACCGGCCTACGGAACGCTTGCCAGTGTTAAAAATCAGCTCGATCTACCTTCGGAAAACCCGATGCGCTTTGATTCTCCCCTTTGTGCACAGCAGCGCAGTCTCCTGGAAATAAAATTCCTGGCCTGCGACTGCACAGCCGGGTGTTGAGGCCAGGACGCGCGGGCTCGGCAAAGCTGGAAAGCTGTGCCTGCTCCTGGTGGGCGCTGAGCCTCGTCCAAGCGAGCGGCTGCAGGATGGTACCCGACACTTTATCATCCCCCTAACTGGGCAAAGCCCCCCCACACTTCTAATTTCTCTCTGTGTGTATTTTTAATTGTAGGTTCACGTTGGGGGGAGCGTGGCTGCGCTAGGCGGGAAGCTCTATGTCTCCGGTGGCTACGATAACACGTTTGAACTCTCAGACGTCCTGGAAGCCTACGACCCCGAGACGCGAATGTGGAGCGTGGTGGGCCGACTCCCTGAGCCCATCTTCTGGCACGGCAGCGTCAGCATATTCCGACAGTTTATGCCCGAAACAACACCGGAGGACGATGGCATCACGCTGGACAACACCATCAGCTTGAACAGGCAGCACCAAAACCTTCACAACCAGAACCTGAACGAGCTTCGTTAGCGGGGGGCGGGGGGCACCGTCCCCCGCTGTTCCTTGTCCAGAGCCGGGGTTGCTTTGAGAGATGGCGGAGGCAAACCGGTGCCTGGAAACAAAACTGTTTTAGTCACAGAGGAGGTGAGAACTGAACGCTGGACGTGCTCTTGCAGAGCTGCAGCTGGAAGAAAGCGCGGCCTCACTGCTATGTTCTGATGGGGTTTTTCTTGAAGTTGCAGCATTTAATTTTTTGCCGGTATTTGTTCTCCAGCCTTTCCCAGCCAAGCACCTTTTCCTTCTAGGAAGAAACCCCTTATTTATCTTTTACCCGCATTGTCACATTTGATCGTTTTCATTTCTCACCGCCCTGGCTGCTTCCAGAGCCGGAGCGCAGCCAAAGCGGTGGCTCCGGGGCTGCCTCGAGGCAGAGCTGTTCCCCCTGCGCCAGGGCTCGCGGGTAGCGGGGCTGAACCCAGCGGCAAGAGCTGCTGCTCCTGGCAACGGCCATTCGCTGCTGGTTCTCCTGCGCTCAGCCTGCGGCCTGGCGGGCAGAGAGCCCCACGCAGAGCGGGTTTGTTCTGCGCCGCTGTGAAGGAGCCGAGGGGCATTGTCTTGGTTTAGATAAACCCCAGCTTGTTGGGAAAGGGGAGTGCAACCCTCGGGAGATTCAGTGCCGGCCTGGAGAATTGCTGGTGGGGTTTGATCCTTCAATGCAGAATTGCATCACCCCGTGTGAGGGAACCTCCAGAGGGGGTCTGGGGCGCCTCTGCTTCGCAGGAGCCGTCAGGATCTGTGGGGTTGGAAGATGCCACCCAAGTGTTTTGGTGAAGGTGTGGAGTCACCCAGTGCTGCGGGGTGAAAGGGAGCTGAGTTTAGGGGGTTTCTTCTTTTCGTTTGGGGTGTGGGTTTGTTTTGGCCTGTGTAGGATTTGCCTTTAGACTCGCCGAGAAACCGCGGCTGCATTCCCGCTGCCTGCGATTTGCTCTTGGAATGTTTCTTCGACAAAATCAACTAAAACTGCAGGAAAGCTTGCCTGGAAACAAGCCGAGCCTTCAGGAGAACTGCGAAGCGTGACAGCAGCTGAGGTGGTGCCTGGATGCGTTCGCTTTCTCCATCTTTCATTTCTAACCAAAAGGAACAATATTTGAAGGGTAATTCAGAGGTGAAAGCCTGCGTACTTGACCACCCGCCTCCTACGGGCTGAGCGGAGCCAGACCCGCGACTCCACAGCATCAGCATCTTCACAGCTTTAAAAATATCCCGTTTGCCTTCAATGCTGCTTTGTGCCGCGCTCCTTGGCTGGGGAACGTGGGAAAGCAGCTCACGACACCATCTCTGAAACACTGACAGTGCCTTGAAGCCGCGGCGCTGCCGCCGCCCCACAGTTTGAAACCATTGCCGGCGCTGCCGCAGGTTGGGATGCGCCGGGACCCCCGTGGGCAGAGGAGTGGGGCAGGGGCCGCGATTCAGGGCGGCTCCTCTGTCCTTGGGAGTCTCGTGTGGTGCCTGGGAAGGACGGCACGTGCCACGCGGCTGCCGCAGGTGTCTGTGCTGGGCTCTCGTGGGTGCTCGCTGCCCATCATCGCCCCATTCCCCAGCCGGAATCGGCTCAGCTATAGATCAGTATTTATTTTTTTGGAGAATTCCTCATTGTCCACATCCCTGAGTACAGTTCCAGCACCGTCCTTTGAAACAAAGGCCTGCGGCATTTACAGATCGTGTATTTTTATTCTCATGGTTTGTTTTTAAATTTACTTGCAGCAGTCAATTCAAATAAAGGGTGTGCCATGCACCTCCGGCGCGTCCGAGGGGTCACTGCGGAGCCCGGGCGGAGACTCTGCCTTCTCCGTGAGGAAGAAGGGAAAGGGAGAGAGCGCAGCGGTGGGTTTGGGGTACATGGGTGCCCTCCATCATCTTCCCCCACCCTGGGAACACTCAGGACCCCTTGTTTCAGACACAAATCCCCACACCTGGACGCAGGAGCCTGGAGTTTCATCCAGCTCCTTGCCAATAACCCGGTTCAAGTGAAGTAATGGTTAAAATGGCTCAGTGGGGCAGAGATGTGGGTCGTACCCCACTGCAGCAATTAGCAGAAGCTCAACAACTAAAGAAGAAATAAGGCACAGGAAAGCATTAAGGAAAGGGGAGATTTAATGGTGTTCAGATCCAGAGGCAGAACCGCTGGTGCCAGGCGAGAGCGCTGGAGGGAAGGGGAACCGCGCCAGCTCGCACTCAACGCTCGTTAAAAAGCAATTCAGAGCGGGACACAGGGTGCCACCGGCCGCGTCCGCATCGCACAGCACGCACAAGGTTATTTGAGCAGCCATTCTGCGTAACTTCACGGTCATTTCGTTAGAGACCCGGTGCTAACGTCGCTGCAACTCTTCCCCTGCAGCCCAGGGTGGGAGCCTGGAGGGGAAGGGGCGGATGCACAACACCCGGGAAGCAGCAGTGTGGCAAGAGGAGCCTAGCGCGGTGCTGTGGGTTGGTAGGAGGGAGGTGCGGGCGCTCGTGCCTTTTCTCAGTCTTAGGGAATCGTCGTGGTGATGATGAGTGACTGCTCGATCATGTCCGTGGAGAAACTCTCGTTGGAGCAGAGTCTCTGCACGGGAATCTGCTCGGGCAGGGAGCCACGGGCCAGGGACGCCACAATCACCTCAGCCGAGCCCACCTCCAGCTCCGGGGGCGGCTGCAGGGCCACCACCACCGCCTTCTCGTCCTCGATGACTAGATTCCGTAGCTTCCGCTGCCGCGGGCTGTAGTTTTCCACCCGGTCGTGAATCTCCATGTGGCGCCTCAAGTGAGCCTGCAAAAGAACGAGGCAGGGCCTGGTGAGGGCCGGCTCCTCTGGCACAGCGCCGTGCGCTCCATGGGCCGCACCTCACCTGCCGCGTGAACTTGTAGCCACACTCGGTGCACTCAAACTTCCTCACGCCCTTGTGCCGGCGGACATGGACACGCAGCTGCTCAACGGCTGCACAAGGGAAGCGAGAGCCGTTGGCGGCAGCACCGCGAGCAGGGTGGCTTCCAAGGAGCCGTGGAGCGGGGGCTGTTACCTTTGAAGGTTTTCCCGCAGATCTGGCAGAAGTGCGGCCGTCCCTCCTGGTGCCGGCTGGCGATGTGCCTCAGCAGCGGCCCCTTCTCCGTGAAGCGTTGCTCACAGAACTCGCAGCTGAAGGGGCGCTCCCCGGTGTGCGTCCGGTTGTGCTTATCCAGGCTCGCTGCCAGTTGCGGCAGGAGAGAGGGGAGCAGCCGTGGGTCAGCGGTGCATGCCCCCCATCCTGGCACATTCCCCCCCATCCCGAGACGCAGGAATGCGCTGCAGCACAGCCCGCGCATGCTGTTGTGCCAGGTGAAGCTGGCAGGAGAAGGGAAGTTTTGCAGCACAGCTGCTTTCCGGTGCCCCCTGGATTCCGGAGCGTGGTGCTCGGCACTAGGAGCCACGTGCCTGGGCCATACCTTGCGTGCGGAAGGTCTTGCCGCAGAGGTGGCACTGGAAGGGCTTCTCGCCGGTGTGCGTGCGCAGGTGCATGTTGAGGTTGGCTTTCTGAGTGAAGGCGTGGTGGCAGAACTCGCAGACGTAGGGGCGCTCGTTCCTGTGGGCAGAACCATTACAATCCTGCCATTGCCAGCCCCAGCCCCTCAGCTCAGCGGCTGCTCCTTGCCCGCAGTTCATCCTACTTCAATCTGTCTCACGCTAATGTATCTGGAGGCCCACAACTGCTGCTCTGCAGCCACGGGCTCCAGGAACCTCTGGTCCATTGGGCGTTACGACCAGCCCAGGACAAAGAATGTGAAGGATGAGCGTTGGGAGCAGTCCTTGCCGCTCCAAGAAAGGGGATGAGCTGAGTGGGTGAGCCTCGGCCGCTGCCTGCTGTACTACAGTCACCCACAGTGCCGACAGCTGGCGCTCCCTCTGTGACAGCACAGAATACCCGCGGGGCCTCGCTGGATTCCCAGCAGGAGCTTCAGCCCAGCACCTCTGGAAGGCCCCGGCCAACGCCTCGGCCAGGAGAGCCCGGCTGGCGGATGGGAGGACACAGCCGCGTCACACCTGTGCTTGGCCTTGATGTGCATCTGCAGGCCGTTGCGACTCGACGCCCTGTGCCCGCACTCCTCGCAGACAAACAGCTTCTCTCCCCGGTGCTTGAAGGCCTCGTGCAGGCGCAGCTCGGTCCGGGACAGGAAGCACTTGGAACACGTTGAGCACTGCGAGGGCACAGGGGAGCGCGGGTTAGGCAGCTCGTGGAGCTCTCTCTATTCACAGTGCGTGCCTGCAGCAGCCCCAGCCCTCCCTGCAGCCTCACAACACCACACAGCAGTGAAACACTGCTCCGGACTTGAGTCTATCAGCCAAAAGAATGATGAGGGCTGACCCTGCAACCCCAAACACCGTTCCCAGCTGCTCTGTCGCTCCCCGCTGCGCTAAAACAGAGCCTACAGAGGCCTGAGCGCTTTAGTCCCTCCCAGAAGCCCGCAACCACCCGCTCCGCTCACCGCGTGGGGCTTTGGTGCACCGTGCAGCTTTATCATGTGGCTCTGCAGGTCCTTCTTCTGCATGAACTGCTGGGCGCAGGAGGAGCACTGCAGGACAAAAAGAGGAGGATCGGCTTTCCACCCCCCCAAAACGGCCGCTTTGGCGCGAGGGGTGGCGTGTAGGTGCAGCAGGCAGGGCCGCGCCGTGCTGAGGCAGCACACAAATCACCGGTGAGGCCAGAGAGAGCACCCAGCTCCGGTGCGTCCCTGGAGCTTATTCCAGCTCGGGATGGGGACCCCTGTGCGCTCAGCTCCGCTGGCCAGGCCGCCCCACCACAGAACAGCTCTTCCCGCGTCCTCACAGACGGGCGCTGCTGACCTTGTAGGGCATCTCCCCGGTGTGTGACACCATGTGCAGCCGTAGCTCCACACGCCTCTTGAACCCCTCCTGGCAGACCGAGCAGCTGAACACCTGCAAGAGACCACGAGGCACTGGGTTCCGTGGTGCCACGAGGCTATGGGATGCCTGCAGCTCACACCAGAGCTGGCACTGGGGCACCGGGGCCTGGGTATGGTGTTGAATCGTGCCTGCAGCCATCTGGATCTTTTAGGCTTCAAGAGCATCCTCAGGTGCTTGGAAAAAGCAGACAAAATGAGCGGTGTCTGCAAATCATAGAATAGTTTGGGTTGGAAGGGACCTTAAAGATCATCCAGTTCCAACCCCTGCCATGGGCAGGGACACCTCCCACTGGCTCAGGCTGCCCAAGGCCCATCCAACCTGGCCTGGAACCCCTCCAGAGATGGGGCAGCCACAGCTTCCCTGGGCCAGGGCCTCACCACTCTCATGATGAAGAAATTCCTCCTTATGTCCAGTCTAAATCTGCCCCTCTCCAGTTTATACCCGTTCCCCCTCACCCTATCCCCACAAGCCTTTACGAACAGTCCCTCTCCAGCCTTCCTGCAGCCCCTTCAGGTACTGGAAGGTCACTCTAAGATCTCCTCAGAGCCTTCTCCAGGCTGAGCAACCCCAACTCTCTCAGCCTGTCCTCGTACAGGAGGTGCTCCAACCCTCGGATCATCTTTGTAGCCTCCTTTGGACCCATTCCAACAGCTCCATCTCCTTCTTAAGTTAAGGCTTCCAAAACTGGACACAATAATCCAGATAAGGTCTCCCAAGAGAGGAACAGAGGGGCAGAATCCCCTCCCTCCCTGCTGGCCACGCTGCTTTGGATGCAGCCCAGGACACGGTTGGTTTCTGGGCTGCGAGCGCACGTTGCCAGCTCGTGTTGAGCTTCTCATCTCCCAGCACCCCAAATCAGGTGAAAGCCACCGCCATCGGCAGTGGACGTGGTGGGTTCTGGCTGAGGTTCACATGCCACCCAGAGGGGATGAGAGGGTTTTGTTCTGTAGCTGAGCGGGACATGGACTGCGGCTGGAAAGAGGCTCTAACCCCACTCCTGCAGAAGGACATGCGCTTTCCAGACCACGGCAGCCTCCCGGGAGTACCTGCTCGGATCGGCTCATGCAGTTCCTGGCTTCGTGCTCCAGGAGATTCTCTTTTCTAAAATAACATTTGCCGCATTTGGAACATTCGAATGGCTTCTCTCCAGTGTGTTTCCTAGGGGAACACAAACGGGGAGTGTCCATCACTGCCAGCACCACAGCAGATGCACAAACCGGCCTGGTGAGGTCTCTGGGAAGGGGAAGGAAGGGAGAAGGAAGGACCAGGCAGGCTGGGTGCCCACTGCACTCCACTAAACCCCTAGTGGGCACGGCTGGAGCTCGTGCTCTCTCTGCAGGCACTCTCTTCCCTCTCTATGACCAACCCTGGAGCACCTGGCTGCGCCCGGAGCTCCCCATGACCCTGGCAAACTCCCCAGAGCGTGTGCCGGCGTCAAAAGCCAGGGATTGTTTCCTACCGCCTGCCCGGAGACACCCCAGCACTGCCTTTGTGAGCCAGGCTGGCCGTGGCGCCAAAGCCCAGGATGGATGCTGCCGGTCTTGTAATTGTTTTGGAGACGCACAACCCCCTCCCTGGCTCGAATCAACCTGCGCTGGGGCTGAGGGGACACCCCTTTTCCAAGGGGCTGGAAACAGGACTGCACGCCCACCCTTGTGGTGCAGCGGCGAGGGGCCCAGCGGAGCGCACGCGACGGGAAGGAGAAACCGGAACATTTACCTGTTGTGCACTTTAAGGTAATATTTGCTGAGGAAGGTTTTATGACACGTAGGGCACTCGACAGGTGCTGCTGTGCCCTTTCCGCTCCCCGGCGGCCCGGGCGCCTTCCCCGGGGAGGGGCTCTTTTTGCTCCTCAGGGCCTTCTTCCCAGGAAGGGCCCCACCGTCCGCCTGCCCCCCGTCACCTGCCACCTCTGGGGCCTGTGGGGGAGCAGACGCCTGTCACTGCGCCTCCGCCCATCGCTTCCCTCACCATCCTCCCTGTCCCCTCACACCCTGCCTGGACGCAGAGTAATAAGGACCTGTCACCGCGCCTCTGGCCATTGTCATCCCCATCCCCTCACGCACTGGGGGACATCGTCCCTCCTGTTCCCACATGCACCTCCCCTTTTATACCCCCAACCCCTCTTGCTCCTCCCCACCATCCCTTTGTTCCCTCAAGCAAGGCAGGGCTGTGGGGCCACCATCCCCCGTCCCCTCATACGGGACTGTGGGGCTGCCACCCCCCCTATGCCTCCTGTCCCCTTGGCACCACTGGGCTGCAGGTCCACCGCCCTTTATCTTCCCTGTCCCCTCATATACTGCGGGGCCGTCAGCCCCCCATCAGGCCCTGTATCCCCTCATGGACTGCAGGGCTGCTGCCACCCCATTATCTCCCTTGTCCCCTCACATAATGCTGGGCTGTGGGGCTGCTGCCACCCTCTTATCCCTTCTGTCCCCTTGGCACCACTGGGCTGTGGGGCTGCCACCCCCCCTGCCATCCCCCATGTCCCCTCACGCACTGCGGGGCCACCACTCCCCCATCCCTCCTGTCCCCTCATGACCTAGGGGGCCACCAACCCCCATCTCCCGTGTCCCCTCACGCACCACAGGGCCACCACCCCCCATCCCTCATGTCCCCTCATGCACTGTGGGGCCACCATCCTCCCAACCCCCCCATCCCTCCTGTCTTCCCATGCACTGTGGGGCCACCAATCCCCCATCCCTCCTGTCCCCTCACGCACTACAGGGCCACCACCCCCCCACCCCTCTTGTCCCCTCACGCACTACAAGGCCACCCCCCCCTCTTGTCCCCTCACGCACTGCAGGGCCACCACCCCCCTGCCATCCCGGGTGTCCCCTCACGCACCGCGGGCTGCCACCCCCCCGTCCCCTCACGCCCTGCGGGGCCGCCCCCACGTCCCCCTCGCACCCCGTCGCGGCGTGGCGGCGGCGGCTCGGCGGTGCCCGGTCGCGGGCGGGCGGGGCGGAAGGCCCTGCAGAGCGCCACGGCGTCGGGCACGCCGAGCTGCTCGGCGGCGGCCAGCAGGCGGGCGCGGTTGTGCGCGGTAAGCGCGAGGCGGCCGGTGTAGAAGAAGTCGAGAAGCAGCTGGAAGGTGTCGGCCAGCGCCTCGGGCAGCGCCACGGGGCCGCCGGGGCCGCGCGAGCGGAAGAAGCGCGAGCAGCTGGCGAGCACCGGCCAGTGGGCGCGGAACTCGCGGCCGCCCACGCCCAGCGTGGCGTCGCAGAACTGCCCTGCCGCGCGCTGCCGGTTCAGCTCCCGCAGCACCCGCACGCTGTGCGCCGCCGCCATCGCCCCGCCATCGGCGCCGGAAGTGGCGTCACGCAGCGCGACGCAGCGCCGAGGAGGGTCAGCTGCTGCGCCGGATGTGACGTCAGAGGGAGCGCCTCTCGTGTGGCAAAGGACTGAGCGTTCTGCGGCTCCGGAGACCGGGTCCACCAGTCCCCGGCGGCCGAGATGGGGCCCCTCGCATCCCCCGGAGGCTCAGGAGGTGGAGGGGGAGGCCCTCGGCCCTCGGCGGCGGCGAAGAGTGGGCTTCTCGCCTCCCTCGGTGGTTCAGGAGGCGGCGAGGTGGGGCCTCCGGCGGAGATCGCGGCCCCGGCGGCTCAAGCGGCGGCAGGTCAGGCTTTCCGCCTCCTCTCAGCGGCTCAGGAATCGGCCAGGCGCCGCGTGTAACGCTGGATCGCCATCTGGAAGTGCTCGTTGGTGTTGAGGTGCGGCCGTAACAGGATAATGAAGGCCTTCGGGAGGAAATAGCCGCCTAGCAGCGAAGCCAGCGTGCAGAGGACCCCCAGCGCCCGGACTATTGCCTCATTCCGCCCGCGGAAGGCCCTCTGCGTGCAGAAGATGGCAGCGGAGCAGGTGAGGTGCAGGAGCAGGGCGCAGGTGAGGCACTTGGCCTCGTTGTAGCTGGCGGGCAGGTCCTTGCCTGCATAGCTGAGGATGAAGCAGCAGGCGCTGAGCAGCACAGTGTAGCCGATGGCCGTCGTCTCGTTCACCGCTGTGCTGGGGCCACACTCCAGCAGCACCCGCTCGGCCAATGAGCTGTAGTCCCTGTGCGGCACTGAGGGGTTGGCGGCCTCCATGGCCAGGCACAGCACAGCCTGGGCCGCCGTGGTGGTGGCCACGAAGAGCACTGGGCCCCGACGCCGAACCCACGCCTCGTAGAGAGCCGGCCAGCGCGCGTTCAGCTTGAAGATGCAGATGATCTGGAAGGAGCGCGTGGCCACACATGAGAGGAAGAGGGTGAAGCTGATGGCAAAGACAGAGAGCCGCAGCAGGTACTTGGGCCGGGTGGGCTCCCCAATGTAGCAGAGGAGGCTGCTGCAGGTGCAGGCCAGAGCGCCCAGCATGAGGAAGCACATCTTCCCTCCCGCAGATTTCGCTACCGGTGTGGAAGCATTCATGGCAAAGAGGACGGCCAGCCCTGCCATGAGCACCAGGAGGAGGATGGTAGTGGTCAGCAGCACCAAGGAGATGGGCTCAGACCAGGACAGGAACTCAACGGTGCGGCTGAAGCACACTTCACTCCTCGGCGGGGCCCATTCGTCCAGCCTGCAGGACTGGCAGCTGTAGAGGTCTGCAGAGGACAGGAGCCGGGCGCTGACGGGCACCTTGCACGCCCCGGTAAGAGATCAGCCACAGTGCAGCACCCCCCTCGCAGCCCCAGGCCCCGGGGCATTCTCCTCGGGAGCTTCCAAGCCTTGGGGAGTGGGGAGGGCCTCTTTCCCAAAATTCCACCCCCATGGACTTCCTGGAATTCTGTTGCTTGGGCTGGGAGGCAGGAGGCTGGCAGGGGTAAGGTGAGCCAGGGCTCAGGGGTGAGTGGGCTGAGGGGGAAGGGGCTTGTGCATCTGCAAAGGCCGGGACGGATCTGGAGCAGCCCGCCTTCCACCAGCAGCGCTCTGGGACGGGAACGCTGATCGCTGGCACGCGGAGATGCCATTTCCACCCCATGATCCGGAGCGCGGGCTGGGGCTGCTGAGTGACCAGCGGTCTATCGGCGAGGGCCTTCAAACTGTGGCTGGTGACTCAGAGACAGGAGATTCCCGCTGCCTGCCCCAGGCAGGGCACATTTCCATAGGGGCATTTCCATATGACCACATGGTGCGGAAGCCCCGAGAGTGCCTCCCGGGACACAAAGACAACCACCGGGCTGAATTTCCCTCCCGGAGGATGCGGCGCAGGAAGCGGCTGTGTGGCTGGATGCCTGTGTCTGCTGACCGCTGGAAAAGGGGCTGTGCCGGCACCGGCTCCGCTGGCCGTTTGGCCGCCTGCACCCAGGTGTGAGCAGCTCCCCAGAAGGCACAGGGCACAGGCTTTGCATACCCACAGTCAGCTCTGAGGGTTTTACAAACCACGGGGAGGAAGAGAGAGTGAGAGGGAAGAGCCTGAGGGAATGGTGGAGCAGAAGTGGGGAGCCGGGTGTGGGCAAGGGAGGGAGCGCACCCCGCCGTACTGACCAGATCTGTTCAGGAAGGTTCCTGCCGGACAGGCCACGCAGCTGAAGCAGCACCGGTGGCGACTCTGCTGCAGCCGCTTCTCTCCTGGCTGACAGGCCTGGGAGCAGATCGAGGTGGGAGCCTGCCGGGAGCGTGGCGAGGGTCAGGCGGGCAGCCGGGCACCTCGCTGAGCGCCAGGGCCGGGCTTGCCTGCGTGCATGCAGCTCACTGCCGGCTTCCTGGACAGAGCCTGGGCCGGAGCCGAGAGCTCGCAACGTTGTGGTTCTTACAGAGAAAATGGGTCCTTTTAACGATAAAAGTGGGACCTGGGAGCGTTTTAGGTTTGTGTGCCCTGCTTGTTGTTTGGCAGGATGAAAGCCGATGCTCAGGATGTGGATTCTCCCTCTATACCACCCCGGTTTTGTTCTGCTCTGGGGAAACACGCCAGGCCTGGTGGTGTTGGGGGTGCAGCTGGCTCAGCAGTAAGCAATAAATAAGATCTGGAGACAGAACGGTACCTGGTGATCTTTGGTGTGCCACAGCATTCTGCCCTGGTCAATGCTCAACCGGTCGGGGTTTATACTGAACTTTCCTATCACGTCGAACGCCCAGTTCGTGCCGCTCCAGTTCCACATGATGATGTTGTAGCCTTTACGAATGTCTCCGTTGGCATCAAAAGAGATGCGGCTGTTGTATAGGGTGAAGTTCACTTGCTTGATTTTCTGTAGGAGCTGTAAAACAGAAGGGAAGAGCCCTTCTCACTGAGGGGGCTCCCACAGAGGCGTGCAGGGCCCTGTCTCGGGAGGAAGGGGTGCTGGAGGGCCCCTTCGTGCTCTGGCTCCTCTTTCCAGCCCCAAATCAGGAAGTCCCTCCTGGTTTCTGCGAGGGCAGAGTGTGATCCAGGCCTAGGGGAAGGCCCAGGTCTCGGGCAGACGAGGCCTGTGAGGTTCTTCAGCTGGGACGCAAGCCTTCTAGAAGGAAAAAAAACCCTTGAACAGAGGGGAAAATCCTGTCTCTGAGGAATGATCCTCTTCCGCAAGGAAGATCCTTCCTGGCGTTGCTCTTACCTGCCAGGGATAGACTGTGGCGTTGCTGCAGGCCCCCGAGGCACAGCCCAGCAGGTCATGGAGGCCGTGGGCCACGGCGTAGACGGCCGAGTAGACGTTGAAGGAGGCTTGAGCATCATATGCATCAGGGGCAGTGGCAAGCAAGTGGCAGCCAGTGCAGCGCTGGGTGCATTCCAGCTGGGCGCTCCCTTCCATTTCCCCGTCTGCCCCCATGCTGCCTGCGCATTCAGCTGCAGCGCTTTCCTCTGCCGCCTTCCAAGATTTGAAGCGTTCCAGCATCATGGGCTCTGTCTTCTCAACCGACATCCCAATCACCGAGCCGATCCCCTGGATGCCCGGCACCTGCCAGATTGTTTGTGCTAACGACCAGTCTTCAGAGCCCACCCACACCATGCCCGTGACGTTCCTCTGGACCACGACCTCAAAGAACGCGCGGGCGCTTCCTTTGGTGGCGAAGACGACAGTGACGTTGACCTTGACCTCCGTGAGGATTCTGGCCAGATTGTGGAGCTCTGGACTATTGGAATCCTGGTTGAGGGGGATGATGCCTCGGTAGGCGACACACACCTCGCTGGCTGCCAGCATCTTGTTGAGCGTGTCCAGGCCGTCCCTGCCGTAGGCGTTGTTGCTGCCCAGCAGCGCGACCCAGGTCCAGCCGAAGCGCTGCAGCAGCAGGAAGATGGCGTTCACCTGCTGCCTGTCGCTGGGGATGGTGCGCAGGAACGAGGGGTAGTACCGCTTCAGGCTCAGCGTCTCCAGGGAGGCCTCATAGCTGATCTGGAAAGGGAGCCAGGAGAAAAATGGGATGCGCTCCCTCGAACCAGGAGCCCAGGTCCTGCAGAGAGCTGGATGCTGCTGTGGGAGAAGCCTTCAGGCGAGTCAGCTGCCATCCCAGCTACCAACATTTGCGTGGCCAGGCTCCGTTTCCAGCCTGGCCAGGCTCCTCGGCTCCAAGCCCACTCTCAGTACCACCCTCAAACCATCGCCCTTACCTCTGGGATGAGGAAGACTCCGAGAACAGCAGCCGTGGTGAGGGCCAGCCGGGTGCTGTCGGGCCCGATGACCGCCACCACCCGGGGCTGGTAGTGCCGGAAAGAGGGGAGCAGCTGGATGTCCTGGCTGTCCCCACGGGCCAGGGCACGCAGCGTGGCGCGGAGGCTGGCGGGCTCCGAGCAGGTGTCGTGGATGTCGTAGCCCAGGGAGATGCCGGGCAGGAGGCAGCTGGAATTGTTGATCTCCTCAAGGGCAAAGCGCATGGCCTGGGACAGGCAGTACCCGTGGTTCTTGAAGGCAGCAGGGCTGTGGGGAGCAGAGCTGGTTTGTGGGGTTCAGAACACGCGCTGTGGGGGGCAGAGCTGGTTTGCAGGGTTCAGAGCTGGTTTGTGGGGCTCAGAACACGCACTGGGGGGGGCAGAGCTGGTTTGCAGGGTTCAGAGCTGGTTTGTGGGGTTCAGACCGCGCAGCCGGCACGGGGACCGGGGCGGGAGGGGGGCCGCCGGCGCAGCGGGAACGGGGAGGGGATGGGGTAGGTGGCGTGAGGGGACCCGGGGCGGCGGGGGACCGGGTGGTCGCGGTCTCACCGGTCGCAGAGCGGCAGCGCGGGGCGGGCGGCGGGCGGCGGCGCGCCGTGCATCGGGAACAGCCCCGCCAGGCGCAGCGGAGAGCGGCCCCGCGGGGAGGCGGCGGAGGCCACGGCGCACACCAGCAGCAGCGCGGGCAGCGGCATCGCGGGGCTCGGCGGGGACCGGGCTGGAGCAGGAGGTGAGGTGAGGACCGGGACAGGGAGCGGGGTACGGTGTGGAGGCAGAGGATGCGGCAGGGCGAGGGATGAAGGTGGAGGCGAGGATGGGGGCCGGGGATGGAGCTGGGGCAGGACTGAAGGCGCAGGGGGCGGGAGAAGGAGCACGGGATGGGGATGCGGCGAGAGCGGAGGCCGGGGCGGGGATGGAGGCACGGGATGGGGTAGTGTTGGAGTAGGGGATGGAGGCAGGAGCAGAAGCTGGACTGGGGATGGGGCAGGAGCGGAGCAGTGCTGAAGGCGAAGACAGGGGCGGGGCTGGAGCTGGGGGCGGAGCTGAAAGCGGAGGCGGAGCTGGGCAGAATGGGGCTGGAAGCGGAGCTGGAGTTGGGCAGAATGGGGCTGGAGTTGGGCAGGATGGGGCTGGAGGCGGAGCTGGAGTTGGGCAGGATGGGGCTGGAGGCGGGGCTGGAGGCGGGGCTGGAGGCGGGGCTGGAGGCGGGGCTGGAGGCGGGGCTGGAGGCGGGGCTGGAGGCGGGGCTGGCTCCACGCACGCCCGTCGCTGGCTCGGTGCGGCCGCCATGCCCGCACCGCGTCGCCCCCGTCGCCCCGGCCGTCGGGACGCGTCGCCCCGCGCGGGGCTGTGCGCGGTGGAAGCGGCGGAGGGCAGCGCCGTGCTGCTGCTGCTGCCGCCGCGGCAGGTGGGCGCCCCCGTTTTACCCCCACACCCCTTCTCCATCCGCCGCTCCCGCCGCCCCTGACCGCGCTCGTTCCCGCAGGCGCTGAGCTTCTCCGGTAAGTGCGGCGTGCGCTGCTTGCTGGGCGCCGCCCGCGTGCTGGGCTTCGCGCTGGCCCCGCACCAGCCGCCGCTGCGCGCCTTCGCGCCCTCCTCGCACTGCGCGCTGCGCATCGAGGCGCTGCCGCCCGCCGCCCGCGCCGACCCGCACCAGCTCCGCGCCGCCGCCCGCCGCGCCATGCGGGCTCACCGAGTGCGCCGCCGTGAGTGACGGGAAACGGGCGCTGCGGGAGCCGGGGGAGCCGCGCAGGGGTGCGGGGAACGGGGATGGGGGAGCCGGATGGGGAGTGCAGGGATGGGGAATGGGGGAGCCGTGCGGGGAATGGGGCGTGCGGGGATGGGGATGGGGGAAACCGAATGGGGAGTGCGGGGAATGGAGGGTGCGGGGATGCGGGAGCCGTGCGGGGAATGGGGGGTGCGGGGATGGGGAATGGAGGGTGCGGGGAATGGAGGACCGTGCGGGGAGTGCGGGGTACGGGGAATGGAGAGTGCGGGGTACGGGGAATGGAGAGTGCGGGGAATGGGGAATGGAGAGTGCGGAGATTGGGGAGCAGTGCGGGGAATGGGGGGTGCGGGGATAGGGATGGGGGAACCGTAATGGGGGGTGCGGGGAATGGAGGGTGCAGGGATGGGGGGTGCGGGAATGGGGATGGGGCAGCCGAATGGGGAGTGCGGGGATGGAGAATGGAGGGTGTGGGGAATGGGGGACCGTGCGGGGAATGGGGGGTGTGAAGATGGGGAATGGGGGATATGGGGATGGGGGAACCGAGTGGGGAGTGCGGGGAATGGAGGGTGTGGGGAATGGGGATGGAGGAGCCGTGTGGGGAATGGAGGGTGCGGGAATGAGGAATGGGGAATGAGGGAGCCGAATGGGGAGTGCGGGGATGGGTGTGGGGAATGGGGGAATAAGGGGAGTGGGAACACGGGAGCCGTGCGGGGAATGGGGGAGCCGAATGGGAGGTGCGGGGATGGGGAATGTGGAGCCGTGCGGAGAATGGGGATGTGGGGACGGGGAACGGGGGAGCTGTGCGGGACCGGGGATGGGGAACGGGGGGATCGGAGATGGGGAATGGGGGAGCCAGATGGGAGGGGTGGGGATGGGGAATGGGGGACTCAAATGGAGGGGTGCGGGATGGGGAACAGGGGAGCCGTGCGGGAGCGGGGGGTGCGGGGCCGGGGGTGCAGCGCGGGTTGGGGGAGAGGCCGCCATTTTGTGCGCGGGCGGTGCGGGGCCGCCATTTCGCGCGGGGCGGGGGGGCCGCGCTGAGCCTCTGTGTCCGTCTGTCTGTGGGACTGCATCTGTCCTCGTGTCCGTCTGTGTCCACTTCTCCGTGTCCGTGGGTCTGCATCTACCCTCCTGTCCATCTGTGTCTGCTTCCCTGTGTCCGTCTGTCTGTCTCTGTCCACCTGTGTCTCTGTGTCCGTCTGCCTGTGTCCGTGTGGCTGTGCATCCTCTGTCTCTGTGTGTCTGTGTCCGTGTCTGTGCATCTGTCTGTGTGTCTGTATCTCTGTCCATCTGTGTCTGTATCTCTGTCTTCTGTCTGTCTGTCTGTGCATCTGTGTCCGTGTGTCTGTATCTCCATCTTGTGTCCGTGCATCCCTGTCTGTGTGTCTCCATCTCTGTCTGTGCGTGTCTGTGTCCGTGCATCTGTCTGTGTGTCTGTCTGTATCTGTATCTGTCTGTGCATCTGTGTCTGTGTCCGTGCATCTGTCTGCGTCGCTGTGCCCATATCACTGTCTGTGCATCTGTGTCCGTGTGGCTGTGTCTCTGCCCATGCATCTGTCTGCGTGTCTGTCCGTCTGTCTGTGCATGCCTCCGTACATGCATCTTCATCGGCACGCGTGTCCGTGTCTGCATCTGTGTTCCTGTGTGCCTATGTCCGTGTGTCCGTGTCCCTCAGAGGCGCGGGTGAAGGTGCTGGCGCGGTTCTCTCCCGAGTGCACGCTGGTGCTGCTGGAGCACCTGGACACGCCGGTGACGCGGTTCCTGCTCAGCCACCCGCAGCTCTCGCAGCTCTTCGAGCCCCAGGTGCGACCCAACGCCGCGCCAGAAGCGGCCGCCGCGCTCGCACTCCTCTGGGCGCCCAGCGCTGCGGGCGCCCCGCGCAGCCTCCGAGACGACTTTGCGCTCTGCCCTAGAAAAAGGAGGAGTCCAGCTTCACGCCGGAAGACGCGGTCCTGGCGTCTGTGGGAATTGTGAAGTGCAGCCCCGAGCGCGGGCTGCTGGTGTCGGAGAGCATGGTGCTGGCGCTGGAGGAGCTGATCCAGGCATGCTGTGGTGGGTGGCCCGTGTGCGGGGAGGCTGGTGGCTTTAGGAGCCAGAGGGAAGGAGGCTCGTCAGGCTGTCCCAGTGCCCTGGGACAGGCGCTGCTCCTCCAAGGTCCTGTTTCTCTCCTACGTAGCGGGAATCTTGAGCTTGTGCATCCCCTTGAGTGGGTTTGTACTTCTCAGAGCTCACAGCTCTAAAGCTGCGCTGCAGCCCTACGGTTTCTCTCTCGCTGCAGGAGCCTTTTCCCTTTACTTTTTTTCACTTAAAATGATTCTCTTCAATGTATTTTCTCTTTCCGTTTCATTAGAACATATCCTAGTTGAACCCCACAGCCTGCAGCGGGGTTCAGGCTTTTTCTTTTTTCCCCTCATAAATATATGTGAACACCAGCAGGACTGACACCGTCGGTCTGTGTGTTTGCTTTTCCAGCGGAAGATGAAGGTGTCCCTGTGATTCTGGTGTGTGGCCCAAAAAACACCGGGAAATCGACATTTAACAGATACCTGATTAATCTGTTACTGAACCGGTGAGTCTGTGCGTGTTCTACAGGATTTTAAGTACTGCTTGGGATTTAGAAGGAAAAAAAACCTGCCTGCCAAGATTCTTGGGAAAGCTGTTAAGACTGGAAGGTGGATATCTCTTAAAAAACAGACTAAGAAGAACTGGGAAAAGTGGGCGTTCTTGAGTTGAGTTCCTTGCAGAAAAGGTGACTACTGAGCGTTTCTGTTGAAACGCTACTAAATTGCGGTCTTGGAGTATCTGAACTAATTGGGCATCGAGCAGTTATGGTTCAGTAAGGAACTGGGCGTTACAATGCTTGAAAATGCATGGTGAGTTGCAGTTTGGTCATGTCTTTGAGGATTCTTGGCAGACAAATGTGTGGAAACTTATTCTGACCGCTGTGTGCTTAGAATAAAGGTGATAACGTTCATAAATCCGTCATGGCTGGTCTAGGGGTGCCCAGTTAATGTGGGATACACTCACCAGTACCACCTCCAGCCATCGTTCTAGCTGCGGCCCTTAGAGCGGGACGGGGCTGGAGCTGTTGTAAGACACACTGAAGTGTGGCTGAGCCTTTTACGTACTCCCTTAATCCCCTCTCGGGTGAGGGGAGGAGAGAGGCAAATGGTGGTTTGACTGAATTCAAGAAAGTAATTCTGACGACCTGGGATTGTGCTTCTGGTGTGTTCCAGGTCGTGTCCTATTTCTTTTTTTAGTGGACGCTAATATACGGACTTCTTTCACTGCAGCCTTCCCTCTGTTGAATATATGGAATGTGACATAGGTCAAACTGAGTTTACGCCGCCGGGATGCGTATCCTTAAGTAACGTGACAGAGCCAATTCTAGGTACGTGTTTTCCCGTGCTCTGCACTTGCCAGAAACTAGATTGAGAAATACAGTGTGGATCCATGGAGGTGGGTGGGGGGCTGCTGTTATCACCGTAAAAAACTTAGAGCTGAAGAAATATCTGGTGGTTGTGGTCTTGTGGATTTGGGGCGCTGTCTTAGAAGGATGTGGCCAGACTGGTTTGCTTTCTGGATAGTCGGTCATAGTCAATGACTTCAAAATAGTCAATGACTTCAAAACAAGTCATTGAAGGCTTGTTTTGAAATTCCCAAGTGTGTAAAAAGCAGTGATTTAAAACCAACAAGGAAAAAAAACCCAAACGAACAGAAGGCCTAGTGTGCGAAAGTTCCTCCGTAAGTGCAGGCTGTACAAGGCATGTCAGCGTGTGGGAAGAGGACAGGTTATTTCAGAAGGGATGTAGGTGCTGTTTTCTTTGAAGTTTGGATGGAGGCTGTTTTGTTTGACTTACAAAAGCCACTAGAATTTTGCTGCTTCCTTTCCTAGGCCCCCCGTTCACTCACCAGCAGACGCCACGTAAGATGGTGTATTACGGCCAGACTAGCTGCGAGCAGGACACAGAGAGGTACCTCGACGTCGTGAAGTACGTGTTCAGCTCCTACAAGAAGGAGGTGCCCTTGGTCATCAACACCATGGGCTGGGTGAAAGGTAGGCTAAAACTGTTCTTGGGAGGTGGTGTGCAGGGAGGGAAAGAACACCGTGCTTTCTAGAGAGTCCGGAACCAGAAATACACCCCCCTGAGCTAGTCCTGGTCTCCATAACAGCATTCTGACCTGTTTGGGTAGCGGCCGCAATGGTGTTTTCTCTGCTCCTTAAAGGTGAGGGGCTGCTGCTTCTGATTGATATCATTCGGCTGTTGTCGCCCAGTCACATTGTTCAGATGGATGTGTACGACTGGAAGGCCATGGCTCCGCTCACACCGGAGTACGTGCACCTCACTCCCGGCCTGTACACCAAGGGCAAACAGCAATCGAAGTGCAAGCAGATGAGTATGAATGCAGCGGAGAGCTGGAAACCGTCGGAAGGGGAGGGAGATGCATCGGCTCCCGAGTATAAGTTGCTCTACGTCCATCCGGAGTTTCCTCGAGCAGGAGTTGCAGGTGAAGCGTAAGTAGAAAGCTCAGCGCTATGTCGTGTTAGTGGGCTTAACAAAATCCTGCCTAGTCCTGATGGTGGAGGCTCTTGCTCTGCTCCGTTAAATTGTTCAGAGCTGGTGGGTTGTGTCAGGGCATTGTTTGGGCACTCGGGGGAGACAGTAGTTGGAGGGGCAGGAGGACAGGGGTTGTCTCTCCTTCTCTGCTTCCAGCAACCACTGCCGGTCACTTGCTTTGACCCTGGCCACGACTGCTGCTCAGCATCGTGGGGTAGCGCTTCTCCTCTCTTGCCAGTTGGGGGGCTCCTAACGCATTGTCAGACTTGAAAGAAAGAAAACAAACACCGCCCTTGTTAATTAATGCCTTGAAACCGTATCCTAAATCCTGTGATCCCTTAGAGGCCATAAAAACATTGCTCTAAAAACTTTCTTCGGTGGTAGAAGCTTTAAAAACAGAGCTTGGGCGAGGTTGCAGCTACCGCTGCCTGGGTTGTCTGGTTTGGATCGCTGCGTGCGCGTGCTCTGCCTCTCCTTGACTCGTTGCGGTTGTTTCCGCAGGCGAGTGCACAGCGGGGTCTTGCGGGACATGTCCATCCTGGGCTACCTGGGTCAGCTGCAGTACCCCGACATCGGGGCGGTGCTGCCGCTGCACAGTCTGGTGCCGTATCAGGTAAGGGAGTGGTTTGGAAAGGTGTGGAGATGTTGCGGAGAGCCTGGCTGACGGCTCTGCTTGCGCGGCATGTTTTCCCAGAGAAAATGGTTCTGTGCTCTGTAGAGCGATAGTGCCTTTGCTCAGTGTACGGAGGAGTGAAGTGTTTGTGTGGCGCGTGTGTGTGCTCGTTTGCGTTCAACCGAGTGCGTTTGCCACAGAGAGGATTCCTGGGGCTGTGGTTTTCTGTCCATGGCTTTATCTAATCTCTGCATTTGGACTGCAGAGTAAATGATAGGCTTTTTTTCTTCTTTCCGTGCCCTCAGGTACCGTTCAGTGCTGTAGCAGTCAGGGTTATTCACACGGACGTCGCTCCTACCAACATCATGTATGCCATGAACGCCAGCTGGGTCGGGCTCTGCAGGATACCGGATGAGATCCGCTGCCAGTCGGAGGGGCCGGTCCTGCTGACACAGACACCGGTCTGTGACTGCTTTGGCTTCGGTGAGCGAGCCCGGGAACCTCGAGCTGCCTTCTCGCCTTTCGCAGCTGCGCAGATCGGCTCCTCAGTAGCGGAGTTGCCTGCTCTGTCAAAAAAACACTGAGGAAGTGGGGTGAGATGGAAGGGTCCGCGTGTTCCCTTCCGTGACAAGCGGAGCTGCGAGTCCTTTGGTTCACATTAACCGGTGGTCGCAGCCGTGGGGAAGGTGTTGTGTGGTGCCTGTCTTAGCTCACCTCTTCCGTAGCGTGGCTGTTTGCTTGCTGTCTGGGATCACATTCCTAAAAGCCGATTCCATGTGGCTTATGTGAAATTCCTTCCATTGTCTGCCGGTTTCCTTCTAAGACTGGATTTGATGTGGTTCTGACATGGAGTTTAGTACAGAGTTCCTCGAGTTTCCATCGGAATCTAACAGTGCGCAAGGACAGACATTTGGGTCAGGTGTCCGTGTGTATGCTGAGACCCTGGAAAAGCGGGTACAGCGATGCAGATCCCTCCGGATGTGTCTCAGCTCCTGCTCTTGGTTATAGGAGAGCCATTTATTGCAGGAGCTTCAGCTGTATCCACTTAACAGCCCAAAGCAGTCGGAGGAGCCAAGACTGAATTTTGCCTGTGTATTTTTTCAGGAATCGTCCGAGGGGTCGATATGGAGAAGAAGCTTTACTACATTTTGACGCCGGTGCCTCCAGAGAACCTGAGACAAGTGAACTGTCTGCTCCTGGGCAATATCGCCATCCCAAACTGTGTTCTCGTGGGCCAGGTAGGCGCTGCGCAGGAAGAGGGTGGAAGCTGGCTGCGTTGAGGCTGCTTTCGGGCTTTCCCGTTCTTATTTCTGGCTTGTGCATGCCCAGAGATGTCTGGGCACCAGCAGATCAGTATCTCTGTAGGAAATTGTCTTTAAGGCATAGCGACAGGGAGAGGAGAACGTTCTTCTCATGTTTCGGATACCAGAGCAGGGTTTGTTCGGTGAAGACTCTTTCTTTTCCATCAGTCAGCTCTGTAGAGGAAACCCCTTCTCGCTTCATTCTTAAAGGTTGTTTCTGGTTTTGTTTTCCCTTTTTCCAGCAAGGAGTTGAGGGAGAGATCCCATATGTCACATCCGATTATAACTACAGCATCCTGGGCTCTGGGAAGCTGAGGAAGAAGAAGCATTTCAAGCGGAGGGAATACACATTCGAGTGTGATTACACCTGAAGCCTTGGAAACTCAGGGTTGGTTGTGTGGAGACTGGCAGGAACCCAGGGGATGTCATGGAGCCCCGAGCGCTGCGGAGCCCAGAGAGTCCCTGGCTGAGTGTCCAGAGCGGATACTGCAGCGTGTCCGGTTCAGGTGATGTTTTATAGTTGCCGTTTGTATTTCAGTGTTTTCTAATAAAACTGTTAAAAGTGTGGTTTGGTTTGAGTTTTACCTCAGCCCGCATCGACTCGGACACGGCTGCTCCCTTCGACGGGAAGCAGTTCTCTGGCTCACGGCGGCCGTGACCGGGGACCTCGGTCCCTGCCACTGCGCAGGTGCTCTGCTCCTTTCGGACACTGGGAGGAATGCTCCCTGTGCCTGGCTGGAGCTGCTGGAGGGAGTTGGCTGCTCGCCACGCGTCCCTGCGCAGCCCTCGGTAGTGGGGATTGCTGCTCCGTCCTGGGATGAGCTCCCGGTTTGGCTCGGATGCGTCGCCTGGCTCTGGGATGGATTGTGCTACACGGGTAGAGGGGATGCTGGGCTCTCCTGCCCAGCTCTGCCCTACTGGAAAACCTGGAGCAACTTCATTGTTTTAATTCTTTCTTTTCCCAGCTCTCTGGGGCAGGGATTCAGCTCCTGAGTGAGGATGAGGACGGTGGGTGTCATGCAGAGGTGAGTGAGCATCTCAGGCTTAGCTGAGGACCTTTTTTGGGAAAACCACTTCTGGATGGGTGGTACCGGCACGCTGGGCATTTAACGAATCCGTGACTGCAAACATAAGCTGGCTGCCGACTGCGGTTCTGCTACCACGGCCCAGCACTGCCCGCGGCCCTGGGGTCCACAGCCCCCGGGATGGGTGCCGGTTGGGATCCCCTGAGGTCAGGGCTCTCCGGCAGCAGCAGGAGGGATGTTTTGGCTCACAGCCGCGGTGGGGGTGAGCGATCTGCCAAAAGCACTTCTGGCTGCTCTGTGAGATTCCCAGAAGCATGTACTGGTAAAGGAACAAATGAAATGGGACGGCTGGCGGGGAGGGGACTGCAGAGGAGCCACAAGGGGCTCTCGGCTGCGCTGCCTTCGAAAGAGTTAAAGCTTCAACTTAATCCAGGCCTAATTATGCCCATCTGGCTGGGTCTGGCAGGGAAGGAAGGACTTGGCTGACAACCTGGCCCGAACAGTGGCTAAAATAAATAAATACAGGGGCCAGCGTGCAGCCTCGGGGAAATCTGGGCGAGGCGGGGGTTGAAGTCACAGGGAAGCGGGCGGAAAAGGCACCAGGAAAGGTGAGATGGGCAAGTGGTGTTGTGGGTGAAGCACCCACCGAGGCTGAGCATCCCTGTCGGTGCCGTGCCAGAGCTGCAGCCAAGGGTATCGGACTGCACGCTGGCTGGGACAGAGCTGGGGATGCGTGAATTGCCCCGTGTGCCCACATCCAGCATCGTGTCTGGTTTTAGACCTGCCGGAGCCTGGAGGTGGACTGGGTGGCCTCGGGCTGGGGTACCGTGCTGGCTCCCGGCGCTCACCGCAAGCCGGTGGCTTTGGTGCACAGATCTCGGCATCGCGTCCCGTAGGCACAGGTGGGGACACGGGGCACTGCGATGGATAAGGAAGCAGTTCCTTGGCACTTAAGGCACCACGGATGTGCTGAGTGAAACAGGATGGGTTTTTTAGTAAGTTGGCATCTATTAACTTTGCAGCAATGATTTATTCTTAATTCCTGGGCTCCTCTTCTGGCAGAGAGCCCTCAGGAGCAGCACAACGGCACGGAGCGTGCGGCTCCTTCGGGAGAGGATGCTGTCAGTGCTGCCGAGCTGGGGGCCGGGAGGATCGGCCACCACGGGGGTTTGGTTTCCCCCCGTTTTAGGGAATGTTCTGTATGGGACAGGACAAAGACCTTTGTGGGTTTTAAACCCTGTCTGCTCCTTTCCCGTCTGCTCAGCTGTAGCAGGGGGAAGCCCCCCCTGAAGCCCCCTACCTTTACCCACGCAGGTGCGGGGGAGCCGCCGGGACATGGGGCAGCACATTCCTACCCCCTCCTTAAAAACCATCGGACAGCCGAACAGCCTCCCCCCCCGCCTTCTTCATGCCGATTATTTTAATCACAAGCGCGTCTTGTCTGCGTGGCCCAATGTCTCTCGTAGACGGCGGAAAGTGAAATTTGTGCAATGTCTGTAGGAGGCTGAAGAAAGGCCCTTTGTGCGCCCCCCGCGCGGGCGCTGGGCAGCCTCCAGCAGTACCCTCGGCTGCCCCGCGGCTCTCGGCCGCCGCCGTCAATGCGCCGCTTGTCCGGAGACCGGGACCCGCTCTTAAAGCCGGAGCCGGGCTCCCTTAGCCAGAGCCACCGGCGGGCGGGCACGGCTCTGGGGGGCCCCGCCGCGACCCCACTATGTTTCTGTACTGGAGGAAACGTGGTGCCTACGAGCTGGAGGCTCTGCCCGCCGGGCTGGCCACGCTGCCCTACGGGGCAGTGGAGCGCTTCTCTTGGAATTCCAGCCTGGATGTTGGCGAGGAGCTCACGGGTAGGTGACCAGAAGGGCTCAGGCACCCGCGGTGGCTCAAAAACCAGCGCTGACGATGAGGGGGATGCTGATGCGGTGGGGCTGGGAGCACCAAGGCAAGCGCTGCGTGCTGCCGTCCTGCTCCCATCCGGCTCAGTCGGATGCTGGGAAGAGCGAGCTGCTCCGGTGCGAGCACAGTCGTGATTTCAAACTCCTTCCGCATCACCGGGAGTGATGACACACGCAGGAGGAGGTGACGGGGTGGGGACAGGATCTCACCCCTGTTGGCTTCCATGGTGTCTGGGGGGATCCAGACCCCCTCCTGCCTCTGCCACTGGGATTCCCCCTGCGCGCCCGGTGCCGGGAGCTGACACCGGAGACCCTGGCACGCGTGTCCTGCTGCCGGGCTCGGCGTTGGGGAGAGCCACCGCAGCCCTGGCGGTGCCGTTGGCTGCGACGCACAGTTTGTCCCCAGTATCGCCGGCCAGCTTTGAGTTCTCGGTGAGTTGGGAAAACTTTCCCTTGGGTGCATGCAAGAATTCCTTATTTGTTTCCGTTATTATTCCCAATAGGTCAAGTGAAACGGCAGCGCCGAAGGGTGGGGGCCGAGGGGACAGAGCCTTTATTGTGCTCCGGCCGCGGGGGCCGCACGGAGCCCCGGCTCGCAGATCTCTCCCGGGGGCGGCGAGCCGAGCCAGCTCCGTGCCATCGCCCAACGGCGCCCGCTGTGCCGCAGCCATTCCTGCCGGCGTGGGAATCTGGGATGGCCGGGAGCTGGGGCAGCCCGCAGCGCTCTGGATGGACCCCGCTTTGGGCAGAAGGAGCAGCTCAAAGGCTGCTCCGAAGGAGTTTATCCTCCACGGACAAGAGTCTTAACTCCGGCCTCGGCTGCCGATGCTGGTTGTGTTGGTAGGAGGGATGCGGGAGAAGGGAATGGTGCAGCAGGGAAGCCCCTGTGCCGGCTGCGCTGCTGCTGGCGCCGGTGTCACCGTGCCATCGGTTCAGCCGCGCTGCCTCTCCGTGCCGAGGCGGTTTCCCATCAGGGCATCCCTGCCCCACCGCACGGCATTGGCGCTGCTCGTTTGCCGTGAGCCTTCCCCAGTCTGTTATTTTTACATGATTAGATGAGACACATAACAAAAGCCTTCGGAATAGGATTTGTCCCCGAGGCCGATTTAACTGTCAAAGCTTAACGGGCTCCTAAGCCCCTCTGCGGGCTGCCAAGCGGCACATTTCGGTTCCTGCTGCTGCAGCCCTGCTCCGTGTTCCGATCCCGCTCCCTGGGCTGCCAGGTGGGAGCCGGCTCCCGACGCCGTGCGACGGTGGCCCCTTCGCTCGGTGGGGATGCGGCGCCGACTCTTGGGCACAGGCGCTTTGCCGAGCTCTTAAACCCGGTGTCAGCGGTGCGGGAGCCTCGACGCGGGCTGGAGGGCCTCATCCTGCACTGACGCCCTCTCTCTCCTCCAGGTGAGCCGTGCCCAGAGGTGGAGACAGTGCTGCGCTGCCAGAACCCCGACTGCGCCGGCGAGCGGAGGGCGGCCAAGGTGGGTGCTGTGGGGCGGCGCGCAGCAACGGCGTCGGGCTCACGGGGGAGAAGGGCAGCCCTGAAGCCGCCCTGGCACGGCTGTGCGTTCCCTGCTGGTCCTGCTGGCATTTAACGGCGTGGTCGTGGATTGCCTGTTTACCTGAGCTGCTGGGATTTGGCTAATCCGCTCGCGCCCGTCTGTCCTGTGGCTAACGTGATGCCAGCGCGGATTTAGGCCGGCTGGATCTGCCAACCGGGCGGCTGCGAGGATCGCGAGGGGTCCCCGGCTGCGCCCGCAGCCCAAGCTCCGCATCCCACCGTTGCCGCGATGATGGTGCTGGGCTTGGGCACGTGGTGGGCGGCGTGGAGGGCTGGGGTAGGGGTGCGACGCAGGGCTGGCAGTGGGGCTGGCGCGGCTCTGGGGGAGCGCGCGGGTGGTGGAAGGCGTCAGTTCTGATCTCAGCAGCGCTGCGAGGAAGGAGGGCAGGAAACGGGGGCGGCCGGGGCTGCACGGGCGCTTCCTCCCCACAGCGGGGCCGCTCGCGCCTCGCTGCATGTGGGGCGACGATGGGGTCCCCCGCGGGGACATGGCGGTGAGGTGGAGCAGTGGGAGCCCTCGGTGGTGCGGGTGCTGGCCGGGGGTTAAAAATAACCTCCTGAGAATAGCCGGCGCGGCTGTGGCCGGCGCACAATCGGAGGAAGCGTGCTGCCTTCGAGCATTGTTTCGCTGCAGACTCTGGCTTCCTCCGTCCCGCGCGCCGACGCTGCTCTGCCGGCGCAAAGGGGCTGCGCTGTGGCCTCCCCGGTGTGTGACCTCCCCGGTGAGGTGTGGGTGGCGTTGGCGCAGGTGCTGTGTCCCCCGGCTCCCCTCTGCGTGCCCACCCATCTGCCTCCTTCCCAGGGTCGGCGCTCAGCGGCGCAGAACCCCTCAGCCGCACGGTTGCGTCCTCATGGCCATGACTTTGCCCGCGAGCGCTGTGCCGGCAGCACCTTGGGGTGGGAAGAGGGGGGTCTCTGCTCAAGGTGATCCGTGTGCCCAGGTATGCCACCACGCGGAGTGCCGGCGGCTGAGCGGCAGCGGCTCCCTCAGCCTGTGTGAGCTCTGCGACGGCCGCCTCCATGGCGCCATGCACTTCGACGGCCACATCCGCTTCGAGCTGCCGCCGCCGCAAGGTGAGCCGGGCGGGACGCGGCTCTGCGGTGCGGCGATGGGATGCGCGTGGGGCTGCTGGAGTGGGATGCAGGTAGAGGGGATGTGTGGCAAAGGGGTCCCGGCGCCACCCGGCTCAACGCCTCTCCGCAGGCTCCATCCTGGCCCGCAACATGTCGACGCGCTCATGCCCGCCGCGCACCAGCCCTGCTTCCGACGCGGAGGAGGACGAGGAGGAGGGAGCGGTGGATAGCAGAGGGTGAGTCCCCGGCGCCGCGTGGCCCCTGCCCGCCCCCAGCCACGGCGCCCCCGTCACCCACCCGCCCCGTGCCCGCAGGGAGCGGAGGAGCTCGGCGCTGAAGCTGCCCAAGAAGAAGGCTCGGCGCAGGCACACGGACGTAAGGCACCGGCACGTAGCCCCGGCTGCGCTGCGGGCGGTGGCGGCGCATCCGCCGGGCGTGAGGGACCCCGGGCGAGCAGCTGCCGCCTCCCCACAGGACCCCAGCAAGGAGTGCTTCACCCTGAAGTTCGACCTCAGCGTCGACGTCGAGGCGGAGATCGTGCCGGCTGCGAAGAAGAAGTCGCTGGGGTGAGACTGTTTGGGATGGACGTGGGGACAGACACGGGGATGGATGTGGGGTTGGATGTGGGGATGGACACAGGGTTGGACGTAGGGATGGATGCGGGGATTCACGTGGGGATGGACGCAGGGATGGACGTGGGGATGGATGCGGGGTTGGACATGGGGATGGACGCAGGGATGGATGCAGGGTTGGATGTGGGGATGGACACAGGGTTGGACGTGGGGATGGATGCAGAGATGGACATGGGGTTGGATGCAGGGTTGGGCGCAGAGAGGGACGCGGGGATGGATGTGGGGTTGGATGCGGGGACGGACGCGGAGATGGATGTGGGCTTGGACACAGGCTTGGACGGGGGTTGGATGCGGGCTTGGACGTGGGGTTGGATGTGGGGACGGACGTGGGGATGGATGCGGGGATGGACATGGGGTTGGACGTGGGGATGGATGTGGGGGCAGATAGGGAGCAGGCTGTGGGGCTCGTGTCCCCGCAGGGAGGTGCTGCTGCCGGTCTTCGAGCGGAAGGCAATCGACCTGGACAAGGTGGACATCTACCTGGAGCAGTCGCACACTCCGCTGTCCCTCCAGTTCGAGGCGTTCCGCTTTGGGGGACACTACCTGCGGGTGAAAGGTGCGCCGGGGGCGCGGCGGGAGGCTCGGCCAGCCCCGAGCTCCTGAGGGGCTCTGATCACCCCCTGCTCCCGCAGCCAAGCCCGGGGTGGAGCTGAAGGTGGAGCAGGCGGCGCGGGACACCAGGTCCACCAGCCTGCCCATCCTGCGCCCCGCCAGCACCACCGCGCTCCTCGGGCCGGTGCCGGGACGCCGGGAGGGCACCGACAGCGTGGTGAGTGCTGGTGCCCGCCGCAGGGAGAGGGGCTGGGAAAGGGGCAGTGGGGCGCGGGTTCCACCCAGGGCCGTTCTTGAGAGGAAGGGGAGAGCGGCACAGCATCTCCGGGGCGGTGAAGACCACTGAGACACGTTGTGCCCGTTCAGCTCGTGGTTGTGCCATGGTGAGGGTGCACGGGCAGCGCCCTGCGCCAGGCGTGCAGCTCAGCCGGTGGCACCGGCCCCGTACGGGCTCACACCAGAGCAAACAGGAGCCCTGGGGACCCGGTGGCTGCTCGGTGCCACCCCGGTCTCGCTACGGTGCCTGTCAGCTGGGGAGCGCGGCTCGGTCCTGCCCCGTGGACCCTGACCCCAGATAAGGCGCGGGGCCGGCTTGGCTGCCACGCTCCCGGGGAGCGGCTCTGGTGGTGCTTAGCCGTGTGCCGGCACCCCTCAGACGTGGCAAGCTGGCCGTGTGGCCGGGGCTGGTGGCCGCCCGCGTCCAGCACTACGATGCGTGGCTGCGGGACTGTCACAGCGCTGGCGGGACCACCCCACTGCCCCCACGGTGCCGACTGCCTTCGCCGGGGCACGGCGATGGGGCTGCCGGCGGCTGTGGCACCTGGGGACGCTGCAGCACGGTGAGGAACGGTGCTGCCACCATGGTGGCTCTTCTGGTTGAGGCCATGTGCCGGCGGTGGCAGCGGCACAGCCCATGGCTCGGGGGCAGGTGGGCAGCCCGGGGCGCCGGGGCGAGGCGGTGGCCGTGGCTCGGCATTGCCAGGGATACACCGGGAGGCCGCTGGCGCGGCTGTGCCCAGGCCGGCGGGAGCTGCTTGGCCGTGACCCAGCTGTAGCGGCCGGCCGGGGGGCTTTGATCTCCACCGGTGAATTGTTTGGCTCTGTTGAGCTTATCTGGCGCAGAGGGAAATTAGTTTTTCGGTGCTGGCCCCACCTCCTTTTGTTTCGGAGGAGCCGGACTGCAGCTTGCGCGGCTCCAGCTCCGCCGTCCCAGCTGGGCGCGCGGCTGCCTGGGCGGCTCCGCCGGGGTCCGTGCCCCGCGGGATGCCCTGAGCTGCAGCACCGGCGTTGCCCGCTGCCCCGGGATGCAGGTAGGCAGGTCAGTGCGGGCGAGCGTAGCCCACGCTGCCACCCTTGCTGCTCCCCGGCTGTCCGTCCGTGTCCGTCCGTCCCCGCTGGGTGCGCGGTGCCCCGCTGACGCCGAGGGCACGGGCTGTCCCGGCTGCAGGCTCCCGCCCGGCGCAGGAAGAACATGACCGAATTCCTGGGGGATAGCAGCATCCCCGGCCCTGAGCTGATCCCCGCCGGCGCCGTGCCCGCCAACGGCACCGACACCTGGAAGAACCGCGCTGCCAGTCGCTTCAGCGGCTTCTTCGGCTCCGGCTCCGGCACCGGCTCCTTTGGGCGGGTAGGTGGGATGCGGGAAGGGTGGGAGGGGGATGCTGGGGGGCTCTGGGGCTCGAGGCACCCCCTCAGATGGGGTGAGGGGGGCGGTGAGATGCCTCAGCCGCTCTGCCTGCGCTTTGGACCAGGAGACGGAGAAGCTGGAGCAGCTGGCGAGCCGGCTGCACGCCTACGGCACCTTCGGGCTGCCCAAGCTGCCGCCCCAGCTCCGCTTCGACCGCGACTCCTGGGAGGAGGACGGCGACGAGGCCGGGCTGGCGCTGGAGGAGAGCTGGCAGCAGATCATCCGCGGCGCCGAGGTACGGCTGGGGGGGGCTTTGGGGTTGCGGTGACTCTACCGGGACGCCGGCACGGCGCTGACACGCAGCCGCGCAGGCCCTGTCACGCCGGCAGTGCCACCAGCAGGAAGCCATCTGGGAGCTGCTGCACACCGAGGCCGGCTACATCCGCAAGCTCCAAGTCATCACCGACGTGAGTGCGGGTGGCAGCCGCGCCGCGCCGCCGCGGGGGTGTGGGGCCGCGGCTGCACCCCATCGGCTCCGCGTCTGTCCCGCAGCTCTTCCTCTGCTGTCTGCTCAACCTGCAGGAGTCGGGGCTGCTCTGCGAGGTGAGCGGCGATGGCATCTCCTCGGTGCGGCCACGCCGGCACGGTGAGGATGCCGTCACCGCACAGCTGCTCCCCTCATCATCCCCACAGGTGGATGCCGAGCGGCTCTTCAGCAACGTCGGGGAGATCATCCGGCTGCACCGTGAGCTGTGGCGCAGCGTGATGGCGCCGGTGCTGGCCAAAGCGCGCCGGACCGGAGCGCTACTCGACCCTATGGACTTCCTCGGTGGCTTCAAGATGGTGAGTGGAGACCCCGTGTTGCGGCGGGGCGCTGTGCCGCGCTGTGCGCCGCGGTGACCCCCCGGTGTGCCGTAGTTCGGCTCCCTCTTCCAGCCCTACGTGCGGTACTGCATGGAGGAGGAGGGCTGCATGGAGTACATGCGGACGCTGCTGCGCGACAGCGAGCTGTTCCGCGCCTACGTGACGGTAAGGGCGGCGGTTTGGGGGCTGCGGTTGGTGCCGGGGGCCACCGCCGGGGCTGACAGCCGCGTGCCGCAGTGGGCCGAGAAGCACGAGCAGTGCAGCCGCCTGAAGCTGAGCGACATGTTGGTGAAGCCGCACCAGCGCCTCACCAAGTACCCGCTGCTCCTCAAGTCCGTGCTGAAGAAGACGGACGACCCGCGTGCTCGCGATGCCGTCACCGCCATGGTAAGGGTACAGCGGCACGGGGCGCCAGGGTGTCGGGGTGCCCTCCGCCGGCCCCTGGCACCCACCAGCCTGGCCGCAGATCGGCTCAGTGGAGCGCTTCATCAACCACGTCAACTCGCGGATGCGCCAGCGGCAGGAGCGCCAGCGCCTCGCCGCCATCCTCAGCCGCATCGATGCCTACGAGGTGGTGGAGGGCAGCACGGATGAGGTGGATAAGGTAGGCTGGGCGTGGCGGAGCTGCCGTCCCGTGTCTTGTCACACCGTGCTTTGCTGCTTGATGCCATCCCGGCTGCTGCCGTGACGTCCCGCGCTGTGCCGTACCCTCTGTGCCGCCCCATGTCATGTCACGCCAATGCGTGCCGCGCTGCCCCATGCCGTGCCGTGCCCGGCGCTGATGCCGGCGGCTCCTGGCAGCTGCTGAAGGACTTTTTGCGGCTGGACCTGACGGCCCCCATCCCCGGCACCTCCGCGGAGGACACCCGGCAGCTCCTCCTCGAGGGCAGCCTGCGGATGCGGGAAGGTAAAGACGGCAAGGTGAGGACTGCGGGGGACGGGGAGCCTCGGCCCTGGCCCCTGCCCGCCCGCGCCCGCCCGCCGCGCCCCCCGGCACCCACCGCCACGCTCTCGCCCCCAGATGGACGTCTACTGCTTCCTCTTCACCGACCTCTTCCTCATCACCAAACCCCTCAAGAAGGCTGAGCGCGCCAAGGTGATCCGGCAGCCCTTGCTGATGGACAAGGTCGTTTGCCGGGAGCTCAGGGACGCGGGTGAGCGGCGCTGGCGGCGGCGCTGGGGGGCACCGGGGGGTTCCGCGGGCACTGCTGACGGCTCTTTGCCCGTAGGTTCCTTCGTCCTCATCTACCTGAACGAGTTGGGCAGCGCCGTGGCCGCCTACACCTTCCAGGCCAGCGGGCAGGCGCTGTGCCGTGCTTGGGTGGAGGCGGTGCGCGACGCCCAGGTGAGGGGCGCGGGGGGCGGACGGGGGTCCCGCCGGTGCCCAACGCCTTCTCTGATGCTTCTCCTTCTTCAGACCCTGCTGCAGCGGCTGCGGCAGCGCCGGCGCCTGCTGGAGGAGGAGGAGGAGCGCGAGGAAGAGGATGGCGAGAGCGGCGCCTCGGCCGCCAGCTCGCCCACCGTCCTGCACCGCGGCAGCGCCAGCCCCAGCTCGCAGCGCTGGTAGGGAGCGGGAGGGGGTCCTCGGCACCCCTAACACGGCGCAGCCCCCTCCTCACCCTGCTGTCCCCGCAGCCCTTCCGACGGCTCCACCGAGACCCTCGCCGTGGGGGACGGCGGCGACGAGCTCTCCTCTCCAGACTGGGACGCGGGGCCCTTCGGATCAACCTCGGATGGCTCCTCCGTTGGCACCGGCACCTCCATTGGCACCGGCGCCTCCACCGACACCCCAACCTCTGCCGAGACCCCCACCCAGGAGCTGCCCGCGGGTGCCCTGCCCGTCCCTCTGCCCCACGGTGCCGCGGCCTCGGCCGGCGGCTGCCGCTCGTCGTCGCTCGACAGCGCCTACGGCACGCTCTCGCCCGCGTCCCTGCAGGACTTCAGCCACCAGCCGGAGGCGGTGGCCGAGGAGGGGCGGCAGCGGGGTCCCCCCACAGCCCCCCGGCTGCTCTCGCCGCGGCTGCGCCGCCGGACGCCGGTGCAGCTCCTGCCCTGCCCGGCCCGGGTGCTCAAGTCTAAATCGGAGGCCAACCTGCCCCAACTGCTGCCCTCCGCGCCCCTCGGGCACAGCCGCAGCCTCTCCGACCTCGGAGCCGGGACCCCCTGGAGCAGCCGAGCCCCCGGCCCCCCGGCAGCCCCCGGCAGCACCGGCAGCTCCACCTCGGAGCTCTCGGAGCCCGAGGAGCCGGCGGAGAGCCCAGCGGCGCTCCCTGGGCAGCTCCATCGTAGCCCCCTGCCCGCTGCTCGCCGGACGCTCTCAGACCCGCAGACGGCACAGCACCGAAAACTGACGCTGACGCAGCTCTACCGCATCCGGACCACGATGCTGCTCAACTCCACGCTGACCGCCTCGTAAGTGCTCCTCATGTGCTCCCCGGAGGATGCTCCGGCGCTCGCTCAGCCGCGCTCAGGGCATCTCTTCTCCGCTCTGTGCCTTGCAGGGAGGTCTGAGAGCCGCCGGAGCCGCAAGGATGGACACGCAGCCACGCCGAGGAGATGCTCCCGCTTCTAACCGTGCCGCTGCGGCTGTGACTGGGAACGGGGATGCTGTGCCGCGGCTGTGGGGATGCGGACTGGTCCCTGCGGCGAGGACGTGCCCTGAGCAGGGTGGCACGGCGCCGCTCCCGCAGTGGGGACGCACGCAGGGCACGGCTCGCGCCAAGACGAGGGCTGGCGCTGTGCCGGACAGGTGGCTCTGGGGCGGCTCCGGTGGGTCGGGAAGGGATGATGATGTTGGTAGTGGTGAGTGGGGAAGTGGCAGCGCAAAGGGGAGCTGAGGCTGGTGCCTGGAGGCGATGGTGCTGGGTTGGGGCAGGATTGGTGCCGCAGAGTGGGACGGGCGGTGGGCAGCAGCGCGGGAGCACCGGCGGCACGGCTGTGCTCCGACTGCCGACTGAGCAATAAACCCAACTGGTGCGCGCTCACTCGCGGCCGCCTCGCCTCTCGTGTGCCCACCGCTGGGACGCCGTGGGGTAGGGTGGTGGCAGCCTCGTGCCCCGGAGTGCAGGAAGAGGGGTCGGTGGTACTCCCCGTATCCCGGTGCCGATGCCAAAGGGAGGGTGGCAGCCCGTGGCGGGGCGGTGCCGCTCCCTCCGGCGCCCGCAGCTCCCGTCACGTTGTTTCACCCCCCTTCACCTCATTGCCAAAAAAAGTATTTCCTCCCGCCGCGCTCGGGTGTAAAAAGCCGGCGTGGAGGGGGCTGCCGCTCATTTGCCACGCGACGCGCGCTGCCGGCAGCCATGGGGCGCCGCGGCATCCTGCCCGGGCGCTGAGCTGCCCCGACACCGCGCTGCGCCCACCGCCCCGGTGCCCTCGCCGTAGCCCGGCATGACCCAACCGCATCGGCTGCAAGGATGAAGCGCTGCTGCCTCGGGGCGGCGTGGGTGAGTGCGGCCGCACCGGGCTCGGGGGGTGTCGTGGGGCCGGGCGGTGCGGGTCTGGGGGGGTAAGAGCGGTGCCAAGCGTGCCAAAAACTCCCAGTGCTGCGGCTGAGTGCCTCGGGCTCAGCCACGGTGCTGCCGATGGCCCACGGTGGTGGCGGCGTTGGGGCTGTTGGATGGGCGAGTGTGGTGGCACGTGGGTGCCGGGGGGCTCGGCCCCAGCGTGGCCGCGTTATGAGCAAGAGGGGAGCTCGCGTGGCACGAGGAGATATCTGTGCCGCGGCTCCTTGGCCGCGGGGCACCTCCACGCCGAGCCGGGGCGGCAGCCCCTCCGCCCGCAGGGGCGCTGACTCAGCCGTGCCGCTGGCAGCCCCGGTGCTCGGGGCCCATCAGCGGTTTCCAGTCGGCGGGCGGTGGGTGTCATAGAAAATGATTCAGTTGCTGTAATCGGGGCCATCGCAGCCGGGAAATCCACCCGCGGCGAGGAATCCCCTGGCTGCCTGCCGGCGCCGCAGCCCTCCTGGCGTGGGGGTGCCAACGCGGACACCCCCTCGCCATCACCACCGGGACGGAGGGCTGCCCCGGGCGCAGCGGGGGACGGGTGACCTACTTTAGGACGCACGTCCGGGGCGCGATAGCATCGGTGAGAGCGTGAGCGCGGCACGGCTTCCTCTGCCAGAGGAAATCGTCTTCTCTGCCAAGAGCAAACCCAGGAAAGTCAACGCCGGCGCTGTTAACCCTCCTGCCCCCGGCTGCCGGCACCCTCACCCCATAGCCGGCACCGCCGGCACCTCCATGGCCCGGTGAGCCCATGGGGAGCACCACCAGCGCCTCCATCCAACGAGCGGCACCACGGCGCATCCTGCACGCCCGACTCCGCTGTCCTCGCCAACGCCGCGTCCCGGCCCCAGCTTGGCGGCGTTGCTTGCGGAGCGTCCCCGGCACAGCGAGCGGCAGAGGGGCCCTTGTGGGGCATTCCCAGCCTCGGGGCCGCACACCCACACAGCGCCGTGGCTCCGAGCATCCTACCCGGCACAGCACCGGCAGCGCGGCACGTGGGCAGGGTGGGAGCGCGGCGTGCGGGCTGCTCCCCACGGCTGCCCTGTCGCTGCCCGCAGGTGATCCTGGCAGCGCTGTGGTTGGCAGCGGGCGAGTGGCAGTCTCCGGGGTGCCAGGACTGCGCCGCGGCGCATGGACTGCAGGTCGGGGTGCAGCTGCCCGCCCGCCCGCACAGGCACAGCGCCAGAGCCTCCTGCCCCGCCGGCACGAACTGGATCGAGGGGGCGCGCCGGTGCTGCCAGCCGTGCCCCGCAGGTGAGGCTAACCGAACGGCACGCTGGGGCACTCCGGGCACATCGCCCTGCGGAGGCCGTGCTCCGTGTCACCACGCTGTCCCCGCAGGAACGTTCCTGGTCCGTGCCTGCTCGAGCCACGGCAACGCCAGCGCCTGTGCCCCCTGTCCCGCCGGTACCTTCCGCTCTCAGCCCAACACCTTCTCCAAGTGCCAGGCTTGCTACGAGTGCGACCGCCAAGGTGAGTGCCGCGCTGTGCCGCACCGTGCCGCGTGGCGCCGTGCTGTGCCGCGCAGCACCGTGCCGCTCTCCGCCTGCTTCCCGCAGCTTCCCAGAGCGTGCTGAGCAACTGCTCGGCCACCAGCAACGTCGCCTGCGGCTGCGAGCCCGGCCGCTTCCGCGACTGCGTCGATGAGCACTGCAGCCACTTCTCCTGCCGGCAGTGCCAGCCCTGCACCGGACGCCTCATCCAGCGGCCCTGTGAGTGCTGCCCCACGGCGTGCCCGCGGTGCCGGAGCCGCCCGGCCTGACCGCCGCTCTCTTCGCAGGCACAGAGGCGCAGGACACGCTCTGCGGCAGCTGCAAACCCAACTTCTACGCCGAAGGCAGCGAGTGCCGGCCGTGCCAGCTGTAAGCTCCCACCCTCCCGGTGCGCGGGGCCGGCGGCACGGCACGGCGCCCACGGCTCCCCTCTCCCTGCAGGAGCACCCCGGAGACGTGCGGCAAGGACTGCCAGCGGGTGTGTGGTGGCGGCAGCCGAGGTACGGGGATGGCGGGGATGGGTGCGGTGGCGCGGAGGGCACCACGCCCGCCGGCTAACGGGATGCGGCACTCTGCTTGGCAGGCTCAGGGCTGGAGTACCTCCTGCTCTCGCTCACGGGGCCCCTCTTCCTCGGTGCTCTCGCTCTTTACCACAAGAGGAAACGGCTCCGGCACGGCACCCCGGCGAGCAGCCCGGTGCCAGCGGCGCAGCCGGCCAACACCGCAGCCCGGTGCCAGGTCAGTGCCGAGAAACAGGACAGCATGTGTTGGACGCAGCAGGCGGTGAAGCACGTTACCGGCACAGCGCACCGCAGCCCTGAGCAGCGAACGCTACTGTGGGAGCAGCCCAGCGGCGCCGCGGCGCAGCCGCACGGCGAGGGGCAGCTTTCCCCCCTGCTGCAAGGCAGCCAGCTCTACGCCGTCATCGAGGCGGTGCCGGTGCGGCGCTGGAAGGAGTTCATGCGGGTGTTGGAGCTGCGGGAGGCCGAGATCGAGCTGGTGGAGCTGGAGGTGACGCACATCCGCGACCAACAGTACGAGATGCTGAAGCGCTGGTGTCAGCAGACCAGCGCCACGCTGGACCGCGTCTTCGCCGCTCTGGAGCACATGGATCTGGCCGGCTGCGCCGAGGCCCTGCGCCGGAGCCTGTCGGCGCGGCCATGAGCGCGGCAGAGCCACGGCCTGGCGCCTCCGACCCCTAAGTAGTGTTACTTATGCCGTGTAGACATTTTATGTCACTTTTATGTCCCACCCTCCGCTATTTATGTCCTCCCGGTGCCGGCGGGGGCTCATGCCCCGGCGTGCCGGCTGCTCGCGGGACGAGTGGGCGCCGACCCCGCCATGAACCCATGGGATAGTTCTCGAGGGCGCCCGCTGCGGCGCGCCTGCCCCCACCCCAATAAAGTGGTGTGTTCTCCATCTCTTGCCGCGGCTGCGCCGGAGCACCGCGTACTGCAGGCGAGAGTGATGGTGCGATGGGGCAGTGTGGGCGCAGCGCGGCACGGCAGGGCTGGCGTGGGCAGGCCCAGGAAGGCGCGGGGCACCGCTGGCGGGGTTTATCCGTTTAATGGCTGGAAAGGCAGGCGGTGCGGGGCGCGGGGAGCCGGCCTTGAGCCGCTCTGGAGGAGGCAGGATGGGCAGGAATGGAGGTGAGGGCGCCGCGGCCGCAACGGCGAGCAGTGCCAGCGGGGAGCCGGATGGCACGCGCGGTGCCCCGCGCCACGGTTGGCCGTGGGCTGGCGGCAGCGGGACGAGGGGGGCTACGGGGTCAGGCTACGCGGCTGTCCGCGGCGGGAGGAGGGTGCCGAGGCGCGTCCCGGCCCGCGGTGGGAGCCGCCGGCCTCCTCCCGCCGTGAAGAGCTGGGGCGCGGCGTGGCTAGTGCTTGGCTATGTCCCCCTTCTTGAGGATGATCTGCCGCTGCCAGGGCGCCAGCTTTGTCTCATCGTACCCGAGAGTCCTTAGCTTTTCTGACTGCTCCTTCTCCTTCTCCTCCTCCTCCCGCTTCAGCTTCTCCTGCTCTTTCCTGCTCGGCGGCGGAGGGCACGGCGCACCATGGTCACCGGAGCCACCGGCGCTGCCGTGCCCACCTGCCCGCCCAGGGAAGGGGCTGTGGGCACTCACCGTTTCTGCTCCCTGCGAAGGCAAAGGGAAGATGGGTGTTAGCGTGGGCGCGGGTGCCCGGCCGGCACGGCACACCCGGAGCCCGGCTCACCTCTCCTCCTCCAGCTTCTTGCGCAGGATGTCCCTCCTCCAGGCCGGCATGCTGGCCAGGCGCGCCTCCTCCTCCTTCTCCTGCAACAGACACCGGTGTTACCGGCACCACCACCCTCTCCGTGGGGCATCACCCCGGCACGTGGCCCCGCATGCCGCTGGCAGCCCGGCTGAGCCGCGCTCGTGGCACGGCGCTTGGCTGGTGTAGCCTTCCCCGCAGCGCGCCGCCGGCGTGGGGAGGAGGAAGGAGTGCGCGGCGCGGTCAGCCCTTCGCACACCACAGCTTTATTGCACTGACACGCGGGGCCCCACACCGCCCTGGCACCGCACACGCCACGCCAGAGAGGGGAGCGCAGCCCCGGCGCTGCGCCCCCCCGCACAACACACAGCCACGGCAAGCGGCACACTGCAACCTCGGCCCGAGGCCACGCGAACCGGCACCGAGCCCTCTGCCTGACCGCGGCACTGCCAGAGCCACCGAGGTGGCTGAGCACACCCGGGTCCTGCTGACACCACTGCCTGCTCCCGGCTGGCCCCACGCCACACCGCTGGCACAGCCGCAGCGTTCCGCCGGCGTCAGGTGTCCGACATCTCCGCCTCCTTCTCCTTCCAGAAGGAAAAACTGCGGTCGATGAAGCGGCAGACATCCTCCTCGCTGAACTCGCCGAGCTCCGGCACTGGCACCGGTACCCCATCCCCTCGTGGGGCTGTGCCGGGGGGCTCTGGGGGGCTCTCGGCCACCGTGGTGGGGCTGCCCTCAAAAAACGCCGCCGCGAGGTCGTCAAAGCCGTCGAGCCAGCAGCGGTGGCCGGCCTCGACCTGCTCCAGCACGGTGCGGTGGAAGCGGCGGACGCGGTGCCAGCTGTGGCTGCCGAGGCGGTCGAACATCTCGTAGCAGAGGAGGTGGCGGAAGCGCCGCTCTTCGGGGCTGAGCGGCATCTCCAGCAGCTGGAAGTAGCCCAGCATGAAGAGGTCGAGCGGGAGGCTGTCGTGGGGCACGGGCGAGCCGCCGACGTGCGGCAGGAAGTGCTGGGGCCAGTACAGCGCCGTGGCGCGGCTCAGCCGCCGGATCTGCCGCCCTGGCACTCGGCAGGCGATGCTCCTCCAGCGGGCCAGCAGCCGCCCCGCTGCCAACCGCCGCCTCCCGGGACGCCGCGGCCGCTCCTCCCCAGTGGACGCCGCCACCGCCCGCTTCTTCCAGTACTCCAGGAAGAGGAAGACAACGCGCTCCTTCCGTGCCTCGGCACGCTCCTTGGGGCCACTTGGCTCTGGCGGTGCCGGCCGGCACCGTCGCGGTGCCCCGTCCCCATACTCCTCCTCCAGGACGGGCCGGCGGGTGCTGCCGGGCTGCGGCGCTCGCTTGCGCTTGGTGACGCCGGGAAGGGGCACGGGGAGCTCCCCCGGCCCCTCGTAGTTGGCCTTGAGACTGCGGACGGAGACGCCGCAGCCCAGGATCTCGCGCTGGGCATCGTGCCGGGCGCCAGAGCCGCCCACCGCTCCCCATAGCTCAGAGCCCTCGCGGCCGCCTGGGGTGGCCGGCGGCGCAGCCGCGCTCCATGGCAGCGTGGGGCACTGGGTGCCACGCGCGGGAAGGTCCTCGTGGGCCAGGGCGAAGCGCTGGGGTGCCAGGGCGGCGGGCAGCTCCTCCTCCGGCCACCACGGCTGCCCCTCGTGCATCACCCGCAGGCTCCCCAGCTGCTTCTCTAGGTACCACAGCTCGTCCCACAGCGGCTGCCCGGTGTGCCCCGGCGCGTCCTCGCAGGTGGGTGACCTGCGCTGGCACGGGGGGGACGAGCGGCTCCCGGGCTGCGACGGGAAAGAGGGCAAAGGGGTTCTTGAGGCTGCGCCGTGCACACCTCACGCTGCCGCACGCGGCACCCCCACGGCACGACGGCCCTGCATGCGGCTGGGGGGGACTGGGGGATAACCCCACACGCGCTCTGTCACCGGGTCCTGAGCCACCGGGCCGTGCCCGCGCCACGCTCGCTGCCGCACCTCGTGGGACCCCCCTACCTTGCGCCGCTGCTCCTCTTCCTCCTGCATGCGGAGCTGCAGCTTGCGCACCATCACCTGCCGCTTCCACTCTGGAATGGGCCGCCCCTGCTCGTCGTGGCTCGGAACCAGCGCCTCCGCATCCACCGCCGCCCCAGCGCCTGCTGCCGGGACCGGTGAGCTCCCGTTCAGCACCGGCTCCGGCGAGCCCCCTGCCAGGCAGCGCGGTGGCCCCGTAGCCTCCGGGGTGGCCGGTGGGGTGGGCGTCCTGGTGGGTGACGGGGAGGACACCGGCGACTCTGCCTGCGGAGGAAGGAGGGAGGGTGGGTTGGTGCCGGCTGTGCCACGCTGTGCCGCTGCCTCCACAGCTCTCCCACCGCCACCTACATTGGCCCCTGCCTGGCCGCTGCCGGAGAAGATGGTGGTGAAGCCTTTGCTCTGCGGCGTCGGCTTGAGGCTCTTGCCAGCCTTGATCTCAGCCAGCAGCTCCGAGTTGTCACCGGTGGGGGACATCATGTTGAAGGATTTGGTGCCTGAGGGGAGGCAGGGAGGGCAGTAAGCGCCCCGCTGCCCGCAGCCTCTACACCGAGGGATGGCTGCGGTGGTTGGACGACTGCCCTCCTCACCCCCATGGCCCCCGTCGGCGCTGGCACCCAGCTCCCCGCGTCCACGGGACCCTGCCAGAGCAGCACCACGCTCACCGGCTCCATAGCACCAGCACTCAGCTCCCCAGGTGCAGCGGACCCCACCAGCATCCCCACACGCAGCTCCCTGGGATCCCACCGGAGCAGCCCCGGTGCCACCCGCCCCGCGGCACTGTGCTGCCCGTGGAAGGATGCTCCATGGTTGGCTGCAGCCCCCCCTGCGCCACCTCGCCGGGGGGCACAGACCCCCTGCGTGACCCCAAAGGGACCAGAAGCCACACACCGACAGCCTGTGCCAGCCCCACTGCCAGCCCCGAGGCTGCGTGGCACCGGTGCCCCCGCGGATGCCGGCACTGCTGCTCGCTCTACCCGCTCCGTGAGCACCCACCGTCCGTGCCAGCCATGTGGGGGTCCCTAACGGCCCATGGTGCCGTGCCAAGGCAGAGCCCCCTCCCCGGTGCCTGCGGCTCGTCCCGCTCGGCTGCGCCGTGCCGGGACCGAGCGGCTGCAGGTGCTGAGGGCGCAGCGGGGCGCGCGCGCTGCCATCCAGCGCCAGCTGAGACCCTCCGGCCCCGTAAGCCGGCGCTAATAAAGCGGGTGCCGAGCGGCAGCCAAGCCCGCCGGCCTCGCTCAGCGGCGGGGGAGCAGCGGGTGCGCTCACGTGGCGGGGTCACGCCGGCCGGCTGAGCACAAACAAAGGCTCTCTGTGTGCGGGGCCGGCGGCGGGGCCGTGGGGATCGGGGCCCCCTGCCCGGCGGCTTCGGCAGCCCCGTGCCGGCACTCGGCGCACCCGCATGGCAGCGGCACGGCGGCAGCGAGGGCGCGGTGGGCAGGAGGGCAGCGGGTGGCTCCCAACCATGGTGGCCGTCAACGCCCCGTGGCGTTGGCGTAGGCCGGTGCCGGGTTGTGCCCCTGGGCCGTGCCCGGCACCCCCTGGGCAGGAGGCGCGCGGGGCGCTGGTACTTACTCTTCATCTGCCTGAGCGCCTTTCCTTCTAGGGGGAGAAGCAGAGAGGCAGCGCAGGGCGCGAGGCAGAGGAAAGATTTGGCCACCGCGAGACAAGAGAGAAGAGAAGCGGCCAGCAGTGAGAGCAGGCGGGGGCGGGTGGGCATGAGGGCCCCCGCGCCGACACCGGAGGAGAGAAGGACAGAGAGCCCGTCAGGAGCCACGCGGCCACAGCGCCACGGGAAGAGACGCACCAGCACGGTGCCCGCGATCGCTCGCCCCTCGCCCACCCAGCGCCTCGCCACTTACTTCCCGTGGAGGAGGACGAGCGGCGGGGGCCGGCGGGGTTCTCGGCTGGCGGCGGTGGTGGTGGGGGTGGTGGGCAGGCAGCATCGGGCAGTGGTGGTGGCGGTGGCGGCGGCGGCAGCTCGGAGCCACTCTTGCTCTCGCCGTTGCGCATGGTGTCCGTTGAGATGGGCGAAGCCTGGAAGAGAGCACGGGCAGGCGTCGCCCGGTGCTGCCGAGCCACGTGCGGGCTAGCGGCGCACGGTCTCACCTCCTCGCTGTGCGCCATCCGCCACGGACCAGGCTGCTCGGCCGTGCCGTGCCCCAGGTGCTTGTAGTAGTCACCGGTGCTCGGCTGCTTGCCGAAATTCCTTGACCTTCTGGTGGAGTCAGCCCGGCGCAGGCCTTCGGGGCTGCTCTCCCGCGATGCCAGCTGCAACGGGGAGCGGGGCTCAGCGGGGCTGAGCCGTCGTGGTGCTGGCCTGGGCCAGTGGTGCCCGTGGGGCAGATACCCGGCTTGGGGGGTGGTGGCAGGGGGCTGCTCGGCACGAGGCTGCTCCGGGGCTGCCTGCTGGGGCGGCAGCGTGCACCGTCAGCGCCTGGCACTGGGACCCCGTAGCATGTGCCCAGAAGAGCCTGGGATAACCCCCTGGGAAGCGGAGTGCCGAGCCCCGGCTGTGGATTATGGGGAGCTTATCCCCCCCCTCCAAAACCTCCCTCTGAACGGGGCTCTCGGGCAGCACAGCCTTGGCTCACCCCGGCACATTCCGCAGCGGCTTTGCGGGCTGTGCTGCAGGGGGCCGTGCCCGCTGCGCGGGGCGGAGGTGCTGCAACGACACAGCCCCGCTCCCTGCGCCGGGGGCCCTGCTATTTGCATTTCTCCCTGTGCCACCACTGCCAGTGGCATTTGCGTAGCGAACCCGGCTGCCCAGCGCCAACCACAGCTAAGTCAACAAGCGCCAGCTCGGCGCTTCCTGCTCCAGCTGCCACGGGCGCTGTGCCAACTCCTGTCCCCAGCCCGGCGCCAGGGTCTGTGCCGCTCAGCCCCGCTGCACGGGGCGCCCACACCACTCCGGCCCCCACCCGCAGCTCCACGGGGTATCCTGGCTCCGTACCCCCCAGCGCGGCCGCTCTTTACCCTCGTAAGCGCTAACGAGCTGTGCAAAACAAACCCAACGGAGTCCTGAGCCCCCATGGCCCTGGCACACCCTGCTCTGCCGACACCCCCATCCCATGCGCCTCCGTTCCCAGCGGCGCTGGGCTCTGCCAATGCCCCGGCCCCCGCTGCGCGCCGGGCTCCCGGCTCCGGTGGGGTACTGAGAGCCATGGCAGGGGGTCAGGGGTCCCCGTGCGCCCCCGACCCGCCCCGGGAGGCTGCACCCCTCTTACCTGTGCACGCCTGGCTGAGCCCTCTCAGCTCCTGGCAGCACCGACTGTGCCACCCGACACCTGCGGCGCGGGCGACACTGGAGCCGGCTGCTCTTGTTACAGCCTGCGCAGCCGCCCACGCCCAGCTCGCTGTGGTGCCGGTGGCATCGCCAGGGCCGTGTGGGTGCGGCTGCGACGGCCACCATGTGACAGCCTGCACGGTGCCATCAGGTGCCCCAGCCAGCGCGGTCGATGGGGTAGCTCTGCCCAGTGCCACGGTGGCACTGGAGCATCGCTGGCCTCTTGCTCGCTGCCGGTTGCACCTCAACCCCTCGGTGTGCACCAGCACCGCACGCACACGGCCTCAAGTCCCCCCTCCCAGTGCCACCAGGAGCTGGCAGCTCCCCACAAGGATCGGTGCCCGGTGTTTGTCCCCCCCACCAGGGCTCATCCCTGGGCTGCGAGGCCGGGAGCGGTGGTGCACAGGGCACCAGAGGGTGTGGGGCACGGGGCCGTACCTCTCGGCGCAGCGCCTGGCTCTCCACGTGCCGCAGGTTGTTCTTGGCGCGCACGTAGATGTCGGCGGTGTGGGGGGCAGCGGGGGGCGCGGGCGCGGGGTAGCCTGGGGGTGGCGGGGGCGGCCGAGTGCTGGGGGGTGGGGGTGGTGGCGGTGGGAAGGTGGGGGGCGGTGGCGGGGGGGGACCCTCGCCCCCTGACCCCCGGCCCCGCGGCCGCGTCTCGGGGTCCAGCATGTCCATGTACGCCTGCATGTCCGCCAGCGCCGGCTCGGGCACTCCTGCGTGGGGGGAGAGTCAGGGGGGGAGCTGGCCCCGCTCCCCCCACCCCACGTCCCCCCAGCCCCACACTCACGGGCGGTGGGGGCCCCCGCGGGGCCGCCCCTCTTGTCGCCGGTGCTGGACTGGCTGGAGTGGCAGGAGTCGTAGTTGGAGAGGGTGCTGGTGGGGGAGCCCACCTCGAAGCGCGCCTGCGGCACCGACGCCGTGGTGTTGGGTGATGACATGCCCGAGTCCGGCTGGCGGCATTCCCCATCCGCCGAGGGGTCTCGCGACAGCACGCGGTGCTCCACGCTCTGCCGGCACAGCCGCGTGGTCAGGCAGGGCCCCCCTCCACGTGCTTCCCATGCGCTCGGGGCCGCCGCCGTACCATGTTCTCCACAGTGCGCAGGTACTGGGCACAGTGGCTGTGGCCGTTGTAGTCCGCCAGGTCAGCCGCCGTGTAGCCGTCCTCGTCGCGGACGCTAAGGTCGGCGCCGTTCACCACCAGGATCTGGCAGCACTGGGGAGAGGGGCGCACGTGGCAGGGCCGTTGGGTGGCCTCTCCAAGCCCTCGCACTCCGCCGGCACCCACCTCCAGCTCGCCGTTCTCGGCAGCGTCGTGCAGCGGCGTGCCGCCCCAGTTGTCAGTGGTGATCTCGCCGCCGTGCAGCAGCAGCCAGCTCAGCACTTTGGAGTGGCCGCGGCTGGCGGCGAAGTGCATGGCAGTGGCCCCCTCGGCATCCCGCTCTGACAGGCTCACCGTCGTGAAGCTCATCTGCACGGGCAGGTGAGCTGAGTGCCGGCATCACCGGCACCTCACCGTGCCACCACGCTGTGCCACCACACCGGGCCCAGACAGCGCTTACCAGCCAGACGATGACGGTGTTGTGGCCCATCTGGGCGGCGGCGTGCAGCGGGGTCATGCCGTCGTGGGCGCGTGCGTGGGGGTCAGCACCGCAGTCCTGCACCAGGTACTGGATGATCTCTAGGTGGCCCTCCTGGCAGGCGAGGTACAGCGGGGTGGCCCCCGTCTTGGTCTGGGCACTCAGCGTGCTGCAAGCGGGGCACAGCGCCCGTCACACACCGCCACCACCGACGGCAGCGCGCTGAGATGGCTGGACACAGCGGAGACGCAGGTTGGGGGTGCAGGGACACGTGGGGGTCTTGGGGTGCACAGGGGACACACGGGTTGGCAGGACACGGGAATCCAGGGGATGCACAGGTAACAGGCAGGTTGGCAAGACTTGGGGGTCCAGGAATGTACAGGGGACATGTGGGGGTCCAGGGGATGCACCAGGCACAGGAGACACATGGGTTGGGGGACACAGGGACACAGATTGGGGGGCACGGGGACATGTTGGGGTCTTGGGATGCACAGGGGACACGTGGATTGGGGGCACGGGGACATGTGGGGGTCTTGGGATGCACAGGGGACACACGGATTGGGGGGCACAGGGACATGTGGGGGTCTTGGGATGCACAGGGGACACATGGATTGGGGGCACAGGGACATGTGGGGGTCTTGGGATGCACAAGGGACACGTGGATTGGGGGGCACAGGGACATGTGGAGGTCTTGGGATGCACAAGGGACACGTGAATTGGGGGGCACGGGGACATGTGGGGGTCCAGGGGATGCACAGGAGACACGCGGGTTGGCAAGACTTGGGGGTGCAGGGATGCCCAGGGCACACACAGGCAGGGCAGCGTGAGCCGGGAGCCCCACAGCTCCGCACTGGGTCCCTGCGCAGCGGTGGCTGCGGCGGTGGGAGGTCACTAAGTTAATCAGCTGCTTAGGCTAAGCTCCTTCCTCCGGCTGTTTTTGGACACTGCAATTTAGCAGTATTTTTAAATAAGCGGCTTAGGCAGCGCCGGCTGCAGGGGAGCCGGCAGGGAAAGGCCAACCTGCACCGTGGTACAGCCTACGTCCCCACATCTCAGACCCCTGCATCCCACGTCCCCGCCGTGCAGGAAGCCGTTTTATTAAGTGCTCCATAAAAAAAAAAAAAAACCCAACCTGTTGAATATTTAAAAAAGGAAGAGCAATAAATACTCTGCTCTGTTATCACAATGATCGTGGGCCCTTAATAATTGATTCCTGTAACTGTGAGACGGGCCGCAGGCAGCACTGCCTTCCTGCCATGCCGTGCCATGCCGCGTGGTGCCTGCCCCACGACACGGCATTGCCAGGCCGGCACATCTCTGGGTGCTCTCCAAGCAGGGGTTGGAGCCGGGATGCAGGGATACAGCGGGGGAACGTGCGTGGGTTCAGCCCCTGATTGCTGTTCCCCACTAATCGGGAAGGGGTTAAGCCACTTGGGCAAGTGCTAGTAAACTGCTTTGCCAGATGGCCGAGACCCCACGCCGCGCTGCCGGCTGCTGGAGAGCCCATGGGGCTGGTGTGAAGGTGCGCTGGGAGCACCAGCATCCCACGACAGCACCCAGGGATTGGATTTCGTGGCTGTAACGGAGCCTCTGCGCGGGCACGAGGCCGGGAGCGGGGCCAGCCCTGAATAATTCAGGGGGAAGGCAGTGACGGCAGCAGAGCAACCCCAGCCAGAAGTGTGAAAGCCAACGTGGGAGGGTGGCCACGAGCACCGCACCGGGGCTGACACTGCGGGCAGCGAGTGGGAGCCATGGCTGGGCTGGGGCTGCGGGGTTTAACCTGGATTAATTCTGAGGCTGAGGTGGCATACCTGAACCCTGGCACACGGCGATAAAGAGCTGGGGCTGGGAAAGCTGAGGCTGGTGGGTGCCACAGGGACACAGAGACCCTGCGGGCCTGCCTAGTGGGAAGGCTGGGGGGTCTGGGGCAGTGGCACCCGGCGACAGAGGGGTGCTGAGCCCTGGTTTGCCTCCTGCTGCCTCGGGATGCAAGGGAGCTGCACAACCCTCAGATCTGCAGCCCTTGAGCCCACCGGACATGGTGTTGGGCGACAGCACATCCCTGGGCTCCACCTCGGCCAGGGCTGTGTGTTATTTCCAGTGGCCTCTGCCCACCATGGGAAATGATATTCAGGGCACCGAATCGCCTGCCAGTGCCCCTTGGAGAGGCTGGGCACCATGAGCCTGGTGGGCTGCCGCACCGTCTGCCCTGGGGAACCAGCCTGGCACCCGGGCAAGTGGTGACACCGCTGCAGCGACAATGGCTGAGCAAGGCTGCCGTGCCCAGCGATGCCTGCAGCCTTGGGCGGGCGGAAAGGTCGCCACTGGCGTGGGGAGCAGACTCTCCTCGGCGGGCAGCCTAATCCATTTACATAACAGCGGGTGGACAAAGGCGGCTGTGTTATCGCCCTGCGCCAGGAGCCCAGGGAACTGACCTAGCAGCCGGCAGCAATATTTCTGCCAGCGCTCACCGCTCTCCTCCTTGCCCTTTCTCCCCGGGCCATAAAGAAGGTGCAGCCGGCTGCTCCTCCTGATAACGTGGCTGCGTTGCCCTTGGAGCAGAGGGACGAGGGTGGATGCGGAATCCGTGCCCAGCGCTGGCACCTTGCCCAGCAGCTGGAGGCAGGAATAGGGCGGCAGCAGGCATCCTGCTCCCCCAACAGCCCCAATCCTGCTGGTGGGCCGGTGAGCCAGCGGCACAGAGCCTGTCTCACCCACCGGCAGCAGGAGCCGTTACCTTGGGCAGTGTCCCAAGAGGAGTCGCAGGGAAGGGAAATCTCCTTTGGCCGCGGCATAGTGGACGGGCAGCGCTCCCGTGTCAGTGGCCGCCGTAGGGTCGCTGCCCCCGAAGCGGAGGAGCCAGTCAATCACCTCGTGGTGACCAAAGCGGGCTGCTAGGTGTAGGATGGTGGCACCGGAGTTGTCTGTGTCCTGCGGGAGGAAGCAAGGTGGCTGTCGGTGCTGGGGAGCATGTGTGGAGCTGGAGACCACGGGTGGCCGCGGGGCATCCCTGAGCCGGGATCTGGCCCTGGGGAAGGTGTACTAGCCAACGCATTGGTCCTGGCTGCACGGAGCAGGGCCAGAGTGCGGGAAGGGGCTGTGGGACAAGCGTCTCTACTCTCCCAGCCAGCGCTGCACAAAGCCCCCCTTGTTCTGGGCATCCTCGGGGACTCGCCGCAGACCCCGCTGTGCAGCCGGCCGGGCCGTCCTACGTGCTCGGCAGAGCTGGCCCCCGGCCAGCAGGGCATCGAAGCGTGCTGACCCCGTCCTTCCCGCTTAATCCCCGCTCCCAGCCCCTTCGCCGCCTCCTCTTCCTTGGGCCCATCACATGGCGTTAGCTACCGGCCGGCCCCGGTGAAAGCCGCTTACCGCCCCGCTCTCGCCGTTGTGTAACCTCGGGGGGTGGGGGGGGCGCCAACCGGGGGGCTCCGTGTCCCCCTCGTGGCTCAGCCCCTCCGGGACGCCGTGGCCCTCCTGCCCGGCGGAGCCGTGCCCGTGCTACCCGGGACTCCGGCGACAGAGCAGGGGGGGTTCCACTCCCGGGGGTCCCGCCCTTCCCCGCGCCCCTCGCTCGCACCTGCACGCCGCAGCCGCCCTGCGTGAGCAGCCACTGGAGACAGGCGAGGTTGCCGGTGGCGGCGGCGTCGTGAGCCGGGGTGGCCCCGTTGCGCGCCCGCGCGTCCCCGCGGAGCGCGGTCTCTGCCGCCAGGTACCGGAGGCAGGCGAGGCGGCCGGCGCGGGCGGCGTGGTGCGCGGGGGAGGCTCCCAGGGCGTCCCGCAGCCCCGGCCGCAGCAGCCCGGCCGCCCGCAGCCCCCGCAGCGCCTCCACGTCGCCCTGCCGCGCCGCCAGCAGCGCCCGCTCCAGCGCCATCGCGGCCCCGGCCCCGGCCCCGCCGGCCCCGGCCCCGGCGGCCCCGGCCGCGGCTTGGCACTGCGCGGCGCTGCCGCCCCGCCGCCCCCCGGCCCCGCCGGCTCCTCCTCCTCCTCCCCTGGGGCCGCCCCTCCGCCCGCCCCGCCCGACGGCGCGGTGGCTGACCGCTGACCGGGACCCTCGCGCCGCTCCTGACGGCCCCCGACAGGGCGGCCGGGCTTTACTGGGCTGCTGCTGGGACCGGGACCCCCGGGGCACCGCTGCTGCACCCCCGTCCCGCGGGTGTCCGCTTTCCCGGGGCGGCGATGGGCTCATCCGGCAGCCCCGACGTGCGCCGCCGGTGCCGGCAGCACGGGCAGGAGCGGAGCGATGCCGGGGGTCTGCTCTGCCGCCTCCCGGCGCGGGGGAGACGAGACGGGCAGTGTAGGGGGGCGGCACCGTGGAAACCCACGGCGGGACCCGCGGGCGGCGGCGCTGAACCCGTGTGTGGCGCGGGCAGCGCCGCAGGTTCCCACGGGCGCGGGAGTTGGGAGGGGCGGGCGGCGGGGGCGCCCTGGGACCACCCCGACTTCAGAACCACGGACAGCTGCACCGCCGAGCTTTCAGCACCGCGGACAGCGGCACCGCCGCCTCGCCCTCCTGCCCCTCGCCGGCAGCTCGCGAAGGCGGTACCGGTACTGAAACACCGGAACACCGCGTGCCCTCGGCCACCGCGGCCCCGTCCCGCTGCAGACCTGAGGCAGGTGAGACCCCCGCCCTTCCCTCCCCGAGCGGGACAGTGCGCGGAAGCACCGGCTTCCCTCAGCGCCCACGCGCGGAGCGAGCCGGCACAGCTCGGCCCCGGCCCCGCGCCGGCGTGGCCAATGAAAGTCTTGCCGGTGCGGCCAATGGGAGCTCTCGGGGCGGTGCCGCCGGCCAATGGGAACGCGCGGGGCGATGCTGCCGACCAACGGGAACGCGTGGGGGCGTGGCGAGGTGCTACCGACCAATGGAAGCTCGCGGGGTGGTGCCGCCGGCCAACGGGAGCGCGGGGCGGGCGCGGCGCGGCGCGGAGCGGGCGGGGTCGGGCGTGGTGCTGCCGCAGCGGTGCTGCGGGCGGGGCGCCGGTACCGCCATGTCGGAGCGGGGCGCCGCGGGCCCGGGGCCCGCTGCCATCCAGGTCTCCAGGTAAGCCCCTCCGCAGCCGGGGGCACGGGGCAGGGGAGGGCTGAGCAGGGGAGGGAGCGCCGGGGCAACCGGGATGCAAACAGCGGGGCTACCGGCACGCAAACAGCGGGGCTACCGGCACCGCAACGCTGCCTGCACTGGTAGCCCTGCCTCCTCCGGTACTGCTACCTGCACCGGCGACGCTGCCTCCCACGGTGCCGCTGCCTGCACGGGTGATACTACCTTCCCGGTAACGCTGCCTGCACCGGTGATGCTACCTTCCTGGTAACGCCGCCTGCAGCAGTGACGCTGCCTGCACCACGCCCGGCGAAGCAGCCCCGTGCCCTTGTCCCAGTGGATGTGACCGGGCAGGGCGGGCAGCGCAGCAAGCGTCCCAGTGTTCTGGCCTTTTCCTGCTGCAGCTCTCTGCCAAAGCACGGCTCCTCTCTGGGCCGGTGCTCGGCCACCGCCCGTTACCACCGTGCCTCGCGTTCCGTCCTCCAGTCCATGTGTTTGCCAGTCTACCAAAAGCTGAGGAGCCAAGTTGAGCGGTGGTGTGTGCCCAGCTTCGACTCCAGTGGGATGGCAGTGAGATGCAGTCCCGACTGAGCAGCTGGCCGCCCTGGCAGGGAAGCGATGCCTCCTTCCCCTCCCAGCAGCAATTTAGGGCGGTTTCCAGCACCACTCGCAGGAAGCCGCATGCAGGCAGCGCCAGTGACGTTGCCGGCATCAGCGTGGTGAGATGGCCCAGCAGCTCATCCAGTAGGGCGATAGCGATGCCTCTGGGCAGCTGCAATAGGATCGGTTATGGGGGTTAGGCAGAGGGGTGTGAGGTCCTATGTCTCTTCCTGGCAGGATCATGCGCCCAGATGATGCCAATGTTGTGGGGAACGTCCATGGAGGAACCATCCTGAAGATGATAGAGGAGGCAGGAGCCATCATCAGCACCCGCCACTGCAACTCGGAGGGTGGGGTGAGTAGGTGCTGGAATGCCCATGGGTTCTGACTCGGCAGCTCTCCAAACCCCCCACTGTGCCTCGGGCTTATCCCGGGAGCAGCGGCTCCCAGAAACACCAGGCATCCCTGGGGGTCTCCCCAGTCACCCCCCTACACTGGAAGCTTCTGTGCGCAAAGCACCAGTGGGTCTGGCTGCTCCCCGAGCACGGCCCCGGCTTGCGGAAGCATCCCGCTGAAATTGTGTTTTACAAGCAGAAGGATTATTATGCTGCTGTTAATTTAACTCCTGCGAAGGGTAAGGCCGGGGGGGCCTCTGCATCCGTTATGGGTGGGGAGGAAGCGCAGCCACCGGCTGATAAGACAGAGGCTGAATTGCCAGAGCTGTGCACAGCATGCACTGGCCCCAGGGAGCCGCCGTCCTGTGCGGTGTGGCTGTGGCCGCTACCCTGGCTGTCTCACGGTCCCCAGGAGCCCTGCGTGGCCGCGCTGGCGCGGGTAGAACGGACGGACTTCCTTTCCCCGATGTGCATCGGCGAGGTGGCCAATGTCAGCGCCGAGATCACCTACACCTCCCGGCACTCCGTGGAGGTCCAGGTCAACGTCATGTCTGAAAACATCTTAACAGGTGGGTGGCAGCTGGCAGCTCTGTTCCAAAATGCCAGGAATAACTGTGACAAGCCAAGAGCTTGTGGCGGTGACCCCGTCCTCTGCCCACCACTGTCGATAGCATCAGGCAGAGGGGAGACCTTGTCTTTTTCTTGAGAGCGCCGAGGTCAGCAGGGAGGTTGGTGCTGGGAAGGGAAGCCAAGCAGATTCCCTGGGGATCACAGCTCATTGATTGTTTTTAGTGAAGAATGGAAAATGCTGCCGTTTGTTCCTCCTGCCTCATTTGATGCCCTTGGCTGCCCTCAGCCTCAAAAAGGCCCTTTTCCTGACGTTGCTGTGGCAACCGGCTGCGCTTGCTGGGACACCTTCCCAAAAGCACGTTGTCACATCCGCTCCGAGCCAAAGCGCAGCAGGAGCAGGCAGTGCAGGGGGCTGTGGTGCTGGCAGCATCGCCAGCACACAACCAGCCCCAAACCGCAGCACCGCTGCACAGTCATCCTCTGCCACCCTCTCCTCCAGGGGCAAAGAAGGTGACGAACAAAGCAACGCTGTGGTACGTGCCGCTGTCCCTGAAGAACGTCAACAAGGTCCTTGAGGTTCCCCCCATTCAGGTAGAACGGCTTGCATTGCTCCCCTAGCACCAGAGCTCGCTCTCTCTGGGGGTACGGCACTAATCTGGCCCCATCGGCACCCCCGGCTGTGTGGGTGGCTCTGCTGACCCTGTTTGTATTGGCCTTTCCTTCCAGTATGCGAGAAAGGAGCAGGAGGATGAGGGGAAAAAGCGTTACGAGGAGCAAAAGCTGGATCGGTTGGAAACTAAGCAGAGGAACGGCGATGTGATCTTCCCTGTCATTAACCCAGGTAACGCGGGCAGGTGGCATGTGGCCTATGGAAACATCCCAGCAGCGCTAGGAGGCCAAACTGGTCTCTGAGGCAACTCCTGCTGTCCCTTGGCACTCGTGGCTGCGAGCGTGACTGCATTGGGGTTGAAGCCGCAGAGGGGGGAGCTGGGTAGGCACCTGTGATCGCCTGCTGGAGCTGGTGGGTGGGATGCCCTCTGCCGAAACATGGTTCCTGCCACCAGTCCTTCCATCTCTTGTGTGTTCCTGGGTGGTGAGAGCTGGTTTTGCCCAGCATAGGGTGAATGCAAGTGTTGGCTGAGGCTTTTGTGCACTCTGCAGCTGCGGCTTTAGTTTGGAAGTCAGTTTTTAGCAAGAAGCCTGTCAGCTGGTGTTTGAAGGGGAGGAGATGGGGGCCGTGCTTTCCCTGGGGGATCACTGGGGATCTCTTTCCCACTGTAAGCATTGCCCTGGCTTCTGGAAATGTGGTGGCAGTGCTGACAGTGAGCCAAAGGGGCAAGTGGTCTGTGATCTCCACACCCAGCTGTGGCCCTCAGGCAGAGGAGGAGAGGTGGCATGCAGGGGTCATTGGGGGGTGACGTGGGATGAAAGTTGCTCAAATGCCTTTTTCCCCTCTGTTCCCCCTGCTCACAGACAGGCAGACGAAAGGTAAGGCTCTGCGGGTGCTGCCGCGCGGGTGTCCTCCCAGAGGAGGTGTTGCCGAGCAGTTGGGGGCCCAGATGGCTTTTCCCGCGCTAAGCGCCTTTAGCATCTCCCATTAGGCAGAAAATGCAGCCATTCCTGAGAGCGGTTTTCCTCTGCCAGCAGTCAGAGGGTGTGATTTCTGTCACATAGATTCAGTGGCAGTCCGATGTCACAGCATGTGCCAGGGCTGGGGGATGTGGGGCCAAGGTCTTCATGCCAAGGGCAAAGCGTGGTCCTTTGGAGACGCCGCTAAGTGGCAGGTTCGGGGAGATTGGGCTGTGGCTGGGGGCCTGAGGAGGGAAAGCGTACAACACGCACTCGTCCAGCTCACTGCCATTTGCTTTCGAGCCCTTTGAAAGCAGAAACAACATAAGCCGGAATAAAATTGATGGGTGTGCGTTAGAGGGAGGTGGCAGCCGATCAGGTGGCAAACAGGCTCTGCTCTCAGGGCTTCTTGGGGCTGATTTCAGCACTGATTTGCATCTCCTTCAGCTTTGCACAAGCCAGCCTCACATTTTCTTCCTTCAGATGGTTTGAGGCAGGGGCATATGTCAGTGTTTAGGTACTGGTGACCCACTCTGACCTCCGCTTTGCTCTCTTTCTCTAACAGAGCCGCACACTGTTGGCTACAGCCAGTCCAGCCTGATACATCTGGTGGGACCATCGGACTGCACGCTGCTGGGCTTCGTGCATGGAGGTGAGCGAGTACTGCCCCATTAAGTGGTTGTGTTGGTTTCTCCCTGGAGCAGAATTGTGGTTCAGGAGTGATTTGCGTGTCTCAGTGTTCCAAGAAGTGGGCTCTGCCTCTGAGGGTGTGCAGACCCATTTCCACTGTCTGCGAGGTTCAGCAATGCTTCAGCTGAGAAAAAAGCTTTGTCTTTTTCCGTGCTTAAAGAAGGCCCTGAAAACTGACACACTCAGACTGTAAATCCTACAATTTCATCATCGTCTCTTAAACTGCAAATCTGGGATTATGAACACACAGCCATTTGCTGGAGCAATTTCCTCTTGGCCCATTGCCTGCTGGTTGGGCAGGATGGGACAGACACGTGCAGTCTGAGCCCAGGGAGAGGTGTGTTCACCAAATGCTGGGAGGATGCTGGATGCTGCCTCATCTAATTGTGTCCTTAAAAAAAACCCCAACAACATGGCTCAGGGTTCTTCTCAAGCAGGAGGTTTGTGGGACTGATTTTGCCTTGCAAGGCTGATGTTTGCTTGGAGAAATTTGGGAGAGCCAGGGCTGGCCTAAATCTTAAGCCCAGGTCTGCAAGGATGTTACCCTGATGCTACTCTCGACAGGAGTCTAGGCTGGTACTGGGGGGTTCCTGCAGTTAGGATTTGGTCTCCAGTCCAGCTCCTTGGTGTAGCACTGGTTGTGCAAATGCCTTAACAAGCTACGTATGGCTTTTCCCAAATCTCACCGGCTTTCCTGAGACAGGACCCTCTGCCTCCTCCTCCAGGTGTCACCATGAAGCTCATGGATGAGGTCGCTGGCATTGTGGCCGCCCGCCACTGCAAGACCAACATCGTCACCGCCTCGGTGGACGCCATCAACTTCCATGAGAAGATCAAAAAAGGTACTGGGGGGGGTGGCGGTTGCTTTGCTCTCCCAGTGCCACAGCCTGGCTCCCTTGGGTGCACGTGGGCAGAGAAATTCAGTCCCTGTTAGACATGTCCTGTGCCAAGAAGCTTAAGGCATGGCTTAAGCACACAACGCATGGGACCCCTCGCTCCCTTCCTCTGAGCAGAAGCCGGGGCCATCTGCTCAACCAGCCCTCCTCTGCCTTGCAGGCAGCGTCATCACCATTTCGGGGCGCATGACCTTCACAAGCAATAAATCCATGGAAATTGAAGTCTTTGTGGACGCTGACCCGTTTGTGGATGAGCCTCGGGAGCGGTACCGTGCTGTCAGCGCCTTCTTCACCTACGTCTCTCTGAGCAAGGAGGGGAAGCCCCTGCCTGTGCCGCAGCTGCTGGTAAGAGCTCTCCCCACCAGGCTGCGCACCAGCCCTTCCCCTGCTCCTCCCGGGCCAGACCCCAACAGCCTTTTTGTCCAACAAATCCTCTTCCCTTGACTTAACTGGTAGAAAAGTACAGGTGTGAATGAGCCTTTCCAGAGCAGGTGTCAGGGCGTTTTGGGTTAGACTTCTTTTGAAAATTGCCAATGTGTAGACTGCAGATTTTCCTTTCTCATGGTTGAGGACACGCTCAACAGCTTCCCATCCTGCCCGCACCCGGGGGGGCAAAGAAAGGCCCCCGCGTCCCCCATCCTTGCTCCAGCCCTCACCTGTTCTTAGCTCTCCTGGCCACAGCTCTGCTGACAGGAGATGCAGCACCACTGCCTGAGGGCAGCTTCTCGATGAATATTTTATCCAGCACAGTAGCTCCATATTCTTGATGAATATTTTATCCAGCTCCTGCTCTAAGCTCTTCTGTGTTCCCAAGTATTTTGTTGGCTAATTAGATACCAGCTGTTAAAACACACGTGTTTCATGTAGCACAGGTTTTGCTTTATGTTTCCTGTCCAGAGTGGCATGTTTTCCTCCCACACACACTTGCAAAGTGCAGGGCAAGAGAACTGTGCTGCCCCGAGACAGCTAACGCCGGTGGCTTCGCTTTCTTTCTGTTGCTGGCAGGCAGAGACGGAGGATGAGAAGCGGCGCTTCGAGGAAGGGAAGGGCAGGTACCTCCAGACAAAAGCCAAGCGGCAGGCGCAGATGCAGCAGGCTGCCCAGCCCTGATCCCGCTCCACGCTTGCCCGCCAAACGTCCAGGTTCCCGTTAATGTCGTGTCCGGTCCGCGCTGGCCTCGCGCCTTCGCCCGCCCCGGCCCGCTGCTGGAGCTGTGGGACGGTTGCTTCGCTGCTGATCGGTTTAGCGCCGTAGACCTTGTGCTTTAGGTGGCTTAAGTGCCCCCAAAGCCACCGGGAGCCTTCCTGGTCGCTCGCCATTCACCCCTTGAGCCCCGTTTTTGCTGTTCAGTCCCATAAGCGAAGCTCCTGCCTGTGCCAGAGCAGGGCAGAGGCGCGTGGTGGCACGCGGGATGCGCGAGGCCACGAGTCTTTGTGATGCTGTGTTATTCATGCCGGTATGTCCCAAAACCGCACACCAAAGCTTAACGTACGACCCTTGCGCCCAGCAGGCGTCGTACTGAATGTCTTGGACCGTTTTGTTGACATCTCTAGATAGTTTCTCTGTGCACATCTAACTTATTTAAGGAATTGTGTGGCATAATTAAAGTCTCTTGTCGTTGACTGAAAGAAGGGCGTGCGTCCCTCTGGGTGTTTTCGCTCTCGAGCGGCAGCAGTGCTGGCACAGGGGCTTTATTCCCAAACACCGCGCTGTTTCCCCGCTCCTGCCTTCCCCCCACCCAGCTCCTCCTGCCGTGGGTTTTATTGGAATTTGCCTCTTTAATGCCCCTTCCAGAGGAGCCCCGGGTGGAGCAGGCCCCGCCAGCCCCGGGCTCGCTCCCCTACCCCCCAGGCCGGGCCGGGGGGCACACGGGCCAGCACCGCCGCTGTCGGGGCACGGCGTTTTGCAAGGTTAAACGAGGATGGAGAGCAAAACGGGGCGCGGGGCCGGGCCGGGCTGTGAGGGCTCCGTTTCCGCCGGCGGCCATGGGCACTGCGCGTGCGCGGCCTGCAAGTCTCGCGAGATCTGCGCTGTCCACAAGCCTAAGGCGTAAATCTCGCGAGAGCTGCCTCCCTGCTTGTGCTAAGGCGCAGATCTCGCGAGATCTGCGGCCGTGCTGGCGCAAGTCTCGCGAGAGCGGCGCGGCCGTTTCCAGGGCGACGCGGGCGGGGCGAGGCGGGAGCCGCCAAGATGGCGGCGGCGGGGCCGCGGTGGGGGCGGCTGGGTCGGGAGGGCCGCGCCAGCCTGGCCGCCTTCCTCATGGGCGCCTCGGTGGCGGCTCTGCCCGTGGCCCTGGGCTCCCCGCCGGGCCTGCTGGCCGCCCCCGGCCTGCGTGGCCGCCTGGCGCTCGTCCTGCACGTGGCGGGCGTCAACGCCGCGCTGCTGCTGTTCTTCCCGCGGCCGCTCTACAGGGTGAGGAGCCAGGGGGAACGAGGCTGAGAGGCGAGGGGAGCTAAGGGGAACCGGGCTGGGGGGTGAAGGGAGCTCGGGGAACCGCGGCTGGGGGGGCGAGGAAGCACGGGGGACCCTGGCTGGGGGGCCTGGGGGGCGAAGGGAGCCCGGAGGACCGGGCCTGGTGGGCCTAGAGGAGGAGGGTAGCCCGGGGAACCGGGGTTGGGGGATCGGGAGGGGCCCTGGAAGAGTGGGGTGAGGGATCTGAGGGGGAAGGGGAGCTCGGGAGAACGGAACTGGGGGTACTGGGGGAGTGGGGTAAAGGGCCTGGGGGAGGAGGGAGGTCCCCAGAAGAACGGGGCTTGAGGGAGAAGTGGGGACCTGGAGAAGTGGGGCTGGGGGGTGAGGGGATCCCGGGAAAGCGGGGCCATGGGTTGACTGAGGGTGCAGGGGGATAGGGTCTGGGGTGAGAGGAGGGGAATGGGTGGTGAGGGGAGCGTAGGGGAGCAAGGCTTGGAGGCAAGGGGAGTCCTCAGGGGAGAGAGAATGGGAGTGAGGGGAGAGGAAAGGGAGAGACCCAGGGGAGCCGGGATGAGGGGAAAGAGGAGGGGTCCTGAGTGAGGAGGCTCAGGGGAGCTGGCCTGTGGGAAGAGCGGAGAGCACAGGGGAGCGGGGCTGCAGGGTGAGGAGAAGCTGGCTTGGAGGGTGGTGGGGCGAGGGGGGGCCCCAAGAGGCAGCAACTGGGGAGCACCAGCCCCGGGGAAGGCCTCGGTGAGGCTGGAGCTCCGAGGGCAGCAATGGCAGTGCTCTCTCTGCTTGCAGATTGCCGTCCGCGCCTGTTTCTTGGGCTTCGCCTTTGGCTGCGGGCTGCTGCTGAGCGCCGGACGCTCTGCCTGGCGCCACTTCGGATGGTAAGGGAAGGGCCAGGGAGAGCTGGGCATGTGTGGCGGCCCCAGGCTCTGCCAAGCCTTGCCTCTCTCCCACTGCAGGTACGTGTGCTCTCTTTCCCTCTTCCACTACTCGGAGTATCTAGTGACAGCCATCAACAACCCACGCAGCCTCTCGCTGGACTCCTTCCTGCTCAACCATAGCTTCGAGTACAACCTGGCTGCGTTCTCCTCCTGGGCGGAATTCACGCTGGAGAAGCTTCTCTTCCCAGGTCGGCCACCCTGCCCCTCCCTGCTGCCCACCCTCCCGTCTGCCGTCCCCCGGCTCTGACCAGCACCCGCTCGGATGGTGACGCCCTCTTAGCCGACGTGGGCCAGCTGTGGAGGGGAGCTTTGATGCGGCCTCAGACCCTCTGTGCTCTCAGTTTGGGTCCTGGGGGGTGGAGGGAGCACTTCCTTTGCTCGAACATGCCAGGCTGTTTTTATTGTGCCATCAGCCCTTTTCTGCCAGCATCGTCCAAGCCACTTTGGCCGCGCAAAGAGCAACACTGTGTTTACTCTTGGGCATCTTTTGACCAGGAGTAAAATCAAATTGGCAAAGACTGTCAGTGTTTGCCAGGTTTGGGGTGCTTCTGTTTTTTGCTTCATAATGGCAGTGCAGGCTGTAGAGCTGCTCATGTCCAACCCAGACGTGTCTGCTTGGCCATGCTTTGCATCGTGAAGTTGGGCTGTGCTGTGGTGCCGGGTTCCTCTTGGGGCAATCCGCTATGAGGTCGCAGAGACTCCACGTCAGGGGCAACTCCGTGGTAGGGGACGCTGTTTTGATTTGTTTTGCTGGCGGGATGGCAGCGCATGGAATGCTGGCTGTGTTTTTGCACGCTGTGGCTCTTTGAGATGGTGGGAATCCCTCCTGTGCCACGAGCGTGAGCTGCGCAGCCCTGCTGTGACCTGCGCTCCCTCCCTGGCAGAGCTGAAGCAAATCACCTGGCTGAGCACCGTGGGGCTGCTGATGGTGATCTTCGGGGACTGCCTGAGGAAAGCTGCCATGCTCACAGCCGGCTCCAACTTCAACCACATCGTGCAGAACGAGAAATCGGATACTCACACGCTGGTGACGAGTGGGGTGTACGGGTGGTTCCGGCACCCCTCTTACGTGGGATGGTTTTACTGGAGTATTGGAACACAGGTACTGTGCACGGCACACTTGGATACTTCATTCTTTTAACCTGAGTCTTTCTGCTTAACGCTGCCCTGCACGCCTACAGGATATAAACCACCCAGGGGTTGCCCGGGCGTGGATTTTGTCACCTCCCACTACACAGAATGGATCAGGAACCCCCAAGTGCTCTGCCCTACATGATCTTTAGGAAGAGCCCATTGCCTAAATTTTCCGTGTGGAATCAGCAGGGTTGGTGGGGCCATGGTGTGAGTGAGAACACCCTCGGAGGCTCAGAGTGCGATCTGCTGCTAGCCCAGAGCTGATGTCCAGAGTTCCCTTGCATCCCTGTGGCTAAAATGCCTTCCATAAGCAGTCGGACTCAACTCTGCTCCTGCCAAAACCAGTCCTGTGCTGGGTAGCGAGGACTGCACGTGGAGCAGTGCCGAGTTCTAGAGCTCAGGCTCTAGAGCTGGTGCAGCCCCACGGGCCTCTTCAGTCGCAAGTACTAGTTTGTCCATGAGATGAAATGCTACAAAAGGCGCTGGGATCCTGTGTTTTCTTTGGAGAGCGTTTAGATCTCCTGGTGAATTCGGCAAAGGGCGATCAGCCTGTGGGGGTGTGGGCTGTCTGGGTTTCTCCAGGCTGACCGGTGGTGTCTGTTCACAGGTGTTGCTCTGCAATCCCATCTGCCTGGTGGGTTACGCACTGGCCTCCTGGTGCTTCTTCAGGGAACGGATCGAGGAGGAGGAGATAACGCTCATTCACTTTTTCGGAGAAGAGTACCTGGAGTACAAAAGAAAGGTGCCATCGGGTCTCCCTTTTATTAAAGGAGTCAAAGTGGAACTGTAGTGCGGGTGAAAACCGGACTGGCTGAGCGAACGCCCGGCTCCAGGTGCTGCCAGGCGAGGGACGATGTGTGGTGCGGGAAGCAGCCCGTTGGTGTTTCCCGGCTGCCTGGGAGGAGCTGGCAAAGGGCTGCGGAGCTGGGCAGCCAGCCAGGTCACTAGTGGATCAGAAGCTCTTTTATCCTCCTTGAGATAAGTCCTTCATTGCACATTCAGGGATCTTCCAGATAACTTAGCCTTTAGTGACCCTAAAGAGAATCGACCCCTTCAGCCTGCAGCAGCTGAATTGTATCGGAACGCCTCTGGACCCATCCGTTCGGAGAACAGCTCTGCCCTCCACCCCCATGCAGGAAAAGCGCTGCTCGGCGGATTGTTGCTATGGCTTAGTTTGAATTTAAAGCTTTTTGACCTTGCAAGCCAGGCAGCGCAGCTTTAATCTCTTTAGGCCAGGTGCTGTGGGCTGGTGCTCATGGCTCATGGGAGCCTTCAGCTCGCCAGGTCCAGGGGCTGCTGCCCACCCTTCTGGCAGCCGGTTAGTGCTCCCAAGCATTCACGGGGAGCCTTTTCTGCTCTCCTTGTGCTGCTGGATCGCGAGCGGCTCCTGAAATGCAGTAGGAGAACGACCCTGCTCTCTTCTCCCTCGGCTGCTGCCATGAATTTGGGTCACTCTTTCAGCCGCTGCCTCCCTGAGCCTCCCCACCTCTTCCCACTTCCAAATCGCGATGCTTCCTATCCTGCCAAGCCTCCTCCATCCTGCAGAGATCCCAGGATTTGGGGCTGGGGAAGAACCGCAGCTGCCAGGTTTGCCAAGGGCTTTAGGGTTCGGGATCCTTGCCTGCTTTTTGGGGTGAAACCTGGGATGTCGGCGCGACCAGGAGATGCTTCTGGGGGAATTATCCAAACGGGAAACCAGTTTGGCTGGCTAACGCTATTTTAAAAGTTACCATTTTGGAAATGGTTCCTCCTTGAGCTGTATAGTATAACTTATTCTGTCGTTATGTACCAAAGAGGTTCACTGTTTTCTTCAGTTTTAAACTATCCTTTCTAGCTGGAATGGAAACGAGTTGCGTCGGTTCACGCTTTGGGATCAGGGTGTTCCACGGTGAAGGTGCTGAGGAACAGCTTGGGAAAGGGGGCTCTGCTGGAAATTGCTTTAGGGTTGGATTTTTTTAATAAAACCCAAGAAAATTGTTACCAGCTTCTGTCTGGTGGTTATTTGGAGAGCCAAGGTGGCACCATCAGAACCGGATTCCTTACTGTTAGTCTTCCCAGAGGGTTTTCAGCACACTCCAACAGCTGTGTTGAAGCACGACTGCCACTCGCAGTCTCTGCCGGGGCTGTGCAGCCACAGAGAGGTGCAAAGTGTGTCTCCTCACTTAACCCCTGCAGTCTCCTTCCTGCAGCAGCTTTTACTTTGTGTTCCAGAGTGCGTCCTGCACAGGGCATCAGCCTAATGCCTTTGCTGGGCTTTTGTCTTTACCGGGTGTGTTTTTAGCTTTGGAAAGAAAAGCAAATCTGTGTGAGAAGAGCCAGGTAGTGCTGATTTCTCGACTTGGTGGCTGGAAGGCTCCTGCTCAGGCTTTGCTGTGCCTCTGAAGCACGTCCTCTGTAGCCACCACGCCTCAGGCCAGTTAATTTGTCACTTTTTCTGTAGGTATTAACATTGCTGCAGTGAACTTTGAGACAAACAAAGAGAGCCGTTGCCGTGAGCTGGTGGTGGAAGCTATGGTTTGACATGAGCTGGTGGTGGAAGCTATGGTTTATTCTCATGTTTTCCTTTGTAGTAAATGCTGATGGCTCTGCCCTGTGGGGGTTGTGGTTACCGCCTGCGTTTGCAGACTGGTTTTAAGAGCAGCAGGGTGCCCCTGGCTGGTAGAACTGTTTAGTCCAGAGTCATGGAACCAAGTGGACATGTACGCTTGCGCCCGTTTATTTCACTTCTAACACACAAGAGGCAGAGTGGAAAGACAATTTTTGCAGACGAACAGAACTGCCCTCAGCTCAGCTCTTGAGACGCTGCAGACACTGGGGGCCCGAGCTGTGTTTCCTTGCTTTCGCTCATGGTACAAGGCAAGAGGAGCCATCAACAACCAGGGCACAGCTCTTGCACAGCTCTTTGCTCTTGCTCAGTGTCGGGCTCTATGGTGCAAGTTTTTTCCGGGCAGTGCCTTCGGCCTCGCTTTTCTGGTGGCCCCTGCAGCAGTCTTTGCTTTTCGGGGAGGGGTCTCCAGGGGTGCCACCAGGCACGCAGCCGTCCCCAGGGCTGCCTGGAGCCCCTTCCGTGCCACTGGGTGAGGTGACCCTGGGGAAGGGAAGGCACCTCGGTGGGGTCAGCAAGCGGGAAGGGGGAATTTGGCAGCCAGGTACTCACCTTTGCCTACCTTGGTGCCACTTCACTGTCATCACAGATCTTGAGCAGCATCTGTGCCTTCTCCTCCTTGGGCTCTCGGGGCTCCTGCAGCCTGGGTGGAAAGGGTAGGAGTCACAGTTGGGTCCTGATGAGCCCCAAAAGCACCTCTGTCCCCAAAAGCCTCACCTAGGCTCCAGTCGCTCCTTCACCTTGGCGATGGAGCGGACGTAGGGCGCGATCTGCTTGGTGATGGTGGTGAGGCAGCTGTTCTCCTGCCTCAGCTGCAGCAGGTCGTGGAGCTGGGCTGGGGGAGAGAGAAGCCGGCTGTGGCCACAGAGCAGGCACGGGGGCTTCAGGGCTCGGGAAGTGGGGTTGCCGGTACCTTCATAGATCTCCTGCTCATTTGCCACCCGCTGGTACGTCTCCTCCCAGACCTGGAAGGGCGAGAGAGCACTGAGCAGCGCACGGCAGCATGGAGGGACCCTGCTGCACCGGGATGCGCTGGGATGCTGTACCTCCTCGAAGACACTGCGCATCATCTCCACAGCAGAGTAGTGAGCTGCGATCTGCACGTCCATCTGCAGAGACTTCTGCAGGATCTCACTCATGATTTCCGTCTTGATGAGTGAGTGGTGCTTGGTGAGGTCACGGTGCAGCTCCTGCACTTGGTCCTTCAGGCCCTGGATCTCCGTCTGCAGCATCTGCGGGCACTGCATGAGCAGCATCCTCCCCTCCCGCCCCATCCCATCCCGATCCACGTTCCCTACCCGGTAGGTGTTCTCGTAGTTGCGGCAATGCTCAGCAAAGGGCGTCTCGCGCCCCTCGGCCAGCAGGACCTTGGTGCTGATGTACCGGTGCATCGTCGGCTTCCGCACTATGGGGCTGGTGGACATTTTATTGCTGGCAGGAGGGCAGCTGGGCACCATCAGGGTCTTGGAGCATTGGCCGCTGGGGAGCCTGCGTGGAGAGGGCGACAGCGGCGTGCTGAAAGCGAGCAGCGGTGGGGGCGAGGTGCCAGCGGCCATGCCGACAGCTCAGCCCCGCTGCCCCTCGCCCCCGGGATGCCTGGGCTTGTGCCAGCCCTGCATGGCCCTTCCCTCGTGCTCCAGGCAACTTGGAGTCACCTCCCCATAAGTCAAGATTCCATGGGCTGCTCTTCCACTGCAGGGGGAGGGCAGGAGCCAAGCGTGACACACTCTGGTTTCTAAAGGGATCTCCTGGCTCCGTGGCGAGCGCTGCTATCCCTGCATCCGCCCCGATCCCGCAGCCTCCCCGCGCTGCCCACCGCCCCGGCTCTGCCGCCCCACCGGCGTTGGTCCTACCGTACAGCGCTGCGCTTCCCCTGCCCGCACCGGGGCTGGCAGCCCCCAGGAGCTCAGCCGCCCTGCGGCACCGAGCCCGGTTCGAGGCGAGCAGCGGTCCCCATGGGGCAGCGGTGCCCGTTTGTCCTCTCCGGCCGGGAGCGCCTGGCAGGGCCAGCACCGCCGTGACATCAATGGGCCTAAATATATCCCGGGCGAGGAACGGCCGGGCACTTCCCTGAAATTCTGATAAAAATAGTGGTGGGCAAAGAGGCTGCGGCGCCGTGGGCGTGCGGGCGAGCAGGAGCAGCCCCGGGATAGAGCCCGGCGGGGGCCAGGCTGGGGCCCAGGCTCACGGGGCCCCCGCTGCCAGCCCCGCTTCCCAGAAGTGTCACTCGAAGCCCCTGCGCCTGTCGTTCGTCAGCGCAGCTGCGCCCGTGCCATCGCCCAGGGCACGGGTTCAAGGGCAAGGCTGGGGGGATCTGGGAGGATCTTGGGGGGGATCCGGGGCGACGCGTGATGGGATGCGCCTCAGGTGCGATCCCAGCACCTCACATGTTGGCGCCGGTGATGCCAGGGCCGATGCCGCTGGCGCTGCCCACCATGGAGCGGCGAGGGCTGAGCATCAGCAGGGGCTCCAGGCAGCGGGCGAATTCTGCCCGGTACTCGCTGTTGATCTGTGGGGCGAGACGGGGCTGGGCAGAGCCGGCAGCTGGTGCTCAGCCCGCACAGGTGGGCGGCGGGGCTCTACCTTGCTGGTCTGCGCCGGCCGCAGGCGATGCGGCAGCTTCACAATCCTCTGCAGCCTCTCCATCAGTTGCTGGAAGGCAGTGAGGAGTGCTCAGCACCCTCCGTGAGCCCAGCTCTGGGGTGACATGCACCAGTTGCCCCCAGCACCATAGCGGGATGAACCAGTTGCCCCCAGCACCATGGCAGGTTGCACCAGTTGTCCCCAGCACCACAGCATGTTACACCAGTTGCCCCCAGCACCATGGCAGGTTGCACCAGTTGTCCCCAGCACCATGGCAGGTTGCACCAGTTCCCCCAGCATCATGGCAGGTCATACCAGTTGCCCCCAGCCCCACGGCAGGTTACACCAGTTGCCCCCAGCCCCACAGCAGGATGCACCAGTTGCCCCCAGCCCCGTAACAGGATGCACCAGTTGCCCCCAGCCCCACAGCAGGATGAACCAGTTGTCCCCACGGCACCAGCCCCACTCACGTAGCCCAGGTCCAGGAACTCAGCTTTGTTGGCGGAGCTCAGGAAAGCCGAACAGGTCACCAGGTGGATCTGTGCGCGGGGTGAGGGGTCAGTGCTGGCGCCCCCCGGGGCCGTGGCAGCCCAGCCCTGCCCACCCCAGGGCTCTACCTGCAGGGTGGGCAGCAGGGAGGCGAGGTGGGCGAGTTGCTCCTTGAACGCCTTCTCCTTCTCCTCGTGCTGGCTGCAACAGAGCGGGGCAAATGCAGCCTTTGTGGGACACTGGGGAGCCATCTGGTGCCAGGGCACCCCAACACACCGTGCGAGGGGGGGACAGTGCTGGGAGAGGGCTCAGCACGCAGCCCCTCACCTCTGCACGGCTTTCAGGAGCGTCTTCTTCCTCTCAGAGAGTTGCTCCTGCAAACAACACAGCTTTCTTGTGCCCTTCGGCTGCAGTGTCCCATGGCCACCCCATGTCCCATGGTCACCCCATGTCCCATGGTCATCCCGTCCCCTCCCGCAGCCTCGGCTGCCCGTGTGGGGATTGCCCCGCACCTGCATGCGGCTGAAGAGGGAGTTGATGGCCGCCTCTTCCTCGCTGGCACTGTTGTGCACCTCCTCGATCATGGCCTTGAGGAGGACGATGGCCTCACGCGTGGACGTCTGCAGCTCCTTCACAGCCTGCCCAGGGTGTGGCAGGGGTGGTGGGGCGGCTGCGGCGCTGCAGGCAGCACCGCGTCCCCATCTTCCTCCCTCAAAACCCGCTGGCCCCTGCTAACCATCACCGCCTGGTCCAGCCGCTGGCAGCCCTGCATGTACGCCGTCTCGATGTCGATGCAGTGCGCCCGGCTCTCCCTGCGGGCAGGGACATGGGGGGATCAGGGGATCATAGAATAGTTTGGGTTGGAAGGGACCTTAAAGATCATCCAGTTCCAACCCCCTTCCATGGGCAGGGACATCACAGAATCATAGAATCACCAGGTTGGAAAGGACCCACTGGATCATAGAGTCCAACCATTCCTAACACTCCCTAAACCATGTCCCGAAGCACTTCATCCACCCGTTCCTTAAACACCTCCAGGGAAGGCGACGCGACCACCTCCCTGGGCAGCTGTTCCAGTGCCCGATGACTCTTTCCGTGAAGAATTTTTTTCTGATATCCAACCTGACCCTCCCCTGGCGGAGCTTGAGGCCATTCCCCCTTGTCCTGTCCTCAGTCACTTGGGAGCAGAGCCCAGCTCCCTCCTCTCCACAACCTCCTTTCAGGTAGTTGTAGAGAGCAATAAGGTCTCCCCTCAGCCTCCTCTTCTCCAGGCTAAACACCCCCAGGTCCCTCAGCCGCTCCTCGTCAGACGTTCTCCAGCCCCTCACCAGCTTTGTTGCTCTTCTCTGGACACACTCCAGAGCCTCAACATCCTTGTGGTGTGGGGCCCAGAACTGAACACAGTACTCAAGGTGCGGTCTCACCAGTGCCGAGTACAGAGGGAGAATCACCTCCCTGGCCCTGCTGGTGACCCCATTTCTGATACATCCCACTGGCTCAGGCTGCCCAAGGCCCATCCAACCTGGCCTGGAACACCTCCAGGGATGGAGCAGCCACAGCTTCCCTGGGCAACCTGGGCCAGGGCCTCACCACCCTCATGGTGAAGAAATTCTTCCTAATGTCCAGTCTAAATCTGCCCCTCTCCAGTTTATACCCATTCCCCCTCGTCCCATCCCGAGTATGGGACAGGACAGCACACGGGGCAGGCGTGGGGCCGGGGCTGCTCACCCCTGCATGTCCCTGAAGCAGTTGATGCAGAGCATGGACTTCTTCTCGGTGGAGAACATGATGTAGGGCTCCTCGTGCAGCGCTGCAAGGAACGGGGGTGTCGGGCAGGCTGGTACGCCACGGCGCAGCCTGGCCCGGCGCAGCACTCACGGCACTTCTTGTGGATGTCCTTGGTGCGCTTGGAGAGGGAGACGATCTCATGGCGGGCGAACATCTTGGCGCGGTGGGTCTCCTCGCGGCACGGGGCGCAGAGAGGCTGCCCGCAGGTGTTGCAGAAGTACATGGTGTCCAGTTCCTGCGTGGGCACAGGGGACAGCTGGTAGCCGGCGCGGTCCCGGTGAGGGTCCCCTACCAGCCCTGGCCGCCCCGCTGCCCTCACCGCCTTGGTGCCGTGCCGGTCGCAGTTGGCGCATTGAACGTCCTCCTCGCTGTCGGCCGAGCTGTCCACCAGGAACTGCAGGAGCCGATCCACGGGGGGCAGCCCCGTGCCCCCCCTCACCACCGAGGGGTGACTGTGGGGTGGGGTGGGATGGAGATGGGATGGGATGGGATGGGATGGGATGGGATGGGATGGGATGGGATGGGATGGGATGGAATGGAGATGGCAATGGGGATGGGATTGGATGGAATGGGGATGGGGATGGGGATGGGGATGGGGATGGGATGGGATGGGATGGGATGGGATGGGATGGGATGGGATGGGATGGGATGGGATGGGATGGAATGGAGATGGAGATGGAGATGGCGATGGGGATGGGATTGGATGGAATGGAGATGTGGATGCGAATGGGGATGGGAATGGCGATGGCGATGGGATTGGATGGAATGGGGATGGGGATGGGATTGGATGGAATGGAGATGTGGATGTGAATGGGGATGGGGATGGGGATGGGATGGGGATGGGATTGGATGGAATGGGGATGGTATTGGATGGAATGGGGATGGTGATGGAGATGGGATTGGATGGAATGGAGGTGTGGATGCGGATGGGGACGGGAATGGGGATGGCGATGGGGATGGGATTGGATGGAATGGGGATGGTGATGGAGATGGGATTGGATGGAATGGAGTGGTGATGGGAACAGGGATGGGAATGGGATTGGATGGAATGGGAATAAGGATGTGGGTGGGATGGGATGGAATGGGATGGAATGGGATGGGGATGAGGATGGGGATGGGATGGGATGGGGATTGGATGGAATGGGGATGGGTATGAAGATGGGTATGAGGACAGCAATGATGATGAGGATGGGGTAGGATGGGATGGGGACATGGACAGAGGCATGTATGGAGTTGGGGACAGGGATCACATGGGGATAAGGATGGCGACACCGACCCAGGGGCAGATGAGGCAGCTCTGGGGACCCTGGGAGCGGCACCAGGAGAGGCTGCACACCGGGGCAGGATCCGTTCCTTACCCACAGAGCGGGCAGTGCAGGCGGCTGTCACTGGCGCGGCCCCGCAGGCAGCTGGCGCAGAAGTTGTGGTAGCAGTCGAGCAGGCAGGGGTGCTGGTAGGGCTCGTGGCACAGCAGGCAGACCAGCGGGTGGCAGTTGGCTTTCTCCAGCTCCGAGCAGCTCCCCAGCGGCGAGAAGATCCCACCAGCCATCTGCAGGATGGAGAACGGTCCCCGCCATGCCCCACATCCCCCCTCTGTGACAAATGGCACCACTTTGCTGAGCACAGTGGCTGCAGTGGAAAGGACGAATCCTGTCCCCCAGGGCCTGCGAGATGCCACCTATTTTTAGGTTATGAGCAGCACGATGGCGCGAAGCTGCCTTGAATGCACCCCGTTCCCCTCCCACCGTGGGCTTCGGGTGGCAGGAGCGGGTCAGGTGGCCCCCACAGCGAGGGGTCCCCCAGGATGGGGATCCCCTGTGGAAGAGCATCCCGCTGGATGGGGATCCCCTGTGGAAGAGCATCCCCTGAGATGGGGTGTCCACCAGGATGGGGATCCCCGGCAAGGAACATCCCCTGGGATGAGGTGTCCCCCAGGATGGGGATCCCCTGTGGAAGAGCATCCCCTGGGATGAGGTGTCCCCCAGGACAGGGATCCCCTGTGGAAGAGCATCCCCTGAGATGGGGTGTCCACCAGGATGGGGATCCCTGGCAAGGAACATCCCCTGGGATGAGTTGTCCACCAGGATGGGGATCCCCTGCGGAAGAGCATCCCCTGGATTGGGGCGTCCCCCAGGATGGGGATCCCTGGCGAGGAACCTCCTCTGGGATGGGGTGTCCCCCAGGATGGGGATCCCCTGCGGAAGAGCATCCCCTGGGATGGGGTGTCCCCCAGGATGGGGATCCCCTGCTGCAAAGCGTGCCCTGAGCAGGGTGTGAGGTGCCCCAGGACCGTGTCCCCTACAGGAGGGGTGTCCCCTTCCCTGGGCTGTCCCCCCACTCGCTGGGAGCCCCCATCCCTGGCCCAGGGACACCATGACCAGACAAAGGCTTTACCTTTCCACGTGCCCACGCGGGGGATCGATGCTGTGCGGGGCCGTACGTTCTGCTGCTCCCCAAAATGCCGGCCGGGCTGGGAGCGATGGTGACAGGACCCAGCTGCCCCCGTGACGCGGGGCCCCTTGGCACTGCGGGGTGGCTGCCACGCCACGGCCCAAAAATAGCCCCGCGCGCTCCCGGGCGGCAGTGACGGCTGCGGGGATGTGGGCATCGTGTGGCCTGGGGAGAGAGGGAGGGGGGCACCCCATAAGCAGCGATGGGGTGCAAGGGTGGGCGCACCCTGCAAGGAGAAAGCACCTTGGGGTGCAGGAGTGATCCTCTGGGCAGCAGCTGGGGTGCTGGGACATGCACTTTGTGGGCAAAGAGGCTCCCTAGGGTGCAGGGGGGCACCCCACAGGTAGCACAGTATGCTGGGGTGCAGGGGGCACCCCTCGAGCAGTGACTGGGGTGCAGGAAAGGGTGCACCCTGCAAGCAGTGAGGCATCTCGGGGTGCAGGGGGCACCCCTCGAGCAGTGACTGGGGTGCAGGGAAGGGTGTACCCTGCAAGCAGTGGGGCACCTGGGGTGCATGTGTGCTCCTGAGGGTAAGAACTGGGGTGCAGGGGGCATTCCACATGCAGTGAGGCACCTCGGGGTGCAGGGGGCACCCCTCGAGCAGTGACCGGGGTGCAGGACACCCCGCACCCCACGGGCAGCTCCAACCCGCTGCAGCTCCCTGTGCTCTGCTGCCCCGCCCCCTTCTGGGTCAAGCCCCGCCCCATCACCAAACCACGCCCACAAACAGACAAAGCGCTGTCCGCATCAGCAGCAAGCCACGCCCACAAGAACACAGGCATCTCCCATAACACAAAGCCCCGCCCACACTGACGTCACCCCCGCCCACTAGGGCATAAAGTTCTTCCCTCAGTCCCGCCCCCTCGCCTCGTCAGGCAGCACTGTGCGATTCCGGAGCGGTCAGCGGCGTGCGCGGGCGGGGCCGGAAGCTATCGGAGTTCTCGGCGCTCGCTTGGGGCTGCCTGCTTGCCAGCGCATGCGCGGTGCTCGCCCGAGGGCCCGCGTGCGCGTGCGCGGCGCGCCGCCCTCCCTTCTCGCCCCGCGCCGGAGCCGCCATGGCGCCTGTGGTGAGCGCGGCCGGGCCGGGCCCTGCCGGACCCCTCCCCGACGCCCGTCCCTCGTCCCGCTGCCCCCGGCCCCAGGCCCGGCCTGGTCCCCGTCCCTCGCTCCGCCGCCCCCGGGCCTCGGCCCTCTCCCCGCTGCTGCTGGCTGGGATCCTGACCCGCACCCCGTGCCTCTTCTCACCGCCTCTGGGCTAAACCCCGGCCCGGGCTTCACCCCACCGCATCCGATCCGAATCGTGGCTCGCCCCCTGTCCCTCTGTTCCCAGATCCCATCCCTCTTCTCATTGTCCCCCGCCCAAATCCCAGACCGGCCGCCATCGCTCTCCCCGCTGCCCCCCAGCCCTAATCCCAGGCCCTATCCCTATCCTTGCTGCTCCTGGCCCAGATCCCAGCCCGTCCCTCTCCCCTCTCGCCACAGTCTGGAGCACGGTCTGGTCCCTGTCCCTCCAACCTGGGGCTCGCTCTGGCCGTATCCTCCCTCCCCTCTGCTCCGGACCCATGGGCAGTCCCTCACGCCTTTCCCTTTTCCCTCGCTGCAGAAGAAGCCTGCAGCAAAAGGTGGTAAAAAAAAGAAGCAGGTGTTGAAGTTCACCCTGGACTGCACCCACCCTGTGGAGGATGGAATCATGGACGCCGCCAACTTTGTGAGTGTGAGGCTGCCCTTGGGTCAGGCGTGACCGCCTTTCTGCTCCTCCAGGCCTTTTAGGGGACTGCTGGCTCTGTTCCCAACAGCCCCTGTCGCTGCTCCAGCAGCCCCTGCCTCCCCCTGCTTTGTTCCAGCCCCTCACCACAGTGCAGCGTAAAAGTCTGCAGTGCTGGGAAGCTTCCTGCAGACAAAGGCAGGTTGGAGGCTCCCGGACGCTTGTTGTTTGTAAACACGCTGTAGTTCAAGTGTTTTATCTGCGTGTCGATCAGCGTTGCCAGTCATTCCTTATGGGGTTGATTTTTCATTACGCTTTGAGGAATGGCGAGGGCTGAGCGTGCTGCATTTCAATCTGATTCACCTGATTTCATTCAATCTGTGCTCCAGTTGGGATTTGCAGTGCGGGGCTGTGGCTGAAGTGTCGTGGAGGATCCTAACGTGGCTGTCGCTTCACTGTCTGTCCCCTTGGAGGGCAGGAAATGTGTCCCTCCCTCACTAAGCCAGTGCGTTCAGACTGGAGAACCTTACTTGTGTGGGTCTGGATAGGCTAGTTGGATTTGTTGTGGAAGGCGCTGGCAGGCTTGGAGCTTCCCGGCTGGCAGGAATAAAGCTTTCCTTTGTTTTCCCTGGGTGTATTGTTGCTTCTTTTTCTTTCCCAGCTCTCGCGCAAAGCCAAAGTCTTGGGCGCAGGTGAGCTTCCACGGCCGTGTCCGGTGAGAGCTGGTGGCTCCGGCTAAGTGTTGGCATTCCTCTCTTGCAGGAGCAGTTCCTGCAGGAAAGAATCAAGGTGAACGGCAAAGCGGGAAACCTGGGCGGGGGCGTGGTGACCATTGAGAGGAGCAAGAGCAAGATCACGGTCACGTCGGAGGTCCCGTTCTCCAAGAGGTGAGGTGATGGGGCAGCCCTGGGTGCTGGCACGTGCCGGGCTCGTGCCGAGCTATGGTCAGTCGCTCTGGTTAGTTGCTGTTGGTAGGAGTTTGACCGGGGATTGCTGGCATTCAGACAGGAGCCGGGCTGGTGGGAGGGCCCAGTTGTGAAAAGAAATAGTGATGCAGGAGTCATGCCAAGACTCTGTTAAACACTGTGGGATGCTCGTTCCCAAATGGTCTTTGGAAAAGGATTTCTGTGCGCCGCAGGCCCTTTGGCATTGATAAGCACGGTGTTTGCCGTGGCAGAGGTCGCTCGGGGAGACAGGCAGAGCTCTGGAAGAGTGGTGGAGGGAAACCACGTGCGGTGTTGGGGCACTGCCCAGCTCCATGAGCATCCATGTTTCGGCTGATGTGGTGTCTCTGTGATGGTGCCGCATCCCTGGAGCTCCTGCGGGAGCTGGCAGTGGTTGATGCCCGCTCAGACGGGTCTGGCTGTGAGTGTGTGGTGAGAGCAGCAGCCGTAGAGGGCGAGGGGTGTCCTGGCCTCTGTGTGGCTGCTGTGATAGCTGGTGTTTCCCAGCAGGATATTCCTAGTGGGATGTGTTGCTGCCGGAGGAAATGGAAGCCCGTGGGAATGGGGGATTTGGGATGGCTGGGTGAATTTGAGGGTGGTGGAGCCGGAGGCTGGGGATTCCGAGCTGCCTTTAAGCTATGTTTCCCCCTGCAGGTACCTGAAGTACCTGACTAAGAAGTACCTGAAGAAGAACAACCTGCGGGACTGGCTGCGCGTGGTGGCCAACAGCAAGGAGAGCTACGAGCTGCGCTACTTCCAGATCAACCAGGATGAGGAGGAGGAGGAAGAGGAGGATTGAGCCCCCCTGGCAGCCATTTTGTACAGTTTTACTTTCCTGGAATAAACAGTGGGGAAAAGTTGTTGACAGCCTGCGCTCCGCTGGCGGCCGGCGGGCCTGGGAAGGGGTTGATTTGGGGGTGATTGGGGCTTTTTTGGGGACTACGAGGGAAGGGGCGGAGGGGGCGGGGAATACAGTGAAGGCATAGAAGTGAGGATGGCGGGCGTGGCTTCGGGTCGACCCAATGAGCACAGCGGTGGGCGGGGTTTGTGCACAGGCCAATTGGCGTAGTGGTGGGCGTGGCCAGGCTGCGGGGCGGCTCAATGAGCGCGATGGTGGGCGTGGTCGTGGGCGTCTCTAGTGGGCGGGACTCCCAAAAGAGCTGCGGGAGTGGGCGTGGCCTCGGGAGTGGGCGTGGCCCGACCCCGCCATCTTGGCGCGGAGCGGCGCGCCCGGCGGTGGCGGCCCCGGCGCTGGGGCCGCTGCTGGCCGCGATGCGGGGCCCGGCGGCCGGGCGGGACCTGCCGGAGGACGCGGAGAACGAGGAGGACCTGTCTGGTAGGAGGCGGGTTTATGCGGTGGGCATGGGTCTCAGTTCATCCCGCTTATCCCCGTGCCCAGATCCCCGTTCGTTCTGTTATCGCCGTTATTCGCTGTGCCTGTGTCTCCGCTCATCCCTGTTATCCGGAATACCCGGGTCTCAGCTTATTCCCGTTATCCCTCTTATCCGGCGTGCCCGGGTCTCAGCTCGGCCCCGTTATCCCGTGTGCCCTGATCTCCGTTCATCCCCGTTATCCCTGTTATCCGATGTGCCCGGGTCTCCACTCATCCCCGTTATCCCCATTCTCCGATGTGCTCGGGTATCCGCTCATCCTCGTTATCTAGAGTGCCCGGGTCTCCAGTTATCCCTATTTTCCCCTGTTATCCCTATTCTACGGTGTGCTCTGGTGTCCGCTCATCCCCATTATCCCAGATATCCCCATTATCTAGAGTGCCCGGGTCTCCACTTATCCCTATTTTCCCCTATTATCCTCATTCTCTGGTATACTCTGGTGTCCGCTCATCCCCGTTATCCCCATTATCTAGAGTGCCTGGGTCTCCACTTATCCCTATTTTCCCCATTATCCCCATTCTCCAGTGTACTCTGGTGTCCGCTCATCCCAGTTATCCCAGTTATCCCCATTATCTAGAGTGCCCGGGTCTCCACTTATCCCTATTTTCGCCTATTATCCCCATGCTCCGGTGTGCTCTGGTGTCCGCTCATCCCCATTTTCCACATTATCCCTATTCTCCGGTGCGCTCTGGTGTCTGCTCATCCCCCTTATCCTGGTTATCACCATTATCTAGAGTGCCTGGGTCCCCACTTATCCTTGTTTTCCCCATTATCCAGTGTGCCCAGGTGTCCGCTCATCCCCATTATCCCAGTTATTCCCGTCATCTGGAGTGCCCGGGTCTCCACTCATCCCAGTTATTCCCATTATCCAGTGTACCTGGGTCTCCACTCATCCCAGTTATTCCCATTATCCAGTGTACCTGGGTCTCCACTCAGCCAGGTCCTGGGGTTGGGTGAGCCCTTCCGCATGGATTCAGTGGAGCACGGCCACTGCCTTGGCCTTTCTTGGAGTCAAACCAGATCTGCATCCCCTCGGCTCGGGATGCTCCTGGCTTTTCATTTGGAAATGAAAAATAGAAGCCCTGGCGTGGCCTTTGGGGCAATGGGGATGGGCAGGTGAGAGCCGGCGGTGCCATCGGTGCCACCACCGCGTCCCTGAGCGTCACCCACAGCCCATCCAGGTGCCCCTCAAGCAGCTGGAGCGACCCCTGGTCCATTCCACAGCCTGAGGGGCTCCAGGAGAGGCCGCGGACTTCTGTGCCTCCTGCTGCCACTCGGATCCACTCCCCTGAGCTGATAAACGCCTCTGCGGTGTCCGTGCCCGTGCGTTCCATCCGTATGAGCTGTCCCTTTTGTCCCCAGAAGAAGACGATGCGGTACTGGAAGGACTGGATGAGTTTTTCGCGGAAGAGCAAGTTGCCGTGCAGAAAAAAAAGAAGTCCAAGAAGCTGAAAGACGGCAAAGCTGCTAAAATCAGAAGGAGGAAGAAAGAGGTAAAGCTGTGGGCTTTCACACCGCGGTGTTTCTCAGCTGTGGTTGGGGCGGGTGCCACACAGGTGGTTGTGGATGGGAAGGGAGGCGTTACCGGAGTGTTCCTTCGCTGCGAGAATGCTCTCCTGGTCTTGCGAGGTGACTCGGAGCCAGGGCGAGAGCGCTTCTTGTCCGTCTTGGGTTCTTTGGAGAGGAACTCTGAGGGTTCTCAGGGCGATTAGGGTCCACCGTGCCTTCCGGCAGCGATGTGGCTGCTCGGTGCCTGCGTTGGTGTGAGCGATGGTGCTGCCCGTTCTTGTTTGCTGAAGCCTTCCTGCCTGCGCTACGGTGTGGCTCCTCCCTGCCGTTGTCTTCAGGGCCAAGCCAAGAATCTTTCTGGAACCTTCTGCACTGACACGGTGCCTGGGGCTCGTGGTCTTGAGGAAAGGGCTGCAAACCACCACAACCAGGGCTGGGCTTGGGGATTTCACTGGATGTCAGTGTTGGCCGTGCTGATCCAAGGGTGTTTTATGAGCGAGACAGTGTAGGGGCTCGTAGGATTTGGCACGCGGAAGGGCTGTTGGGCCTTCGGTAGGAAAACAAAGACGAGGCATTGTGTTCTCGAGGGTCAGGCTTTCCCAAGGCTGCGTCTGGTCAGGAAGCGCGGGACGTGATGGTGGGAGCATCCGCGGGACGTGAAGGTGGGAGCATCCGCTTTGGGTACCTGAGTGCCATCGGACTGCTGGGAGGGAGGGGTGAACACTGCGGCTTTTCAGCCCCTTCCTTCTCCAGGGACGCTGTGCCCCGGCGAGAAATCCCTCGCCCGGCGCATCCAGGCGCATCCCCAACCCTTCCCTTGCCAAGCGGGGCTGAGCAGTCCTGCTCCCGGCCGGCCGTCGCCACCGCGCCCCGTGGGATCTGTAACCGCAGGATGGATCTGTAACCGGCTGGATGAGGCAGCGCATTAAAGTGCTTTTGCTGCTGATGGGACGTAAAGAAAGCCGATTCCTTCCTGCACTGCCTTGTCTGCCAGCCTTTTGCACAAGTCATGGCCCCAAGGAAGCGTTATCTGCTCCTTGGTGGCCATGGTGATGATGTTCTTCCTCTGCAGATGCCACACAAAGCTGGCTCAGGCCCTCTCCTCCCTCTCCCTCTTTCCATATTTTTTCCTATGTGGGTTTTTTGGGTGGGGGGAGCAGAATAAAACAAAACCCCTGTGGTAATTTCCACCTCTGTCATTCCGTGCCAGTGCCAGCCTGGCGGAGACAACGTGTGCAGCTTCTGCCGGCTCTGGGTGCTGCCGTACTAGGGAAAGGAGGAAATAACAGGCGGAATGTTGAGTGCCGGTGGGTTTTTAATTAATGCCTTGTGTGGGCAGTGTTATCCAAGCTCCGTCCTGCCTGCGGGAGACTGTTCCCTCATCCATTGAAGCCGGGGAGAAGCTGCTGCTGTAGCTGTCAGGAGGCGCTGAGCAGGACTCAGGCTGCCTTGGAGAGGAGGGAGAAAAGATCGGGGGGGGGGGCCTTTAATGGGTCTTCGTTTTCCTGAACCCCTCAAGCATTTTGGGGGGGAAGTGGCCTTTCCCCCTGTTAGAGGAAGGTGGGGGTGAGATGCCAGCCTGCTCCGTGCCTTCCTGCCATCCTGCAGTCCCCCTGGTTTTGTCACCGTGGTGTGGGGCAGGAGCGATTCCTGCACAGGAATTTGCCCACCGCAGCCACCGACCTCGCGGCTACGCTGCCGGCAGCCCTGGCGCAGGAATCGATGCTGCAAACCTCCCCCCACCCCCAGGAAAAAAAATCTGCATAAAATAACCAGGCTGCGGCTTGAACCTCAGCGCATGGAGATGAGGGTCCTTGTCAGGGGAGGGAGCGGAGAGGGGGAATGTCAACCTGTACTGCAGCAGTTACCATGGCAACCAATTATTCCGTGCCAAATTACAACTGTTTATAACCCTGCTAGCGGAAAGGCTGGGTTTGTTCTGAACCGAGAAGGACCAGAAGTCTATAATGGCCGCTGAGCGTTGGTGTGGGGCACTGCCATAAAATCCTGGGGGCTGTGGTGGTGAACGTGGCCGTGGGTGCTGTGTGTGGTGCTGGGCTCAGCCATCCCTGCGGGGCAGCCTCCCGCTGAGGGCTCTGGGTGGGAAGGAGGAATGCTCCAACGCGTGCATCCTCTCACGGGTTCTTTTGGGACCCAAGCGCTGCGGTGGTCTCCGTTAGGATGGTAATGTGGTTGCTCTCAGAGCTGTGCAGCAGGTCACGGGCTGTCTCCCAGAAAGAAATTCCACCTGACCAGTGTCCTCCTCGGCGTGGTGTAGGCACGGTCCCTTCTGCCGGTGGAGAAGCGGAATGCGCCCGTGGAGCATCCATCCAGCCCTTGCTGAAGCGGTTGGCTCACCTTGCTGCTGAAGCTGTGTGTGATCAAGTATCTCTAAGAATCCAACAAGGCTCCCGTGCATTCATTCCGCTCTCCTGCTCCTTTCCAGGCTCCCCGTACATCCACCAGGACTGTTTGTTCATGTGGCAGCTGAAATCCTCCTGTAGTCACACGGTTCTGCTGCAGCAGGGCAGGATAAGAAAACAGCAGCCAAGCAAAACCCCAGGGTGATATCTGTTTGGTGATTCAAAGATTGCTCATGGCTATAGAGACCTTTTTTTTTCCTTTAGTTTCCCGACTATTCATGCTCTGATAGGAGAATGTGACTTTGTGTAAAGCCGTAAGCAAACAAAAGATGGAATATCTTACGTTTCCTGTGTTATAGCGATGAAAAATATCACCTAAATAGTGCTTATTTGGGAATTTTGACTCTTTAAGCAGGGCTTAAAGAGGAGCACTCGTAGCAGCTGCTCTTTGGTTTACCAGGCAGCTGATTTTAATGCCCAAATTCACTTGCTTGGCTTGCTGTCTCCTGCTTTTGCTCACCAGAACCACACCTGAATGCTGCGGTACGGCAGCGTCTGAGCCCTTGCAGAGGAGCAGGGTGCAACGTGGAGCAGGAATCCATCTGCAGGCTCAGCATCGCTTCTCTTGCCCCTGTTTGGAGAAAAAGCCTCGAGATGAGCTTTTCCAAAACACGGCTTGATCAGCATGATGTGGTCTCCTCTTTTTCCTGTGCTCCCACAGTTGCTTTGTATGAGCAAATGTGTTTTGAGAGCTGCTGGAAGGGAGAGAGGGATGGCTTCGTTTCCAGGTAGGGATTGGGGCAGAAGGTTGGCTGTAGGTCACAGAACTGCCCTGGAGAAGCAGGTCCAGATGAACCAAGGATTCCTTTCTGTGCCTGCAATGCTCAGGTGTTTCTTGCCATTCCCAGATCCGATTTTCACGATGTTTTTCCCCCCAGCCCCGCGGTGTAACGGCAGAGTTCTTTGAGGGAGGTTGGTGACGGCCGTTGCTTTGTGTTGGCTCGGAGGGTTTGTTGGAGGAGAGAGCAGAGAGGGGCTCTGCTTTTTCTCCACTGTCGCTTTCTCTTTTAGGGGAGCAATGATGAAATGTCAGACAACGAAGAAGAGATCGAGGAAAAATCGGAGAGTGAAGGGAGCGACTATTCCCCCAACAAAAAGAAGAAGAAAAAACTGAAGGAAAAAAAGGAGAAAAAGCCAAAACGGAAGAAGAAAGATGAAGACGAGGATGACACGGAGGATGGGTGTCTAAAGGTACCAAAGATTCCTTTATCCCAGGCTTGTGCTAGAGCGTGAGACCTCAGGATGGGGCCCAATCCCTGCAAGTTTCCTTGATAGCGAGTCGCTGCTGAGCTGTGATTTTGGCCACTTGCCTTGCAATAGGGATAAGTTCCCTATTGCACGAAGCCACAGTGACCCAGTTTGACCTCAAAATTGCCTGTTTTGACCCCAAAATGTGCCCCAGAACCCCCAAATCCCCTCATTTCACCCTAAAACCCCCACCGGACCCCAAAATCCCTGAATGTCACATCAAAATCCCTCACTTTGAACCCCCCCCAAACCTATGTTTGACTCTAGAATCTCCTATTTTCCCAAAATGTGCCCCAGAACCGCCCAAATCCCACCCATTTCACCCCAACATCTGACCCAACACCCCCAAAATCCCAAAGTTTCACCCCGAAATCCATCACTTTGACCCCCAAACCCATTTTTCCCCCACAGTGACCCAATTTAGACCTCAAAACTGCCTGTTTTGACCCCAAAATGTGCCCCAGAATCCGTAAGTCCCCTCATTTCACCTCAAAATCCCTGAATGTCACCTCAAAATCCCTCACTTTGACCCCTCAAACCTGTTTGACTCTAGAATCTCCTATTTTTGCCCAAAATGTGCCCCAGAACCGCCCAAATCCCACCCATTTCACCCCAACATCTGACCCAACACCCCCAGAATCCCAAAGTTTCACTCCCAAACCCATTCCTTTGACCCCCAAACCCATTCCTTTGACCCCCAAACCCATTTTTACCCCACAGTTGACCCAGTTTGATCTCAAAGTTGCCTGTTTTGACCCTAAAATGTGTCCCAGAACCCCCAAATCCCCTAATTTCACCCTAAAATCCCCACCGGACCCCAAAATCCCTGAATGTCTCCTCAAAATCCCTCACTTTGACCCCCCCCAAACCTATCTTTGACTCTAGAATCTCCTATTTTCACCCCAAAATGTGCCTTCAGAACAGAAGCAGAGCAGTGTAAGCAAAGTGCTCCTGGATGGCAGGGGATTTGGCCACATGGTGATGAGCACTCACAAGTCCTCACGGGACCTTCCGTGGGGCTGAGGCCGGTGTGTTTTATTCTGAGGTCAGAGGTCTAGTCGGGTAGCTTGGATCTCCTGGCAATGGCAGCTTCTCATGTGGTTGGAGGCTGAGGGGAGACCTTATTGCTCTCTACAACTATCTGAAAGGAGGTTGTGGAGAGGAGGGAGCTGGGCTCTTCTCCCAAGTGACAGGGGACAGGACAAGGGGGAATGGCCTGAAGCTCCGCCAGGGGAGGGTCAGGTTGGATATCAGAAAAAAATCCTTCACAGTAAGAGTCATCGGGCACTGGAACAGCTGCCCAGGGAGGGGGTCGAGTCACCTTCCCTGGAGGTGTTTAAGGAACGGGTGGATGAAGTGCTGAGGGACATGGTTTAGGGAGTGTTAGGAATGGTTGGACTCGATGATCCAGTGGGTCCTTTCCAACCTGGTGATTCTGTGATTTTGTGATTCTCAGTCTGAGGCAGCTTGCCGTCCTTGGGTCGTCTGCCTACATCCTGACGGTGAGAGATTTGTCTTCTCTGTCCTCCGAACACGGGGCAGAGTGGTAGAGCGTAGAGAAGGTGACCTCAAGGTTTCACGAGAAGCTCATCCTTGGTATCGTAGAATCATAGAATCAATCACAAGGTTGGAAAGGACCCACTGGATCATCGAGTCCAACCATTCCTAACACTCCCTAAACCATGTCCCTCAGCACTTCATCCACCCGTTCCTTAAACACCTCCAGGGAAGGCGACTCGACCCCCTCCCTGGGCAGCTGTTCCAGTGCCCAATGACCCTTTCCATGAAGATTTTTTTCTGATATCCAGCCTGACCCTCCCCTGGTGGAGCTTCAGGCCATTCCCCCTTGATGAGGAAGAGATTGTAAGTGAACGACTGGGAGAGGAAAGGTTCTCTTGCTCTCTTTATCTTATACGCAGAAGGAAATTGAGTTTCCTAGAGACGTGAAACCCGCCAAGGCTCCTACAGGGAGCATTTGGATGGCGCCACATTAATTTGCTTCTTGGAAGTCTGTGAAGCATTAGTTTATTAAGCAGTTGTTTTATAATCGCAGCGACAGATCGCTGTGGCGCTGGCGAGGGAGGGCGTTCGTTACGGAGCACGCGCCAGACCCGGCCTCGCGCCGCTCGTCTGCAGAGCCACTGTTGGTTGCCTTAATGATGTCTCTCTGTAAATCCGCAGGAGCCCAAGAGCTCGGCCCAGTTGATGGAGGAATGGAGCCTCGATGACGTAGATTACGTTTTCTCAGAAGAGGATTACCACACGCTGACGAATTACAAGGCCTTCAGCCAGTTCCTCAGGTGGGAAGCTGGAGGGCTGGACGGGGCCTTGCGTGGTGGCTGAGGTTTGGGTGTTGCTCCGTCCAATGGGTGAAGCTGTGGAGTAAATTCTGCATCATGACCTCGCGGTTGCCCCTCTCTGCCTGGCTAGGAATGGTCCTCGGGACTTTATTGTTGCAGGATTGGCTGGAAAACGGCTGAGGCGTTTTCTCTCTCTTCTCCTTCCCTCTAAAAGCCCATTTGTTTGCGTGTGCTTATTTGAAAAGTTTAATGAGAAAAATTGAGTGTCAGTAACAATTTTTCGCTTGTTCTCTGAGCCGCTCAGGACAGGACGAGGGGTTTCAGGGCAGGGCGGTCTCTGGGGAAGTTCAGAGGTGCCCGGGTTTGTATGTGGACTCGTTTAAGAAAGCGTCCCTGTTAATGCATGGTTTTCTCTCTCCCTCACCCCGCAGGCCTCTGATCGCCAAGAAGAACCCCAAGATCCCCATGTCCAAGATGATGACCGTGCTCGGTGCCAAGTGGCGAGAGTTCAGTGCCAACAACCCCTTCAAGGGCAGCTCGGCGGCAGCGGCGGCGGCTGCCATTGCTGCAGCTGTGGAGACTGTCACCATCGCCACGCCGCTTGCCGCCAGCCCCCAACCGTCGGCCTTGCCTGCTGTCATCAGGAAGGCCAAGACCAAGGAGGGCAAGGGTATGTGCCAGCCACAGTGGGATTCTCTCTCCGGTGGCGTACCGCCTGCCTGCCAGGCCCACAGAGCTGCCCAGCAACGCCTGGCAAAGGTGGCAAAGCATCTCCGGTCCCTAAATGGTGTTCGCAGCCCTCTGGTCCGTAGGCTGTGGTCCCTTTCCTGGATCCCAGGATAGATGTTTTCCTCCCCTGATTCTTTGGAAGTGCTCAAGCTCTGCTTGCAGCCTTTTGCCCCAGGGATGTGCGCTGGGGACGGTGCTCCCTGCTGCCCAAGCTCCCAGTGCTTCTTCATCTTCCCCGTAAATACTGGGATTGAGGTGGGGACCGATTTGGGGTTTGGCTGTTTGTAGGGTACCAAAGAATTATATTGATTCATACTAATAAATATTAGATGTTCTTTAAGGTTCCTTCCGTCTCAAACCAAACAAGTCTTCTATTTCTGCAGGTCCAGGCGTGCGGAAGAAAATCAAAGGCTCCAAAGACGGGAAGAAAAAGGGGAAGGGGAAAAAGATGGCAGGCTTGAAATTCCGGTTTGGAGGAATCCCCAGCAAAAGGAAAAAGGGCTCCTCTGTAAGTGTGCGCCGCCTGCTCCCGCACGGGTGTGGGGGGAGTCTGGGTGGGAGATGCTGGGATGAGCCGTGCCCTGGAAGCCTCCCTCCTGGAAGTTGTGTCCAGGCTCAGGTTGGGAAAGAATTTGCGTCTGGGCTTGATTTCTGCTACAATCCTATAACAGCGTTGGGTGGTGAGGGTGGTAATGCCATTATTTCAGCTTTCATTTGCAAAGGAATTCTTCAGGGCTCGCGCTCCAGCTGAACCATACGTCAAAGAGAATTAGCAAATGCTTTAATTACATTAGCATTGCTGCCTCCGGGCAGCTGTGATCCTGCAGCGGAGCCCAAGGGTACCAGAGCTTCCCGGGAAGAGCGCGGCAGCCGGGTTCTGCTGCTGTTTCTGTGCTATGCTCTCAGCACAGACACATCAAGTGTGTTTTAAAGAATAGCAGATCATTTTGAAGAATAAATCTCTTTAATAACTACTGAACAGGGATGGAACTCGTGTAGGCCTTGATAATGTTATTGATCCGAATCCCATTTGTTCACCCTTAGCGGAGCTCACAGGCTCTGGAGCTCCAGTTCACATCACACAACCTTTGTGCGTCAGAAGCTCCAGCAAAAAGAACGATGTTTTTGAATCACACATCATGGAAAATTCATCCCCTTTCCAAGCGCGCTTGAAATCTGTGCGTTTGTGTTCCGGAGAGTTCCAAAGAGCTTGGGCTGCTCCTGCCTTTGGATTGCTAAGCGCCCGATTAGTGGCTGCCAGATCAGGGATTTGCATGCCTAAGTCTTGAGAATAAGAATTCAGATGTGTTGTGTTTTGACACCGTTAAATACTGGGCCTGTTTAACTCCTTTTTATGTTGTAAGAAAGGTTTAAGCGCAAATGCCTGCGTGTGTGCACGCCAGTGGGCTGACACAATCAGGGAGAGAGGGAGCGAAGTTCTGCCAAGCAGTGGAAAAAGGGGCTTTGACTGCACAGGAATGGGAGTAGGGGATCACCTCCCTCTGTGTCTCTTTTTGGGGTGTCTGTGCCCATGACAACATCATCGCCACAGCGGGCTCTGAGCTGGGAGACGCGTGCAGGACGCTGAGCCTTTCCTGAAGCACTTGGCCGGCCGTCCCGTGCAGCATCTCTGCTGTCCGTGCTCGCGGGTTTGGTGGGCTGCCGGGGAAGCTCAGAGCCCACCTCTTGTCAGGGACGCCGAGCGGCGACTCGACGCGTTGATTTAACGTGTTTGAAATGTGCTCTGCGATTTGTGATTGTACGTTGATGGTGCTGGGAAGCGGGTGAGCTGCCCCGGAGCCGTGCGGAGCTGTGGGAAGTGATTTGTCTGCCGGCTCTAGTGCTTGCCCAGATCTACGCTGAGCCATTCCCTGGCTGCGGCATCGATCTCATAGCGGAGCTTTCCCTGCTTCCCCTATGCCTTGTGGCGCACTCCTGCAAACCCCGTCTGTCAGAGCCAGGAGAGCGCTCGCCCTGACATCCCTGCGGCTCTGGCTTGTTGATTCCTGTGGAAATCGGGGCTCCTTGTGGAGCTCGGCTGCTGACGGGTGGTCCCGCGTGGGTTTATGTGGGTCTCTGGGGGTTTGTTCCACCGCAGAGTGATGTGCTCTTGGATTGACCGCTGGGCTGCCAGCCCTTGAACCGTATGTGTTTTGCTTTTCGCCTTTGCAGAGCGAAGAGGAGGAACGGGAGGAATCCGACTTCGACAGTGCCAGCATCAACAGCTCCTCAGTGCGCTCCGAGTGCTCGGCTGGCCTGGGGAAGAAAGGGAAGAGGAGGAGAAAGAAAAAGAGGAGTAGGCCATTTCTTTGTACTCTGTTCCTGTTCTGTTTGCATTTCCCTTTTCAGATGGTGCTTTCCTGGCCTTGGCAGCTCCAGGCCGTGCCTGGCGCTGGCTCGGTGGCAGAGATGTGCTTGTGTTTGTCTGTGTGTGGCGTTGGAGGTGCTTGCTTGGTGTCCAAGCCTGGCTGCTGCCGGGCTCGTGCCTGCAAGAAGGCAACGAGTGGGTCCCACCGTGGGGCACCGGCTCACTCCCACGGTGCTGGTGGCCGTGGAACAGGCTGGCGGCAGGGCTTTTCCGATGATCCGCAGTCAACGTTCCCTCTTTGCAGCCACTGCCTGGGGCTCAGCTGCCCTCGAGGCAGCTCCGTGTCAGCCGTGCGTTGGGAGAGCTGTGGTTGCAGCGCTGTGCCCTGCACGGTGTGGCACTCGCAAAGCCTACCTGCGCCGTCTCGCTGCCTGCTCGCAGCCCCTTCCTGCGCTCTGGGCACGGGGATGTGCTGCAGGGCAGCCGGGATTCTCCTGCACGTGTGATCCCACCAGGATTTGTCCTATGGCAGCAGAGTTCTAGGATTTGTGGGGCTTCCAGGGAAGTGCTTTTCTGAGGGCAGCTCGTGGAGAGCTGAGGCTCGTGGCAGCTCCTGGCGGAGCAGGGCAGGCTGCGGGTGAGAAAGTGTTAGGATGAGGGTCTTCTGGTCTTCGTGAGGTGTGTGGTCAGGCAGTGGGCAGGTGAGCGGTAGGTCTGTGGTAGTGATGTAGAAGAGGGAAGCGCACAAGCAGCCTCGGAGAGCATCTGGCGGGGTCTCCCGGTGGCTGTGTGGTCACATCTGTGTGCCTATTCCTTCATCCTTTCCCTTGTGGAGGCTGCGGGTGGATTCTGGCACCTCCATCGCTGCGCTGCCGTTGAGAGCAGCCCCCTGTGCCGAGCTGCCCGTGCCCTGCTCCAGCTCCGAGCGCTGACAGGGACTGCCTGGCTTCCCACGCTGTCTCCACCTCCTGTGCCGCTGCGGGATGCGCGCTGCCTTGCGTCCTCGTTCGGGATGAGGTTCTTCAGATCCAGGTGCATCCTTTGGCTTCTTAGCTTTGCCAAGGAGTTTTTGCTTCTGAGAAATGGCAGAGCGGTGCCTGGGCTGGGGGACAATTGGGATGTGATGCTGGCCAGCTTCCCCATCGGTCAGCGAGGCAGGGCTGGCTCCGTGGCTGAAGTGTGAAGGACATCTCTTCTCCGGGCTTGTTGCCGCACGAGGGTCCTTGTGCTGGAGCCGGGACGCTTCTGCTGCGAGCTGGAGGAGCAGAAGGGCAGAGATCTGTGCCGGGAGTTTGTGGCAGAGCTGGGAATTGAGCTGGGTTGTTCTGGTGCTTGCAAGGCCTTGTTCCTCCCTTCTCTTCCCGTCCGTGCTGAGTTGAGAGCGCTCCTGCCTCTCTGCCGGTGGGCAGCCAGGAAGAGCAGAGTAGTCCCAGGAGAGGAGTCCGTGTGACCCTTGCATGGTGCGTTTGCAGCTGGTGGTGCTGGTGCCTGGGGAGGTTTCTCTGACCGGCCTCCCTTGCAACCTCTCCAGGTTCTGGCATTCTCCATTGAGAGCCTGAAGGAACCAAAGGATGATACAGTGTGGAGAGAGAAAGAGAGACAGAGGTGAGATGATGCTGTGTGCAAAGATGAACTGTGGTGCTGAGGGTCAGAGAGGTAGGGGGACGTAACAGGAGGGGTCTGAGGTGAAACGCTGTCCTTATTTCCTTAACTCTACGGTAGAGGAGCAAGTGTCCCGTTCCCTCCCGGGAGAGCAGGCAGCTCTGCTGTCCCGCTGACCGCGCCTGTCCCTTGCTTGCAGTCGAAGAAGGGGACGGGTACGAGACGGATCACCAGGACTACTGCGAGGTGTGCCAGCAGGGAGGGGAGATCATCCTGTGCGACACCTGCCCGCGTGCCTACCACCTCGTCTGCCTTGACCCCGAGCTGGAGAAGGCCCCCGAGGGCAAGTGGAGCTGCCCCCACTGCGTGAGTGGGGTTGGGGCCCTTGGGAGCGGGCGGGCGGGCGGTGGAAGCCCTCGATTACGCTGGCTGTGCTTCCCCAGGAGAAGGAAGGCATCCAGTGGGAGCCAAAGGAGGAGGAGGAGGAGGAAGAAGAAGGTGGCGAGGAGGAAGAGGATGATCACATGGAGTTCTGCCGGGTCTGTAAGGACGGAGGGGAGCTGCTGTGCTGTGATACCTGCCCGTCCTCCTACCACCTCCACTGCCTGAACCCACCGCTGCCGGAAATACCAAACGGTGAATGGCTCTGCCCTCGCTGTACAGTGAGTGTTACCAGCATTCCTCGCCCTGTCCCTCTGTGCCCGCATCTGCCTGCCCTGGGCTTCCTGGCTGCCATCACTCCTCCTACCCTCACCCTGTGCCCTGCCACAGGGCTGGTGTCCTGCCCGGTGCCACAACTCCCCCTCCCTGGAGGAGTGTCGCTGCTGTTCGTGTGCACACCGGGGCTCTGCTCTCCTTGTGGGTCTGGCTGGCGACTTCCCTGCCAGTTTTCAGATGGGATATCGAGCCCCGTTTGATGTTTGGCCTGGGTAGAGGGGCCTTTCTTGCCTGCTGGCAAGACCAGTCCGCACGAGGGATGCAGCATGTCACGGACACTTTGTAGGCTAGCCTGTGCCAGACAGCCTCTGCCATCTCCACCTCCTTTCTCTCTGCCCGGGAGCCGGGAGTGCTTTGCTGGGCGTGGTGGTGGTGTATGTGGGCTGAGATAGATGCAGGCAGGGTCTGGGACTGTTCAGGTCACCCGGTTTGCCGTGCTCAGCTCCCTCTGTGGCCCAGGTTGCTCTTCGCCCTGAGCTTCCTTCCCCTTTGACAGCAGCTTTTGGCACGGGCTGTGCCGGGATGCTCCCAGGAGCCCCGGCTGTGCTCTCCCTGCCACGCCTGGACGGCTGCCATCCGCTTGGCGTTGTAAGACCCCTTCTGCCCTCCAGGTCTGCCCTTATCCCTGCAGCCCCTTACAGGGACTCCCCTTATACTCTGTGCTCTTGCCTATTTGTTTTTGTATCCCCAGTGCCCTCCCTTGAAGGGCAAAGTCCAACGCATCCTGCACTGGGCCTGGAAAGAGCCTCCAGCCACCCCGCTCCCGCCCGTGCTGCCTGCCCCGGACGCGGAGCTGGCTCTTCCGCCGCCAAAGGTGCTGGAGGGAATCCCGGAGCGCGAGTTCTTTGTGAAGTGGGCCGGTCTCTCCTACTGGCACTGCTCCTGGGTTAAGGAGCTGCAGGTGAACCAGCACGTCCTTGTCCTCGTGGTCCACCTGCCCAACCCGCTGCCTCACCGCCCGCGGGCTGAGCGCAGCTCCCTCTTGCCACAGCTCGAGCTCTACCACACCGTGATGTACCGCAACTACCAACGCAAGAACGACATGGATGAGCCGCCGGCCTTCGACTACGGCTCTGGGGACGAGGACAGCCAGAGGGAGAAGCGGAAGAACAAAGACCCGCAGTACGCCAAGATGGAAGAGCGGTTCTACCGCTACGGCATCAAGCCTGAGTGGATGATGATCCACCGCATCCTGAACCACAGGTGAGGAACTGTGGGAATGGGCTGTGGGGAGGTGCGTACCAGGGTGCCTGAGCCCCTACAGTGCGGGCAGTGAGCGATCCCGCTGCACCCCAGGGAGGGACGCGGCAGGGGTGAGCCCTGCTGTGCTCCTGGGACCCCTGACAGCTCTGCCGAGGAAGCGTTGAGCCCCGGGGCTGCGCTCTCTGCAAGTTTCCCTTCGTGTGCAGCTCTTGGACAGACAGTTGATGCCATTAGCTGAGCCCCTGGCACTGCCTGCTGCGGGATTTCTGTGCTTGGCTGAGTTCTCGTGCCTGGTGCTTGGGAAGTTCTTGCTGTCCTTTTGCAAAGCCAAAATCTCAGGCTGGTGGAATTTCGGCTGCTGGCTTGACTCGAGCTGGGCGTTGCCTTGGAAGTTGCTCCCGAGCGGAAGCCAAGGGCAGAAGTGAATGGATGCAGCCTCCTTTCAGGGAGCTGCGGAGAGTGATGAGGTCTTCCCTCAGCCTCCTCTTCTCCAGACTGCACAGCCCCAGGTTCGTCAGACGCTCCTCATACGAGGAAGAGTTGTCCTTGCTCTGCCCAGATGGTTTGTTTGGGTCCCCTTTACAGCCTAATCATTCTTTAAATGATGGGTCTTGCTTCCATCGATTGTGTCCTGCGGCAGCTGCCACTCACCTAAACCGCTTTGGAAGAGCAGCCCGTTTCCATGTGGGTCCTTTGTTCCTCTCGGAAGCCGTGGGGCCCCCCGGCGCTTCCGGCAAAGCTGAGGCACCAGCAGGGATCTGAGCCACAGCAGGTGCCTGACTCCTTCAGGAAGCCTTGACATTTGTGTTTCTTCTCTGTGGAAGGAATTTCCTGCGTGTGAGCTGCGCTGTGCAGGTGTTGTTTCTACACTGAACGGCTCGAGCCAGCTTTTTATTGAATGCCTACATTTCAAGCGGCAACTCTGCTTGGAGGCTGCTTGGCAGAAAATAAACAAAGCTGCCTGGCTAATTTTCGTGCAAGCTTTACATTATCTGCTAATAAGGCAAGGGTTTTCCCCTTAGGCACATATTCAGGCTCAGCAGGGTGTTTGTTCATTTGACAGTGTAAGTAGAACTTCACAGAGCAGTGAAGGCTGTGGGAGGAGGAGAGTGAGCGCTGGTGTCCATCCAACCCTGGTAAAACAGGAGAAGGAGGTCGTTCAATGGAACGGAAGAGCAGCCTTTAGTATGCAACACACACAGCGGATTAGTAGCTATTTCTGCTGGAAAGTATCTATACTTTCTGGTTTTCTACCTCTCTTGGCTGTCACAGTTGCTCGGTAAAAGCAGAGGATGAGGCATCCAGGTGTGTGGAAGCAGGTTAGGGCTGGGGGTTTCCCGGGGTCCGAGCAGCGTTTGATGGGCTTTTCCTGCCCTGCGTTACAGCTTCGATAAAAAGGGAGACATCCATTACCTGATCAAGTGGAAAGACCTGCCGTACGACCAATGCACCTGGGAGATCGACGAGATAGACATCCCGTACTACGAAAACCTCAAACAGCTCTACTGGAACCACAGGTAGGAGTTGGCCGGACAGTGGGATCGTGACCAGGGGGGGCAGGCAGGGCTGCGGCAGCCTGCGCAGGCGTTCGAGGTGACGGAGGGCTCGGAGGTATCCCTGTTTCACTTTAGGAAACGTGCAGGGACCCTTCTTCACAGAGCAGTGGCTGAGCGCTTTGGGAAGGCTCAGGGAAAATTCCGCCTACCCGTTGTTTTCCAGCCTGTATTCCTCTTCCCTTGCGTTTACACTGCTGTGATCCTCGTAGTCTCACTGCTCTCCAGGGTGGCTTCGTGGCGCTTTCTCCTGTCTGTTTTGGATTAAACCCACCATGTCCTGGTGAATTGCCATTCCTTATTTTGGATAGAGTTGCCTGGACTGTTAGGAGGGGGGAAATGAACGCTGTGAGCGCCAGTGCTCCACTGGGCCAGAATTACTCCCGCAGGGAAACAACAGGGGAGTCAGGGAGGTGTTTCTGTCCCTCGGCTGGGAGAAGGCTGCCCTCCTGCCTTCTCCTGACGCGCCCTGCCTCTTGCAGGGAGCTGATGCTGGGGGAGGACACGTGCCCGCTGAAGAAGCTGAACAAGAAAGGGAAAAAGCTGAAAGACGAGAAGCTTGAAAAGCCTCCCGAAACGCCTCTCGTGGATGTGAGTAGGAGCTGTGGGGGCAGCGCAAGGTGTGAGCCCAGAGAGAGAGAGGTCTCTCCAACCCCCATCCTGTTACATTTTTTTTTACCTCTAATTCCTTCCTGTTTGTTTTTCATCCAAAAGCTCTGGGATGGCTTCTTTGCCGGGCTGGGAACCAGGCCTGCATCTCTTCGGAGGCTGTCCTGTGTCACAAGGCTAAAGGGAGGGGTGTGTTTGGCCACAGAGAAAGGAAGAGCTCTCACTGCTTTGCATCCTCTCTCTTTCCAGCCTACAGTGAAGTTTGACAAGCAGCCGTGGTACATCGACGCCACGGGAGGCACGCTCCATCCTTACCAGCTGGAAGGGCTGAACTGGCTGAGGTTTTCCTGGGCCCAAGGGACGGATACAATCCTGGCTGATGAGATGGGGCTGGGGAAGACCGTGCAGACGATTGTGTTCTTGTATTCCCTGTACAAAGAGGTGAGTGGAGCATCCAGTGGTCCCAGAGGTGGCTGGAAGCTGCTTGATATAAGATGAACAGCTTGGACTTTGTGTCCCCGAGCAGGGCCACTCCAAAGGGCCGTATCTGGTCAGCGCCCCTCTCTCCACCATCATCAACTGGGAGCGCGAGTTCGAGATGTGGGCACCCGACTTCTATGTCGTGACCTACACGGGGGACAAAGAAAGCCGGTCCGTCATCCGGGAAAATGAGTTTTCTTTTGAAGACAACGCTATCCGGAGTGGAAAGAAGGTCTTCCGGATGAAGGTGGGAGCCAAGTCTGTGCCCTGCCCAGTACTTTAACCATCAGTAGGGAGGGAGAGAGCAGGATTGCATGTGAAGAGGGAGGTTGGTTAGGTCCCTGATCGGCTGTTTTCCGAAGAGGGAAACTGGCACTGTTTACCAATGCAGGGGATTTGTGTGGAGCTTTAAAGATTTCTGCCAGATGTTCTATTTCTGTAGTCCCCTACTTGGTTCGAATGTTCAAAATGGTATAGATTTTCTACCGGCATGATTCGTGCTCGGCCCTGCTGCTTCTGCAGTGCGGACAGTCCTGCCTTTTCTCCTCGGGTCACATGCAGGAGGAGCAAAGCTCGGGGCTATCCCGTTCTCTGCTCTCTTATCCTGCCTTTTCTCTCCCTCTGCTCCTCCAGAAGGAAGCCCAGATCAAGTTCCATGTCCTGCTCACCTCCTATGAGCTGATCACTATCGACCAGGCAGTGCTGGGCTCCATCGAGTGGGCCTGTCTGGTGGTGGATGAAGCACACAGGTTGAAGAACAACCAGTCCAAAGTAGGTAGCGGACTTTTGTGGATCATTTTTATGGTGCGGCTTGGTGCCACAAAGACATCACACCCTAGTGCTGGTGATTTGCTGCCCTGTCCTTTCCTCCCTGGGAGCAGAGAGGTGTCCTCACCTCGCACAGGCTCTGCCTGGCATCCACGTTTTGATGGATTTGCTCCCTTTAGCATCCTCTGACAGTAAAAATCCTTCAGTATTGGAAGCGAGGTCAGTCTGGCTGCCTGCCTGGCGGCCTGACGGTCCTTTGTTGGGCTGTCAGGGAAGGGAATTGATCCCTCTCCTTCCTCTCCCCTTTTCCTGAGGCTCAATGTAGTCTCTGGCCCCTGGGACCTTCACCCAGCTCCAGGGCAGGAGGAGGCAGGTGGTGCAACCTTGGACAGCCAGGATTGCTGCTTGTGCTCCATGGGGATGGCTCAGAGCAGGACATCCAGCTGCAGTCTTCTCTGTGGTCCCTGCTGAGTCTCCGCGTACGCAGGCTGCAGCATCCCCAGGTGACTGATCGGCTCCTCCGAGCTCTTTTCACCCGATCTCATTTCTTTTCCCAGTTCTTCAGAGTGTTAAATAGCTACAAGATCGATTACAAACTGCTGCTCACTGGGACTCCGCTCCAAAACAACTTGGAAGAGCTCTTCCACCTGCTCAATTTCCTGACTCCGGAGAGGTTTAAGTAAGTTGCGTTGGTTCCCTGCTCCTCTGTGGGCCAGCGGGACAGCTCAGCAGAGGTTTCCCAGTTTTGTGGGCTCCTGGTGGTGTGGGGCTGCCTGAATCCAGCTGCGACTGTGCCAGCGTCACTGGTCTGCGCAGGCAGGCAGGTGGCAGAGTGCCTCACCCTGCTGGTTTTGGCGTTAACAGCTACAGGCACTTCGTAGAAACCCACATTTATTCCCGTGCGCTGCTGCGTTTCGGGTCCTGGGGGCAGCTGTTGCCTTGCTGTCGGTCAGGAGGTTTGTGAGGAGCTGGAACTTGCCTTCTCTTCCCTCTCTGAGGAGACAGAGGTGTCGTGAGAGCTTGTTCTGATCTCCTAATAGTGCTTATAGCCTGAATTTCCCCTCAGGCATCCGTGCGGCTGCTTGGTCTGGATTTTACTCTGCTCGGGTGCAGACATGGGAGTGATATTTCATCCTGTGCCATGAGAGCTCTGCCTTGGTTTTATGTCATAAGGAGATGGGTGTGTTTGCTCTTCCGTGTCCCGTTATCGCTCAGCACTGAGGGGTTCCGACTGCTTTCACAGTAACCTGGAGGGGTTCCTGGAGGAGTTTGCAGACATCTCTAAGGAGGACCAGATCAAAAAGCTCCATGATTTGCTGGGTCCCCACATGCTGCGGCGGCTCAAGGCGGACGTGTTCAAGAACATGCCAGCCAAGACAGAATTGATCGTGAGAGTGGAGCTCAGCCAGATGCAGAAGTGAGTAGTTCCAGCGCCGCTCCCCAGGGTGGCTGCCTTGCCGCACCTTGCTTCCTCTGAGCACGGCGGGGCGTCAGTGGGGTTTGAGGGGGTCAGAGAGACCCCGCTGGCCTCAGGCTTGCTGTGGGAAGAGCTGGAGCGCTTTCTGTCTCACCGGGAAGCACATTCAGTTTAGTTAAATTGGACTCCGTGCAGTCCTGGCTGCTCAGCGGGAAGCATCTGATGCTGGCAGCCTCTCAGTGTGGTGCTGCTCCTTCTGGGAAGTGCAGAGAAAGCACTGAGGCTGAAGCCCCTTCTCCTTCCCCTGCTGTCGGCACTGGGGCACCAGCCTGTGCTGCCGGCTTACCCGGCATCAGCCTGGAGCACCGCTGCTGCCGCAGGGAGTGCTTGCTCAGCTGCTTTTGTTCTGGGCTACCGTGCTCAGCTCCCGCAGCAGCTTCTGCGGAGGCTGGAGATGGGCAGGGAAGAGCGCGTTGCTTTTTCCCTGGCGCCGTGGGGCAGGGCTCGGTTTGCGCCCAGCAGCAGGGAGAGCTCGTGGCCACTGTGCTCCTGACTCCATCCCACTTACGGAGGCTGTGACATCCCCAGAGCAGCCCAGTAAGCCTAACCCTGGGCTGAGGGTGTGGAACGGATGCTTTTAAAACCATCAGAATGACCCTTTTGAAGTGGCGCAGCGGGGCTTAGTTCAGCACCATTCTGCTTACGCCAGTCCCGCTTCTACCTGAATGAACCAGGGTGTTTCCATCCCTCTTTCTGCAGGAAGTACTACAAGTTCATACTGACGAGGAATTTTGAAGCCCTGAATTCGAAAGGTGGTGGGAACCAAGTGTCTCTGCTCAACATCATGATGGACCTGAAGAAGTGCTGCAACCACCCGTACCTGTTCCCCGTGGCGGCGGTGGTACGTCACCCGTGTTTGCACCGTGGAGACATTGCTCAATATCGTGTGTAAGCCGTCGGTGGGGCTGTTTCCATTCATCTGGCTGTGGTTAGTGGCGTGGGGTTTCACGTGTGTGGTTTCATGCAAGGATTTTGTCTTTGAAATGCCTGTGAGATCCTCTGTGAGGTTATGGAGCGTTGTGCTCAAAGAGGCTAAGCAGGATGTCTTCGCAGGAGGCCCCAGTTCTGCCCAATGGATCCTACGATGGGAATTCTTTGGTCAAATCTTCTGGGAAACTGATGTTGCTCCAGAAGATGCTGAAGAAGTTACGAGATGGGGGTCATAGAGTTCTCATCTTCTCCCAGGTGAGTGGAGGGAAGGATTAATAATAAATACACTTCTTTTTTTTTTGTTCTGTATTATAACGTTGTGGTAGGAACAGATAAAGAGAGGTGGGAGAGCTGGTGTCAGCTCACCCCAAGGCAGTGTGGCAGCTGTGGCAGTCGCGGTGGATGGACTGCGTCCCAACTCTCTGCCGAGGGACGCCCTGTAGCGTCTAAAACCTCTTTTTATCTGCGGATAAAGAGGAGGTAATGGTAACAGTGCCATTCACCTACGATTCCCTCATGCTGGCAAGATGAGATGCGAGTGCTCCTCCTCTGGCAGTTACCTGTCCCCCGTACTCTGCGGTTGGTGGCACTGCCATCACCTTGGCCTCCGGGCTGCGGGCAGGAGCCTGGCTGGACGTGGCCCTGGGGATAAGGGGAGCCGGGCTGTGCAGAGCCACTCGCGCCAGCATCGCTTTGCCCGGCAGATGACAAAGATGCTGGACTTGCTGGAGGATTTCCTGGAGTACGAAGGCTACAAGTACGAGCGGATAGACGGGGGCATCACCGGCGGGCTGCGCCAGGAGGCCATCGACAGGTTCAATGGTACGTGCCTTGCTGCTTTGCCGAGGAGAGGGCACGGGCTTGGCTGTGCCCGAGAGCTCCAGCTTGCCTGCAGGGCTGGCGGTGAGCGTTGCCTGTGCAGCAGTTGTGATCCGGCTTCTTGAGGCACTGCATGGGCTGCTCATACCGCGTCCTTAAACGCTTGTGTCCCAAAATGAACCCTGAGCATGCTGACAGCAGCACGCTGCTTCCATTGAGGGACTCCGGTGTTTTCCTTCAAGGACTCTATAGATGGCAGAGCTTCCCCTTCGGCTCTGAAGCTGCTTTTTCTCCAGTAACTGGTTCCCAGGGAATGAGGGTTTCACTCCTTGCCTTCCCTTGCTTGCTGGGTTAGCCCAAAGGTTCTCACTGGTTTCTACCTCCAGCGCAGCCCTGCGTCTTTCCGCATGGGCCGTGTTCCTTTCTGTCTCACCTTTTGCCGCCTGTGGGTTTGTCTTTCTCAGCTCCTGGTGCTCAGCAGTTCTGCTTTCTCCTCTCTACCCGTGCCGGCGGTCTGGGCATAAACCTTGCTACAGCTGACACAGTCATTATTTATGATTCTGACTGGAATCCCCACAATGATATCCAGGTTTCTGACTTTTTCCTTTTTCCTTGCTGTATAGTAAGTACCTCTCTGGCTCTGCCTTCTGTTTCACTCCCTGCACAGCGAAGCTGCTCTCTTCTCTTGAGAGCTGCCAGGATTTATGGGGCATGTTTCCATTCCGGAGCCCCCTTCCTGAACCCACCTGGCCCGTCTGTGGCGTGGGAAAGACCTGGCATGTAAAATTCTCTTCCGTGGGCTTCTTGCTTTCTTCTGCTGCTTGTGTCTCCTCCTCTTCTGGGGAGCTTCTTCTTATGTTTCTGAAACCTCGGGGCTGATCCTCGCTGAGGACTGACTGCCATTGGGAGGTGGCAGCTGGAAGGGCGAGCAGCCAGTTCCTCTGAAAGTAGTGGAAAGCGAAAACAAATGCGTATCCCTCCCACACCCCCTGGCCAGAGAAGGTCCTTTCCAAAGCCACATCCCCTGTTGTCATCTGTTTGTGCCAGCGTTTCCCTTCCTGGGGTCCTAGGCAAGAGGATGGACTGGTGCAGGGGGTGAAGGAGCAGCGTGGGCCTGGGGAATCTGCAGGGAATCTCGCTTTCAGACCCTTTAATTGGGGTCTGCGTGGGGGAGCTGGCTTGCCTGCCATCAGTGGACGGGGGCAGTGCGTTCGGGTGGGCTCTGAGGAAACCCCTCTCGCTCCATCACCCCGTGCTGATTTCAGCCATGCCCTCTCAGTGCTTTTGTGCAGCCTGGAGGGGCAAAAAACCTCCGACCTTTCAAGGGTGCCACCCTTGACTGCTTCGCTCTCTGCCTGCAGGCTTTTAGCAGAGCTCACCGCATCGGGCAGAACAAGAAGGTGATGATCTACCGCTTTGTGACCAGAGCCTCTGTCGAAGAGCGCATCACCCAGGTGGCCAAAAGGAAAATGATGCTCACCCACCTGGTGGTCCGCCCAGGGCTTGGCTCCAAGTCAGGCTCCATGACCAAGCAAGAGCTGGATGACATCCTCAAGTTTGGGACAGAAGAGCTCTTCAAGGATGATGTGGAAGGTGAGGTGGGGAGGGCGCTTGGGATGCTTGGCGTGAGGTGGGGCCCTGTCTGAGCTGCCAGGGCTCCTTCTTCTTGCCCTGTGCCCGCAGGCATGGTGTCTCAGGGACAGCGGATCGGCATGCCGGATGCTGTCACCCCTTTCTCTGACACGCTGACAACTAAAGGGGGTGCAGTGACTCCCAGCATGAAAAAGAAGCACGGTGGCACCCCACCAGGTGGGTAGCCCCCCTTTTTGGGGTAACCCGTCCCCCTCCTTGGCCCTGCACCCACCCTGAGCTCACCTAACTGTCTCTGCGTGGTGATTTGTGCTTCCGTTCCCTTTGCTTTGTGCTCTCCAGGTGACAATAAGGATGTGGATGACAGCAGCGTGATCCACTATGACGATGCTGCCATCTCTAAGCTTCTGGACCGAAACCAGGACGCGACTGATGACACGGAGCTGCAGAACATGAACGAGTATCTCAGCTCCTTTAAAGTGGCCCAGTATGTTGTGAGAGAAGAGGACGGTGTGGTAATGTGATTAGTATCATGTCTTACAATCACACCTCTTTGTACGTCCCTCTGTGTTTCCTCTGCTCCCTTTCCTGTTCGAGTGTCTCAGAGCGGGGCTGGACCCCACCCGCAGTGACCGCTGCGGATTGTTTCAGGGCCGGGGTCCCAGGGATGGTAGGACCGGCTATCGGCTGAGGAAGCACAGCGGGCTTTGTTTTCTGCTGCTGTGGTGCGAGCCGGGCTTTGTCCACGTTCTCACAGGACTTCATTTCAATCAAAGCATCCATAAGTTTTTTTTTCTTCCATTCTGGAGACCCTTTCCCTGCCAACCAGGAACGGGCATGGTGCTGCTTGTGTATCACCTGGAGATGAAGCCAATTGCCGGCTGCTCTTCTGGGCAGTCCCTGCAGATCCGCAGTGTTTCCTTTGATGTGAGATGGGATGGATGGCAGAGTTCAGAGGAGCTCTTCCTGGGTGGGAGGTTGTCTCGGCCCTTTGGCAGTCTTACACTGAGGTTACTATGCTGGGCAAAGACCCTGGAGCCACGTTCCATCTAGGAGCTCAGTGTTGTCCCTCTCTCTTTCTCCCTGGAGCACTGTGAGAGGACAGGCAGGGGGGTGATGTGGGCACATCTGCAGCTGCCTCATCTCAAGCTTCCTGTCCTCTTGGTTGGCAGGAGGAGGTGGAACGCGAGATCATCAAGCAAGAGGAGAACGTGGACCCTGACTACTGGGAGAAGCTGCTGCGCCACCACTATGAACAGCAGCAGGAGGATCTGGCCAGGAACTTGGGGAAAGGGAAGAGGATCCGCAAGCAGGTCAACTACAACGACGCCTCGCAGGAGGACCAAGGTACAGCTGCCGTCGTGGGGCTCCTGGTGGGGTTTGGGGCGAGCAGCGGGCCTGTGGCTGACCCTGCAGAGCTGCACAAGCAGCTTCCCTGCTGGACATGTTGGCTGAGTCGTTGATCTGCAGTTTGGTAGCCTGCGTGGCTCTGTATTTCCCGGGTTCCTAAACTTCCCAGCGTAGAAATTCTTCAAAGACTTGTTCACTTTTGGGTCTGCAAACTGCTTTTGCTGGAAGAATTGAGGAAAAGTGTCTGTGGGCAAAATATTTTGGTTTATTTTCTTTCTGAACAGGAGAATACTGCTTTTGGGAAATTTGAGGATGCGATTTCCTCCTGCCTATGGCCTCTCGCTGCCTGGCAGCTGGGCAGTTGCGGGCAGACTCTCGGGTCCCGCTGCTCGGACGCTCTGCTAACCTGGCCTCCCTTGCGCTCCACAGAGTGGCAGGACGAGCTCTCGGACAACCAGTCGGAGTATTCCATCGGCTCTGAGGATGAGGATGAAGACTTTGAAGAGAGGCCAGAAGGTCAGAGTGAGTTAATGTGTTTGATCCTCCCTGGGATCTTGCTCTGCGGGAAGGCCCTGGCACTCGCGTGCAGCAGAAACGTCTGGGTTGGAGGGACTGGCGTGCTCTGGGCCTCCATTCCGGGGGAGGCATCCCCCTTGCCTGCCAGGTGAGGAAATTCCCAGGGCAGGGAATTCACCCGGCTGTTCCCTTCAGTGGACGGCGCTCCAGTCCTTGTGGTGGAAGGATGGGGAGCACAGGAGGAGCAGGCGTGGTACCCCCTTGCCTGGAGAGTCGCCCTGGCTTGGGGTGGCCACTGGGATGGGTGGAGGGACTTCTACAGCCTAGGCTGCTGCTCTGCCTGGGATCTGTTCCCGTTGGGAATGCAGGAGCCTGGGGAACAGAGGCAGCTGTGTGAGCCTTTCAGCTGTCCTGCTTCACAGCCTGGGCCTGACTGAGGCTGCTTGACTCTAGGTGGCCGAAGACAATCCCGGAGGCAGCTGAAGAGTGACCGGGACAAGCCTCTCCCTCCTTTGCTGGCAAGAGTTGGGGGGAATATCGAGGTGAGCATCAACACCTCCCGTCGGTTGTGCGAGGGCTGCCCTAGGCTCGCGGGCTGGGCTACTCCGTGCCGCGTTGCCGGTGCATCCATCCTGGTCCAGCACATCTGTAACAGCCGCCGGGCTCCAAAGGTGCCACGCTCTTCTGAGGCCACCTTGTGATCCCAGCAACACCTCTGCGCTCTGTAGGTTCTTGGCTTCAATGCCCGCCAGCGCAAGGCTTTCCTGAACGCCATCATGCGCTGGGGAATGCCACCCCAGGACGCCTTCAACTCACACTGGCTCGTCCGGGACCTGCGTGGGAAGAGCGAGAAGGAGTTCAGGTACGGGGACGCCCCGGGTAGGCAGGGTGAGGTCTGGCCAGGGCTCTGGTTGATGGCAGTGAGCACTTAGGTCGTGTGTTTGGCATGAACTGTGATATCACCCTGTTTTCTTGCTGTGTCACCGCTTCTGCCGTGCTCTCGGGAGAGCGGAGGCGATGCTGTGACAAAGTGGCTGGGCATAGCACACCCCCTCTGTGGCTTCTTTCTGGGGAGGCAGTGCCCGTTTCATTCCAGAGGGCTGCTGGCAATCCCTTTATAATCCCTAAATCTTAGCCCGGGTTGGAAGGCTCTCGCTCGCCTGCGGGTGAACGCAGAGGGAGTGGGTGCCCGGCTCAGCGTGGACTCCGTGAGCCGAGCTGGCCTGAGGTCTGGCTTTCCTTCCGCAGGGCGTATGTCTCTCTCTTCATGAGGCATTTGTGCGAACCTGGAGCAGACGGTGCCGAAACCTTTGCGGACGGCGTTCCCCGGGAAGGGCTGTCCCGCCAGCACGTGCTGACTCGGATAGGAGTCATGTCACTCGTAAGGAAGAAGGTGGGTGAGTAGAATTTTATACGCGCCCTTTCAGGTATGTTCTGGAGCGCTGTGGGTTTCATTTTCTGTTGAATGCCCCTCGCCAGGGATCCTCTGCTGAATCTCACGGGCTCAGCGCGCACCCGTTTTTATCGTAAACGCATAGGTGATGGTCATCGTAGAATGGTTGAGTTGGAAGGGACCTCAAAGGCCATCCAGTTCCACCCCCTGCCCTGGGCAGGGACACCTCCCACTGTTTCAGGTTGCTCAAAACCCCATCCAACCTGGCCTTAAATACAACCTGCCTTTCCAATGCTGCTCTTTCTTTCCTGGGAGGGACATTGGGTGAGCAGGTATTTAATAGCCTGGCTGGCAGAAAAGGGGAATCACCCTGGAGGCTTGTTGGGTTGAACATCTCCGGCAGGGTGGGTGTAGGGCCCCGTATCCGCTGGTGAAGCAGCCTAAACTCTGCTGCCCCGGTTGAAAAACACCCCTGCTGCCTTTGACTTGTTGGTTTGTATCTGCCCCAGGTCCAGGAGTTCGAGCATGTCAACGGGAAGTACAGCACCCCAGATCTGATTCTTGGGGGCCCGGAGAGCAGGAAATCCATCGAGATTGTGTCTTCGGATCCTACTACCCCCGTGCCGGCTAGCCCAGCACATATGCACATGGGGCCGGGGGGCCTCGCTGGTGGGTACACCTCCAGGTTTCCAGGGATCCTGGCTTTGGGCTGGCTCGGGCAAGGAGGTGGGCCAAGCCACCAGAACGTCTTGCAGGTATCTGCCTGCTCTGGCAGCGTGTGTAGCCCTTCTCAAGAGCTTCCTTGCTTTGCCGTTGCTGCAGACAAACCAGAAACACAACTCGGGTTCCAGGAGGAAAAGGACCAAGCGGAGCAGAAATCCAGGAAGGTGTCTGACAGCCAGGTAGGGTGGTTTCTTTCAGCATCTCCTCTGGGAAGCCTTCTCATGGCCTGCCCATAAACTTGGGAACGCTTCCTGAGGGAAGGGCTGGGCTGATCTGGTGTGGGTGCTTTGCGTTAAGGTGTCTGCGGGTGCTGAGAAAGTGGAAAGTGAAGAGCACCCAGAAAGCTGTGACAGCAAGGAGAAACCAAGGGAAGAGAAGCAAGAGGAGAGGGAAAAGGCTGAGCCCTCTCCTGAACCCCTAGTGAAAGGTGAGTCTTTTGTGGCGTGGGTGAACGTGATCCCTACGTGTGCAGGCTCCCCTCAGCCGCGGTTGGGGTTCTGTGGGGCTGTGGCGCTCCGTAGCAACGTCGATTTGTGCTGGAATTGTTCATCGGCTGAAGTTGTGGGGACAACCTTGGATGTGTTTGTGCTCTTGGCGGTAGGGCTTTCCCTCCGGTGGGAGGCTCCAGCGCTTGCACCTTGCTTGGGGATTCTTCTTCTCCAGTCAGAGTGGGAAACCTTAATGTCACCTGTAGTCATTCATGAAAAAAACCAACAGTGCCAAGTTGTAAATAAAGAGAGATGCTCAGTTTGGGGGGTATTTCCTGTTCTTAGCAACGTGTTCCTCCAGATGTTCCAAGGGAGAGGGAAAACCGGTTAAGTTTGTGTGATAAAAATGCAGAAACGTTTTCTGTTTGAAGTTTCTGGAATACCTTGAGTGTACAGACAACACTGTAAAACTCTCCAGACAGTAAAGTCGTCATTTTCTGAAGACGGTTATGCACATGAAGCTTTTCTCATGTCGCGTTCTGTTCTACAGATGAAGGGATTCAAGAGAAAGAGAAGCCTTTGGAGAAGCCGGAGCTGAGCAGCAGCCTGGGGAAAGGGGAGGACAGAGAAGTCAAACCAGGTCAGATTCAAGGAAGCTTTGGGACACAAGGAGGTGTGAAGGGTTTCCAAAGCAAGGGAGGTGTTTGGTGCAGAGAGGAGGCAGCGTGCACGGGGTGATGGTGAGGGGCGACGGTGAGGGCCTGCAGCCGTTGGCACTTGCCTTCTGGTGATGATTGGAGCCACGAGTGGGAGCAAAGTGCCGTTGGGGGGCACTTGCTGTGCAAGCAGTAGGACCTGCGGTGGAGCAGAGAGTAGGCTGGTGGCCCTTCCAGCAGGAGCTTTAGCAAGGAGTTCCTCTGGAGCTGATGGGGCAGGGTGACACCGGTCGGTCTTTTGGCGAAGTGTGATTTTGATGGGCACCGTTTCTTGTGTTTGCCGAGCAGAGGATGCCAAGGTGGAGGAGAAGGAGCAAAGCGAGGCTCAGCAAAATGGTGACAGAGAGGATGAGGAGGATGGGAAGAAGGATGACAGAAATGTGAACTTCCGATTCATGTTCAACATCGCTGATGGTGGCTTTACAGGTAAGAGCAAGAGACGAGGCACCAGCTGCTCCTGCAGAGCTGCTGCACGGCGTCTCTGAGCCGCTGCAAGAAAGGGGGGACCTTTTAGAAAGCAGCAAGGTGGCTGGGTTTGCCCCGTGCCCGCAGTCACCCAGGAAATGTCACCGCTCACCCTGCTTGATGCGCTGTGCGCTGCCCGCAGCAGCTGTGCTGCCTGACCGGGCTGTCTCGCTTCTGCTTCCGCAGAGCTGCACACGCTGTGGCAGAACGAGGAAAGGGCTGCCATCTCCTCCGGCAAGATCTACGACATCTGGCACCGCCGACACGACTACTGGCTCTTGGCAGGAATTGTGACGTACCCTTTGGCTGGGTGGGAGCGTGCCTCGCGCTGTTGGGAGGCGAGGCTGTAGGGGCTGGGGTGCCGGCGCGGTGGCGAGCAGGGAGGGTTTTGGCGATGCGGTGTTGCCGCGTGGTGGTGGGCGTGCTGTTGGCTGGCCGATTCTTCCCTTGACGCTCCCTCCGCACCAGCCACGGCTACGCCCGCTGGCAGGACATCCAGAATGACCCACGCTACGTCATCCTGAACGAGCCCTTCAAGTCAGAGATACACAAGGGGAACTACCTGGAGATGAAGAACAAGTTCCTCGCCCGGCGGTTCAAGGTGAGTTTGCGGATCCAGGGTTGGTGAGTGCTTACCGGCTGGGGGAACAAGTGTGGTGCCCCAAAGCTGGGTTGGATGTTTGATGCTGTGGAAATCCCACCCCTTTCTGGGGTGCTTGGTGTCTGCACAGGATAAGAAACCACAAAGGCTAAGCCTGCTTCCCCTGGAGCTTTTGGGAGTGAGGCCAGTGGGGTGCGCGCAGTGCAGAGGCTCTGCTGGCACAAACTACAGCGGTACTGGTTTGTGCTGGTGTGAGGTCTGGTCCCGAATCTTTCCCCTCCTGTGCCTCCCAGTTGCTGGAACAGGCCCTGGTGATCGAGGAGCAGCTGCGGAGGGCTGCGTACCTCAACATGACCCAAGACCCCAATCACCCGGCCATGGCATTGAACGCTCGTCTGGCTGAAGTGGAGTGCCTTGCCGAGAGCCACCAGCATCTCTCCAAAGAGTCCCTGGCTGGGAACAAGCCCGCGAATGCCGTCCTGCACAAGGGTGAGTGCTGGTAGAGATTAGGGGGAGCCTGCCCTAGGGGCTGGGAAGGCTTTCCCACTCTGACCATGCAGAATTCCATCCGGGAGGTCATCCCTGTGTCGTGTTCCCTTGGCCACGAGCTGCTTGCTCCTCCTTGGCCACGGCACGCTGCTGCTGCAGCTGGCGGTGGTGGGGTCCACAGCGCTCTGCCATCGCCTCCCGGCTGCTGGAGCTTGTGGCTGTGCGGCTGGGATGCCGGAGGGGTCTGGCGAGCATCCCCCACCTGAGCGCCGCCTCGCTCTGCTCGCAGTGCTGAACCAGCTTGAGGAGCTGCTGAGCGACATGAAAGCCGACGTGACGCGCCTGCCCTCCATGCTGTCCCGCATCCCGCCCGTGGCCGCCCGGCTCCAGATGTCCGAGCGCAGCATCCTCAGCCGCCTGGCCACCCGCGGGGGGGACCCTGCCCTCCAGCAGGTCAGGGGGGGACGGGGGGACGGAGCGCCTCGCCGCCGGTGGGGCTGAGGCTGCAGCTCAGCGCCTCTTCTCCCTCCTGAACTCCCCAGGGCTCCTTTGGCTCCTCCCAGATCTACAACAACAACTTTGGGCCGAATTTCCGAGGTCCCGGACCAGGCGGGATTGTCAACTACAGTCAGATGCCTCTGGGACCGTATGTGACTGGTAGGTTGGGGTTTCTAGTCAACGTTCCCAGGCAGAGAAATGCAGGAGGTGGATTGGAATGGGGCAGGAGCATCAAGGACAGCGCGCAAGCAAGGTGTTCCCTCTCTCTCATCACAGATATTTAGCTGTTCCCACGATTTTCCACTGCAGCTCCCGTTTCCAGCTCAGGTAAGGCTCTGCTCCCTGCTCGCCACGTTTTATTCCCCAGAATCTCGCGGTGAGGGGCCGTACGAGGGCTCAGCTCTGGGCTGAGCTCCCTGAGTGTCTGGTACCGGCAGCAAAGGCAGGCGCCGGGGCAGAATCCTTCCCATACCCCTCAGGTGGCTCCCCCTGCTCCGTGTTGGGTACGGGGATGCCCAGAGCCCGGCTGGTGGGCAGCTCTCCCTTTTCCTCGCAGCCAAAAGCCGCCCCATCGCTGGAGGAAGGGCAGGGCAAGCGCCGCAGTGGTGCCTGCGTGGAAGACGAGCTGCTGCCGGGCTCTCCCGCTTCAAGTGTGCTTCGCCTGCCGCGCCCCCCGCCATCACCGGAGCAGCCGGGATGTGTGTGTGGGGGGGATTTCATTTCCGTGTACATTTTTTGCACTTTCTTATTGAAGACTTGAAGAGTTTGTCTGGGTGAGGGGGCCGAGCCGAGAGGGGAGGGAGTCAACGGTGTTTGTGTCTGGTTTTGTTGCCGCGTGTGGGGTGTGAGGGGGCAGCCGGTGAGCTCCCCGGCTGCCTGCTCCAGGGTGCCCGAGGGGCCGAGCCGGCTCCCGAGCTTCCCCGGAAGGTCCATTTTTACGTCCTCGTGGTGTTTGAGCAAGTGCATGCGTGCTGCCAGCCCCGCTGCCGGAGCCTGCCCGCCCATTCCCAGCGGGGGCATCGGCACCACTGTCCCGGCTCTCGGTGTGCCGGGCTTGGGGCACGCAGACGGGAGGGAGGGGATGGTTAAGAGCCGGGGCTGGGACCCCTGCGAGCGCGGTGACACCGGCTGCGCCGCGGTGGTGGCCTCTCGCCAGAGGCTGATGGCAGCTGTGAGCGAGGCCCCGCGTTCACTTTGTACTCCGTGTGTCCCGGTTTCTGTTCTCTGTGTTTTAATAAATCCTTTGGGAAGGAGGTGGCAGGAGCCTGGTGGGGCGAGCGGCAGCCGGTGGGTGGCCAGCTACAAAGGGTGGTGGTGACCAGAGCTCAGTCCAGCTGGTGGCTGGTCACACACGGTGTCCCCAACGCTCAGCGCCGCAACCAGTTGTGGTCAACGGCTTTATCAACGGATAAAGGGATCGAGCGCTCCCTCGGTCAGTTTGTAGGTGATGCTTAGTTGGGTGGGAATGATCTGCCTTAAGGGCAGGAGGGATCTCCAGAGGGACCTGGCCAGGCTGGGTCCATGGACCAAAGCCCATGGCACAAGGTTCAACGGAGCCAAGTACCGAGTCGTGCACTTGGATCACAATCACCCCGTGTGATTCCAGGCGTGGGGAAGTGGGAAAGCTGCTGGGGGAGAAGGATCTGGGGGTGCTTGTGGATGGCAGCTGAACATGAGCCAGCAGTGGCCCAGGTGGCCAAGAAGGCCAGCAGCTTCATGGTGTGCATCAGGAATACTGTGGCCAGCTGGAGCAGGGAAGGGATCCTTCTGCTCTACTCAGTGCTGGAGAGGCTGCGCCTCAAATCTTGTGTTCAGTTTTGGGTCCCTCACTACATCGAGATGCTGGAGTGCATCTCGGGAAGGGTTTGGAAAGCAAATCTTAGGAGGAGCAGCTCAGGGGCTGTTCAGTCTGGAGAAGAGGCTGAGGGGAAACCTCCTCGCTCTACGGCTACCTGAAAGGAGGTGGGTGCTGGTCTCTCCTCCCTGGTAGGCAAACGGCCTCAAGATGCACCAGGGGGGAGATTTAGGTTGGATCTTAGGAGGAATTTCTTCACTGAAAAGCACTGGCAGGGGCTGCCCAGGGCGGTGGTTGCATCTTTAGCTCTGGAGGGGTTTAAAAGATAGGCAGATGTTGTCCTTGGGGACACGGTCTGGTGGTGGTCTTAGCAGGGCTGGATCGATGGTTGGACTGGCTGACATTGAAGGTCTTTTCCAACCGGAATTCTGTGTCTCTCAGTCCGTCAGGGGGTGTCTCTCCGGGCACAGATGTGTGCGCCGGTGTGGAGCTACAGCTGTGCCTACACACCTTTATGTACCCATATACGTCCCCATGTGTATATTTGCCTGTAGACACAGACAGAGATGGGTACATGGGACCCCTCTCCCTGCCCCTACCCCTCCGTCCCCCCCTCCCTGCTCCCCGAAACGGGCGCTCCCGCAGCCCCCCACACGGTGCCCATGCCGGGTCGGCACCGCGGCGCCGCAGGCAGGGCAGAGGCGAGGGGCCGGAGCGCAGGCTAGGGGGGAACAGCTTCGTGTTGTCGGCCTCGTGGTCGTACAGCACCCGCTCGCACCCCCGCGCCCACCACCTCCGGCAACGCGGGGGGCGGCAGCGACGCATGCAACGGCTCCCCATGCTGCACCCGCGGCGGGCAGAGCAGCTCGGAGCTTGCCCTGCCGTGCTCCCCGCGGCCATCCCTGCGCTCCAGAGCCGCGTCGGGCGGCAGCGGTACGACGGTCCAGGGCAGCGCGGGTGGGAGCGCTGGCTCTCGGCGCTCGCGGTGCAAACCACACTCTCCACTTTGCTCCAACGAAGCGTAAGCAAGCGAACGGGCGGCGAGGGCTGCGCGCTTGGCTGTGCGCGCGCTTAGGATCTGTAGTCCTTCTTGCTGTAGGGTTTGTTGCCCAGGATGCTATCGATCTCGTGGACGATGGAAGACGACAGCTTTGGAAGGACCTGAGAGGAAGGGGGGGATGGAGGATGGTGGTGGGAGTTGGGATGGTGCCACTGGTGCATGCGGGAGGATGCGGCACGCGGCCGTGCCACGCTCGCCGCCTCCACCGTGCCACCGTGATGCTCAAGCCCCAGCTTGCCGGCTGCGCGACCCACATACGGGAAGGCTGGCTCTGGCTCATCCCCTGCCTTTTCAACCCAGCAAAGCCTCTGCTCGGCTTCGGATCAAGCGACACCCATAACCTTTGTCTCCGAGTGAGGTTCGCAACCTCCTTTTCCTCCACGGCGCGGCAGCGAGCGCTGCAGAGCAGCTCGGTGCATTGCAGCAGCAACGCACAGGCAGGATACTGCCCTGTTAAAGCCCTGCGAACGGCATCTGCTCGCTTTCCCGCGGCCAAACCTCCCCCGGCGCGCCGGGAGCACTGACCTGTATTGCTCCGATATTCTCCATCAGCTGGTCGGCGTTGGAGGCACCCAGCAAGACGGAGCTGACGCCCTCGTTGCGCAGGCACCAGGCTGGGGCAGGAGGGAGAGCAGAGCCGGAGTGAGGTTCGGCCAACCCTGCCGTCCCCTGAGTGTCCCGTGGCGCTCGCCGGCTCCTTACCGATAGCGAGCTGGGGCAGGGTGCAGCCCAGACGCTCGGCGATGGCCTGCAGCTCCTTCAGCTTGGCCTGCTGCCGCCGGCCCTCCTCGCTCAGGATCTTATCCTTCAGCCACTGGTAACCCTGGGGGAGCAGGAGGGGGTTCGGAGCAGGGAAATGGGGTGATGGAGGACTACCAGGACATCCCCACACTCTCTGAGCGGTGGTTCCTGGACCTCCTGCTCCCATGGGGGGACCTTGGGAGCTCCCCCCAGCTCGGTCCATCCCTGCGTGACCCCCTGCCCAGGCTCACCTTCAGCGAAGCGCGGGAATAGGGGGGGATTCCCCCGTCGTACTTCCCTGAGACGATGCCGCAGGCCAGCGGGGACCAGGTCATGGCTCCGACACCTGCGGACAGAGTGAAGCCAGGGATGACGCTGCCCATCTCTTCCTCCCCAGCTCCTGCCGGGGCTGCTGGGGGGCCAGGATGCGACCCCCACCGCCGTACCTATCTTGTGGAAGAGCTCGGGAAGCTGCACCTCCACCTTCTCCCTCTGGAACATGTGGTATTCGGCTTGCTCACAGATCGGCGGGATCAGGTTGAACTGCCGGGCCACCGAATACGCTTCCTGCCGGAGAGCCGAGACCCTCAGCATCCCGCTGAGCGCCCCCCGCATCCCCCTCGGCTGAGCTCTGAGCAGCAACCCCCCAAAATTAATTCATTAAGGCTGGAGCGCATCTGCGAGTGCCTGACTCCCGCCAGCTGCTGTCGAATTAAATCAGCGTCACCGGAGCTGCTCCGCCGCGGTCGCCCCGGGACCCCTACCATGATCTCCATGGAGCTCCAGCGCGAGGTCCCCCAGTACATGGCCATCCCCTGGTTGATGACGTGAGTCATGGCTCGCACCGTCTCTGCCGGGAGGGAAGGGAAGAGAGCGCCCGGCGGGGTTAGCGGAGTGCCGCCGTGGCAGGAGGGGGTTCGCGCCGCGCCAACAGCTGGCAAGCATCCCGCTCCCCAGCGCCGGAGCTGGATTGTGTCCGGAAGATGCTTTTGGAGGAGCAGGATGAGGACCAAGGGAGCAGCCATTCAGGATGTGCCGGGGATCACGGCCGAGCCTGACATGCCGTCGGCGACGCCGGGACCCTTCCGGCACCTGCCCCACCACGGGGGTACCGGCACTGCGCCTGGCACCGCGGCACAGGGAGGGACCTGAAGCATCACCCGTGTGTGCCGAGACCCAGGAGAGGAGGGAGGGAGCCCCGAACCCCGTCCGAGGGGTGCAGGGGTCCCGGGAGGAGCCGGCCCTGAGCCATGCGGGCTGCGGCCAAGCCAAGGCGCGCTCTGGTAGCCAAAGGTGGGCAGCAGGGAGAGCGAGGGGCGCGAGGCTCGCCTGGCCGGTGCCGGAGCAGCTGCCGCGGTCCCCGGCGTGGCACGGGGCGACCGGGGAGCTGCCAGCGCTCAGCTTTTTTCCCCTTTCCTCGTTCTGAAGGGGTGGGGAGGTTCTGTTGCCGCTGCCTGTGCATTCTGGGGTTTGCTCGGGGCAGGGGAGGAGGATGGAAGTCACAGAGGAGAGGGATGTGCCCAGGGAACGCCGCGGGGGCGCGGCGGGCACGGAGTACCTTCTACGATGAAAGTCCTGGACTTGGAAGAGCTAAATGGGTGCCCTGGTGATAAAAGAGAGATTTACAGAGAGCAGAGTCGGCTGCTGCCGATGAAGCAGAGCGAGCGGCTCGCCGGGACGGGGCAGCGCCCAGCGCTGCGTCACCAGCCACCCACGCCACGACCCGAGGTGGGTCCGGTGCCAGTTTGGGGCGGCAGAGCTTAACCGCGGCGCGGGCTGGCCACGGCGGCGGAGCAGCGGCTTCTGCTTGGGAAGGGAAAACGCCCTCAAAAGAAAAGCCTGGCGCAAACCAACTGCGATGGCGATGAACGGCGGCGGGGAGGAGCACGGCACCGCGGCACGGCACCCACCTTCCATCGGCGTGTTGGGGTCGGGCCGGTTGGCGAACACCACGTCCACGTATTCCAGCTGCAGCCGCTCCAGCGACGCCTTCAGACCTGCGGCACCAACGGGAACGTCAGGCGTGCCGGGCTGCGTGCCGAGGCCGGCAGCTCCCGGCGAGCATCCTTACCTTCTATGATGTGCTTTCGGGACAGACCCCTCTCCGTCTCGGCCCTGGAAAAGGAAAGGTTGGGTGAGAGCCTGGCACACGCCGGCTGCTCTGCCGCGGCGCGGGCGCGCTACCTACTTTCCTCCCCAGAAGATTTTGGTGGTGATGACCAGGCTGGACCGTCTGCAGGGAGAAGGAAAGAGTCACCGGCAAAGCGCTGAGCGCGGCACCCGCTCTCCCCAGCCCGTCAGCACCGCGTTGGCCACGCAGATGACGCCCGGCTTACCTCCACCCTTTCTTCTTGATGATGTTCCCCAGCACCACCTCGGCCCTGTGAGGGAAGGGAGTGTCACCCACCGGCTGCTGCGGCCGTGGGGAGCCCCGGAGCCCGGCCAACAGCGAGGGGGACCCAGTGGCCACCTACGCCGGTGCGGTAAAGAACGTAAGGAAGAACTTCTTCACCGTGAGAGTGGTGAGGCCCTGGCCCAGGTTGCCCAGGGAAGCTGTGGCTGCCCCATCCCTGGAGGGGTTCCAGGCCAGGTTGGATGGGCCTTGGGCAGCCTGAGCCAGTGGGAGGTGTCCCTGCCCATGGCAGAGGGGTTGGAACTGGATGGGCTTTAAGATCCCTTCCAACCCAAACTATTCCATGATTCTATCATTGCTTCCTGCAACCCCATCCTTGCAGCCGGCAAACCCGGGAGGCCACCAGAATCGGGAGCTGCCAGAGGCCGGGGCACAGGATGAGGCCCCACGCGGTGCTGCCGAAGCGGGGTACGTACTTGCCGGTGGCGTAGACTTCTGCCGTGTCAAAAAGATTAATGCCGTTGTCGTAGGCCAAAGTCATCAGCTGCTCCGCCATCTGCGAGGGGAGAGCGGGGAGAGGCGATGACGGAGTTGGCCAAGAGCTGAAGCACCGAGACAGCCCCGTGGCTGTGCCGGCGCCGTCCGCTCTCTGCGTTGCTCGGGAAAAGCTGGAGAGGGATGGGCGAGGGGGTGCAATCCTTACCTCATCTGTGATTTGCCCTCCGAAAGTCACCCACGTCCCTGTGGAGGAGAGGGTGAGCGCTAAACGCTGCCTCCGTGAGCCCGCGGCCACCCACCCCGGCTCCCCCGGCACACGGCGGCCACAGCCGGCCTTTCCGCGTGCGGCACGGCGCTCCCGGCACAGCCCGGTCGCATCCGATCACGGCAGAGGAGAGAAAGAGAAAAGAATGTGACAACTTCTGGGAATGCGTCTCAAAGCGCCGCCGGGGGAAGGAAAACCCTTTGCTGCCCTTTGCAAAGCTGCACCGGCAGCGGCCGCGGGACGGAGGGGACGCGGCAATCGCCGGCACTTACCCAAACCGAGGCAGGACACGCGGAGCCCAGACTTCCCGAGATTCCTGGAAGACAGAGATCCATTAGGGAATCGGGCAGATGCCCCCCAAACGCCCCCCATGGGAGCCGCACTGCGATCCCTGCTCCCCATCCCCACCCCTGGGTCGGTCCCACCGCGAGGGATGCGCCGTAAGGGATTAAAAAGCCCCCTCGGGCCATGCACACCGCAGCACCGGTGCCGTGGTGCTGCTCCCAGAGTGGCAGCGACCTCGTTAAGACGAGTGCCGAGGGGTTCGGACCCCCCGATGGCACCGTCGGCGCCAGCGGACAGGGTTGGAGCCTCCCACACGTGGCACGAGCTGTGCCCGTTCTCTGCGGCGTCCCGGAGAAATGGGGCAGCCCCGGCACCGGTTAGGAGTTGGAGAAGAGCTTTGGGGCCGGGCTGGCAGACGCCTTCGCCCTGGTGATGGGAGAGCCAGTTCTCGTTAAAAATGACAAAGGCTCGAGCAACGAGTGTTAAAATAAATAAAGTGTAGGTGAGCCGTGGCAGCTCGCCCGCGCCGGTGTCGCGTAGCAACCGGGAGGCACCGCCACCGCCGCCGTGGCACGGGGAGCAGCCGCGGCCCCACGGGCTGAGCCGAATCGGGGCATCTCCCTTCCGCGCCGCCGCGTTATTGCCCAACATCTGGAGGCACCGGCGCTTTCCCCTCCCTGAGCCTGGCGTTATTTTTAGACCATTTCACAGTGCCCACGGGGCGGCTCGCGGAGGTCGCGGTGCGGAGGGGATGGCACTGCTCCCCGCAGCCGCAGCGGCATCACCGGCTCCTCTGGGCTGGTGGGCGCCCATCGCTGCTCTCGGCCATCCTGCCCGAAGCGTGGCGGTGCTGGGCCGTGGCCTCGCTGTCCCCTCCGTGCCACAGTCCCCCTCGCGGCCACCGGTGGGGACCCCCGAGGTGGTCCCCCGTGTCTTTTGGATGAGGATGCCGCCACCGGAGAGTGGGACAGGGTCACCCCGATGCCTGCCCGGTGAAGGATGGGGGTGACGATGATGGGCTCCCCCATGGCCGCCCCGATGCGCCGTGCAGCCCAACGCCTGCGCGTCCGGGCTGTGGTGGGGGCATGCGGCGGCTGTCAGAGGGACCGCGGTGTGTCTGCTCATCCTGGGGAGCCCCCAGCCCCATATCTGGCTGATTCTTTCATCCCAGGGGAGCCCCCAGCCCCAAATGTGGGTGCTCCCTTCATCCCAGGGGAGCCCCCAGCCCCACATCTGGGCGCTCGCTTATCCCAGGGGAGCTCTCAGACCCACACTTGGGTGCCTGCTCATCCCAGGGGAGACCCCAGCCCCATATCTGGGTGCTCCCTTGTCCTGGGGAGCCCCCAGCCCCAAAGGTGGGTGTTTACTCATCCCAGGGGAGCCCCCAGCCCCGTATCTGGCTGATCCCTTCATCCCAGGGGAGCTCCCAGCCCCAAATGTGGGTGCCTGGTCATCCAAGTGGAGCCCCCAGCCCCATATCTGGGTGCTCCCTCATCCTGGGGAACCCCCAGCCTCATATCTATATGCTCCCTCATCCCAGGGGAGCCTCCAGCCCCGCATCTGCGTGTTTCCTCATCCCAGGGAACCCCAAACCCCACATCTGCATTCTCCCTCATCCCAGGGAAACCCCAAACCCCACATCTGCATTTTCCCTCATCCCAGGGAACCCCAAACCCCACATCTGCATTCTCCCTCATCCCAGGGAACCCCAATCCCCACATCTGCATGCTCCCTCATCCCGGGGAACCCCAAACCCCACGGATCCCCGCTGACCCCCCCCAGCGCTCTGTTCCAGGGACGCGGAATGCATCGACCCAGCGGGCGCTGCCTTCGGGTGGGGGGGCACAAAGTGCCCACGGCGCCCTCCGTTTCCAAACCCACCGCGGGCAGCCGAGGGTTGGATCCCGGATTAGAGCTCCGTGTGAGCTTCACCGAGCGGCTGAGTCTCCGGCAGCGCCGTAACGATGCCATGGCAGCTCACGGATTAACGCCCGCCGCGACTCGCAGCCTCCCCCCAACCCCCCCGGCTCACAGCATCCTACTAATCCTATCCCACATTTTAGGGTCGCCCTCCTTTCCGATGCATTTGGATCAAAGGGGTCAGGAGCGAACAGCGAGGAAGGGGATGATAGTGCACCATCAGCACTTTTCAAAGCCTCCGGAGCGAGCAGGACGTGAGCCAAGGATTAAGGATGCACAGCACAACCGACACCCCCCGAATCCCCTCCGTTGCCTCCGAAGGAACCGAGAAAACACCCGAAGAGGCACCAAATCCACCAACGGAGCACCGCGTGCGTTTCCTACCGATATTTCATGCCCGGCTGCTTAACGCTGGACTCGCTGGAGGAGGGGGCGTTCTGCACCGAGAGCTGCCCGAGGCTCCGGGCAACCATGGCCACGGCACGGAACTTGCCGCGGGTGCCCAGGCTGGGGCTGCCGGCATTCTGCCTATTCAACCGATCTTCGGCGCTCCGGCTTTTGATGCTGTGTTCGGAACACACAAAGGAGACCTGCATGCTGCTCCGGTCGAGCAGCCGTGCCAGCTGCCTAAATTTAGCCGGCGCCCCGGGCGAGGCGGGGAGCTCCTCCCGCGCGCCCACGCGACGCTGCTCCGCCAACGTGACGGCGGGGGGCTGCGAGCGAAGAGACGGCTCCCGTCAAACCCCTCCTGCCCTCAATATTTGATGAGCGCGCGGAGCGAGCGGCGCTCGGGCAGGTGAGGGGCGCGACGGGCAGCGGCGAATCCCAGAGTGATGCTTCCCACCCAAAACCCATCTTTGGGGGGGGTCTCTTGCATAAAGGGATGCGCAGCCCTCCTTCCGAGCAAAAAAGAAACGCATGGGAGAGCGTTTGCACGACGCCAAATCCAGGATTCCGGGGGCAGAGAGCACCAAATCCAGGATTCTGGGGGCAGATCCTGGTGGTTTGTTAAAACTGGACCGCCAGGATTCTGGAGGCATCTCCCTATGGTTTGTCAAAACTGGACTGCCAGGATTCCGGGGGAAGAGAGCACCAAATCCAGGATTCTGGGGACAGATCCCAGCGGTTTGTTAAAACTGGACCACCAGGATTCTGGGGGCAGATCCCGGTGGTTTGTCAAAACTGGACTGCCAGGATTCCGGGGGAAAAGAGCGCCAAATCCAGGATTCTGGGGATAGATCCTGGTGGTTTGTCAAAACTGGACCACCAGGATTCCAGAGGCAGATCCTGATGGTTTGTTAAAACTGGAACACCAGGATTCCGGGAGCAGAGAGCACCAAATCCAGGATTCCGGGGGCAGAGAGCACCAAATCCAGGATTCTGGGGACAGATCCCGGTGGTTTGTTAAAACTGGACCACCAGGATTCCGGGGGTAGATCCTGGTGGTTTGTCAAAACTGGACTGCCAGGATTCCAGAGGCAGAGAGGGCCAAATCCAGGATTCTGGGGGCAGAGAGCACCAAATCCAGGATTCTGGGGGCAGAGAGCACCAAATCCAGGATTCTGGGGATAGATCCCAGTGGTTTGTCAAAACTGGACTGCCAGGATTCTGGGAGAAGAGAGGACCAAATCCAGGATTCCAGGGGCAGATCCAGTGGTTTGTCAAAACTGGACCACCAGGATTCGGGGGGCATCTCCCTATGGTTTGTCAACACTGGACTGCCAGGATTCCGGAGGCAGAGAGGGCCAAATCCAGGATTCCAGGGGCATATCCCTATGGTTTGTCAAAACTGGACCGTTTTCCACCCCATCGCACCCGCAGCAGCGCCTCCTCCGTATTTCCCCCACTGTCACCAAAGCAGATTGAGGCGAAACCCATCCCAGCACCTCCCGACGGAGCCAGGACGCAAACTCCGGCATCGTTTTAGCGTTGGGGTTCGCGTCCCCCTTTTCCGGCGAAGGAACAAGGAGTGGGGTTGGGGTTTGCTTTCTTGGGGGAAACGCTGCCCGTTCAGCCCCAACGCAACGAGAAATCTTCTAATCCCCTCCGCGTCTCTCCTGCCGCAAAGCTTCTTAGCGGAATAATCCCGCCGGCGCCCGGCAGCTCCTCAGCCCCACAGATCTTGGGGGGCAGCTGGTAAACTGAGTCACGCCGCGCCGGCGGGGGGGGTGCGAGCGCCCATCAATAAATAACCAACCCCATCAATATTAGATGGGCTCCTGCCGCGGTGGAAATAATACCTCCACCAGCGCGCGGGAACCTGAGCCGCCGCGCGGCACAGCGCCGCAGCAGCCGGCAGAGCCTTTGGCTCCCCGGGGCTTTGCAGCAGCTCCAGCCCCTCCTGTGTTTTCCAGGGCGAGCAGACGCATCTCCAGCTCCGGTGCGCACCGCCCAGCCGGGATCTCCGGCCCCGAGCGAGAAAAACCAGCACCGTGCCCTCGGAGGAGCCCCATCCTCCGCACGCCGGTGGGTGACGAGAAGGATAGAAGTCAGCTGAAATGCGGATACATCTCACGCCGCAACCGGCACCGCGTGAAAAATTAACGGAGCGGCAGCCGTGCCCGGAGAGCTCATCATAGGGAGAGCATCGCCGGCGCCGGCTGCTCCTGCCACCCGGTCCTTGAAAGCACCGGGTGTGTTTGCACGCGGAACTGCCTAAAAGCCACAAGGAAAACCAGGTGAGAAGCGCCAAGTGCCTCGCGCCGGCACGAGGCCACGGTGGCGCCTCTCCGGCACACACCACACGCGATGGGCTCTCGTGCCGAGGACAGCAGCTCCTCCGAGCTCGCGTGGCACCGGGTCAAACCAGCGCTCATCAGCATCCCCTGCTCCGCGCCCTCGCCGCCATCCGTGCCGACGCCGCTGCCTTACCTGTACCTCATGCCGGTAGCGCAGGCGGTGCCGTCGGCCAACGAGAGCCCGTGCATCCGCAGGAACTCCTCCAGCGTCTTCGCCCGCGCCGCCGCCCGCACGTCCCGCAGCCGCCGCAGCTCCAGCCCGTCGGCCGGCCGGGGCGCCGCGGGCAAACCCCACTCCGGCGGGTGCCGGCTGGCCACGCTGCGCAGGCTCTCGCTGTAGGTCATGGAGAGCATCCCGCCACCCGGGCACCGGCTCTGCGGGACGACCACGCTACGGAGAGAGCCGGGAAAGCGCCCCACCGCGACGCCGGAGCCCCGGTGGCACCCGCGGTGAGTCTGTGGCACTGGGAGGGGAGAGCAGGGATCCGGCCAAGACAGCGCTTGAGCGGAGCAAAGCTGAGCTGGAGGAGCCACAGAGCCAAAAGACCGGCGAGGGCCGCACGGATGGGCGGTGATGGCTGCGGATGCGCGGAGCTGGTTGGGATCCCCGCTGGGTCGTGATGACCCCGGGAGATGGGGTGGGCTGAGCCGCGGCACGAGTGCCGCCGGTGAGAATCCAGCACCGTGTGCGCTGGCAACTGGTCAGGATGGGAAAGGAGGCGGTGGGGCTCACCGGGCACCCCCATGAGGGCTCTGGGTGCCGCAACCCGCACCGCCAGCCAACACCTTCCCCGCAGCCCCGGCGGCGACCTCACCGCCGGTGCGGGCTGCCGAAAATAGCCTGCCGCAGCGCCGGCTCCTCACACGCCAGCGGCACCCACCGCCTCTCCGGCTGGGATCGTGCCGGTGGCGGCACCGGCGCCGCCTTCCTGCTGCTCTGCAGTGCCCCTCACACTCAGGGTCTGAAAGGAGTGGGGACGGCGGCCAAAACCACAGCGCCGGTGCCGAAGCGGCTGCTGGGAATGAAGAGGCTTTGGCCAAACACCCACCGGTGGTGGTTTTTTTTCCCTTTCCCTGCGAAGCTCCAATTTACGTGGCCGGAGCCCAAAGCTGAAGGGCGCGTCCCGGCGAGGTGGGACCTCGGAGGGGAAAAGGAGACACCGCGGCGGAGCCAAAGCAGCAGCCGGCAAGCGGAGAGCAAATCCAGGAGCGCCTGCGATGCTCAGCACCACTGGACACCCTCCCGCTCCACACCACGGGCTCGGAAAACACAGGGAGACGTGGAAAAGGGACCCATATCCTGCGGCAAAACCACGCTAGCCGTTGGCCACCAGCCTCCCCTTCCTGCTCGACGCCGGAATTTGGCACCGGCACTTCTCCGCGGATGGTGGTTTTAATTAGAGCAGCGCCGATGGCTCCCACCCCAGTGGGACCCCCCGAGAGCGGCTTCGGCGCTGCCCAACGAGGAGATGGGGAGTTGGGTCAGGGCTGCTCCGAGGGTCGGAGCAGGAACCCATCGGCCGCCTCGCCACCGCCCCGGTTTGCAGCTGAGCAAGGCTGTGGGGTGGCAAAGAGAGCACGGAGGCAACGCCGTCACCCGTTCTCCGCTAACGGAAATCCCGACGCCGCCCGAGTGACGTGAGGCGATGGGTCTGCAGGAGCTGCCGAAGCCCAAGCGGGAGAGGAAGGAGCAGGGAATGGGGATGGGATGCAGGTTCTACGGGAGAATGGGGGACCGCACCGGGAACACAACAAGTGGGCGACCGCCGCGTGCAGCTCGGAAAGGCGTCTCTCCGGCTTTGCCAAGCTGGGAACCGGTGGGCGACCAACAGCCTAAAAGCAAAGACCCCCAAAGCAGCGATTGCCAAGAGCATCCTCCCCACCCACCGCCCGCGCCGACTCACCCGCGCGCTGGGGACGCTGCGTATCGACGGCGGAGCCGGGGCTGCCCCGCGGCGGATAGAAGAGACGCGCGGCCGTCCGGGTTTTTATTTGTTTTGCGGGAGGGGAGTGTCGGCGCTTGGCGTCCAAAGCAATTGGCGGTGGTGCGGATCCCCCCCAGCGCCCGGCTTTCTCGCCGCGCTCCATTAGCACTATTAGGGGATTTTCTTCCCCGCGAAGGGGACCTAAATTATTCATGGACGCTGCGCTAAAAGCCCGGGGATGCGCGGCTGCTTCCTCGACGCTGGCATCGCTGCCCGCTTGCCCTGCAGCGACATGTCCCGCGCCATCGGCACGCCGGGCAGCGGGGCCGGAATGGGTTCCCAGGGGATGGACGTCGCCACAGCAGCGCACTCGGAGCTATGGCATAACCGGAATATGGTGTCCCCAAAACAGGGCTGGGTGAGAGACCCCAGCGGGCGAGGCAGCTCCGGCCTCTCCCACCCGATGTGCCCACGCTCAGGTGCCGCGGCTCTGCCTGGCACCAAAACCCGCCTGCGGATTGGGTTCGGCAGTGCCGGCGGTGGCACCGCACCACGACAAGCACGCTTGCTTTGCCGCTCTCCTTGTGGGGAGGTGGGATGGGGCAGCCCCCCTATCCCCTGCCCCACGGTGGCGGGGCCGGAGCAGAGCTGCCGCGGCTCTGGGAGCACCGGCTGCCGGCACGGTGTGCAGGGAAAAGTGCCACCTTGGTTTCAGATGGAAAAAGGATGCTGAGAGGGAGGATGAAGGGGGGAAGCGTTGCCTTCTGTACCACTTAACGACGCTTCTCTTAATGGAAGGAGCAGCGGAGCGGCTGGCTCTGTTCCTGGAGCTGCTCTGGGGAAAAGCCAGTGGGCTCTTCCCGGCGCAGCATCGGCGCGGGATGCTCTCCCCGAACCGAGCATCTGCCTGCCGGTACCCCACCGGCCACGCTCTGACCACGCTCTGCTTCCCGGCGAGCGCAGCGGGAACGGCTCCCACCAGCCCAGCAGCACCAAACCCACCAGACGGCAAAGACGTGGTGCCACGCCGGTGATGCCCACCTTGCGCATAGGGACCCCCTTCCCCGGCACCTCCTGCCCGCAGCACCGCACGCTTGCCGGGAGGGATTTTTTTGGGGAGCGGGAGAGGTTGGGTTACCTGTAGAACTGGAGCTGGCGCTTGGGGCTCCCGTACCTCGCGCTTCCGACAGCAAAAGGAGAAAGAAGAAAGATGCCACAAACCCCATTAGAAAAGCGGAGCGCAACCACGGGCAGGGTCGGTGATGCCAGAGCCCAAAATGCTGCTGCCATCTGTTTTTTGGGGGGTCCTGGAAGTTTTTGCACTGTGTGCTGTGGTGGGTTTAGGGTGCCAGGGTGGGTTTAGGGGGGCCAGGATGGATTTGGGGTGCTAGGGTGGGTTTGGGGGGTGGCCAGGATGGGTTTTGGGGTACCAGGGTGGGTTTGGAGCGCTGCCCTTACCTGTAGATCATCCCGGGGGAGCCCGTCTGCCGCAGCGAGAGTCGCGCTGGGGAGTCAGTGGTGGATTCGGGATACATGGAGCCAGCCTGGGCTCCCCGGAGCCGCTTGCCGCCTCACCCCTGCCACGGGGGAAGAGAAAAAGAGGAAGAAACGGGCTTTTTTTTTTTTGGGGCGCACACATGACGGTGCTTCCTGTTGCCAAAGCCGGATGGGTGTGCGGCACGGGCAGCGGCAGGCACGGCACAGCACCCTGCCAGCCCTGCGCCAAGACCCGCCGCGGATCCCAAACCCGTCCCGTCCCTCCCCTGTGCCGATGACTCCCCCGGCTTGGCTGCTCTCCCCAAACTTCTGGGGCTCCCGGAGAGGGCAGAGCAGGGCTGGCTGCTGCCCTCCTTGCGGATCCCTCGCAGCATCCCACGCCATCCCACTTCCCCTCCATCTCCCTGTCCTCCCTCTACATCTCTCTGACTCCCTTCCTCTCGATATCTCTGCCCTTTCTCTCCATCTCCCTGTCCCCTTTCCTCTCCATCTCCCTGATCCTCTTCCTCCCCATCTCCCTGACTCCCTTCCTCCCCATCTCCCTGTCTCTTTTCCTCTCCATCTCCCTAACCCCCTTCCCCTCCATCTCCCTGTCCTCCCTCTCCATCTGCCTGACTCCCTTCCTCTCCATCTCCCTGCCCTTTCCATCTCCCTGATTCCTTTCCTCTCCATCTCCCTGTCCCTCTTCCCCTCCATCTCCCCGACTCCCTTCATCTCCATCTCCCTGACTTCCTCTCCATCTCCCTGACTCCCTCCCTCCCCATCTCCCTCATCCCCTTCCTCCCCATCTCCCTGACTCCTTTCGTCTCCATCTCCCTGCCTTCTATCTCTATCTCCCTGCCCTTCCTCCCCATCTCCCTGTCCCCCTTCCTCTCCATCTCCCTGATCCTCTTCCTCCCCATCTCCCTCACCCCCTTCCTCCCCATCTCCATCTCCATCTCCATCTCCATCTCCATCTCCTGCCCTCTCTCTGCCCTTCTTGCTGTCCCCTCTCCACCCTCCTTGCTGCCCCACCGGTGCCGAGCAGGACGCTCCAGCCACACCGACTCAACCGGCGCTACCGAGGTTTTATGACATCGGGGAAATAGTAAAGAAACAGGAGGTCTGAAATATTGTCCGTTTTGCCGGTGTTCAGCGCTGCAGCCGCGCCCGGAGGCCGGGGACGAGCCAAGGAGAGGCCAAGAGCTTGGCTTTGCCCGCATGTCACGGTGAGCAGGGATGCGGGAGCTCGGAGAAAAAGGGGAGCTCTCTCCAGGCACCTCCCTGTGCCCATCCCTGTGCCCATCCCTGTGCCAGGGGCATCATTCCAGGGAGCCTCCAGCTCCCCATCCAATATCACAGAAAACCGCAATGCCTGCCTACAAAACCGGGGCTCATTTTTCAATTGGATCCATCCTTCCTCAAGCCCATAATTATCATCTTTACATCATGAGCTGCTTTTATTTTTTTTTTGGGGGGGGGACGGGGACTGAGGGATCTCAGGGCTCCTGGGCACGGCGGCTGCGTGGCCCCGCACAGCGTGCTCGTGTCCTGGCACGCATCCCGCCTGCATCCCGGCAGGGCATGCCCGCAGCCTGCATCTCTCCTGCATCCAGCATCCTTCTCGCATCCCAGCACAGCGCGCTTCCATCCCGCATCTCTCCCCCACCCCTGCATCCTGCATCCCTCGGTAGAGCGTTGCTTGCATCCCGCATCCCTCCAGCATCCTGGCACGGCATTCCTGCATCCTGGCGCAGCCCCTGCAGCCCACGCGGCCCAATGGCAGCGGCTGCGGCAGCCGAGCGCGTCCCCGCGGAGCCTCCCCGCCTCTTGCTGTGGCCCCTGGTCCCACTGCGGCCGCCGGCACGGAACCCCACATCCCTCCTCTCCGCGGAAACCCCGCTGCTTTTGGAGATGGGGCTCAATAAAGATGGGTTTATTCAGGGGGGGCTGCTCCCCCTGCCCTTCCCGAGAGGACCCCCCAAACCATCGCAACCCGCGGCTTCTCCCGGTGGCTGCTCGGGTGCTCTCGCCCGTGAGCTGCTGCATATGCCCACCCAGCATCACTTAATTAGAGGCAGCATAACGAAGCTGAAGCGAGCCGAGGGGATGCCCGCGGGAGGGACAGACGGACCCCACAGCCGCAGCCACGCGAGTTCGGTGCCTGCGTTGCCACAACCCCAGACCCCAACTCAGCGCGGGGCTCAGCGCTGTTTATGCATCTTGGGGATCTATGCTGCCCCGAGCTCAGCTCGATGCAGTTTTTCACCCCTCATCCATCACCCCACGGCCATGCCGGGGCACCGAGCGCGGTGGCTGGCAAATTGCCGGCAGCATTTGGAGGAACTTTGCCGGATAGCGTTGCTTGGACGCCGGCACGCAGAGCTGTGCTCTGCATCCTGAGACCAGAGCATCCCAGCCCCAGGGGCCAACCCACACCTTTGATCCTCGGAGCCAAAGGCGCTTCCCAAGCCCGGTCACCTTGGTGCGGGCAATTTGGTGCCCTCTAAACCCATCCCTGCTCCGTGAGTCTGAACAGCAGGAGATCCTACAGGGCGAGGTACTCCAAGGGAAGGGGTTTCTCCTGCGCGATGCACCTTGAGGTGCCCCAAGAGCCTCTGCTCCCACTTGGCCCCCTTCTCCATCCCCATCCCCTTCTCCATCCCCATCCCTATCCCCATTCCCATCCCTATTCCCCATCCCATTCCCCCTTCTCCATCTCCTGTCCCCATCCCCTTCTCCATCTCCTGTCCCCATCCTCATTCCCCCTTCTCCATCTCCTGTCCCCATCCTCATTCCCCCTTCTCCATCTCCTGTCCCCATCCCCATCCCCTTCTCCATCTCCTGTCCCCATCCCCATTCCCCCTTCTCCATCTCCTGTCCCCATCCCCATTCCCCCTTCTCCATCTCCTTTCCCCATCCCCTTCTCCATCTCCTGTCCCCATCCCCATTCCCATTCCCTTCTCCATCTCCTGTCCCCATCCCCATCCCCATTCCCCCTTCTCCATCTCCTGTCCCCATTCCCATCTCCATCTCCTGTCCCCATCCCCATTCCCATTCCCCCTTCTCCACCTCCTGTCCCCATCCCCACCCCCTTCTCCATCTCCTGTCCCCATCCCCATTCCCCCTTCTCCACCTCCTGTCCCCATCCCCATCCCCATTCCCCCTTCTCCATCTCCTGTCCCCATCCCCATTCCCATTCCCTTCTCCATCTCCTGTCCCCATCCCCATCCCCATCCCCATCCCCTTCTCCACCTCCTGTCCCCATCCCCATCCCCTTCTCCACCTCCTGTCCCCATCCCCATTCCCATTCCCCCTTCTCCATCCCCATCCCCATTCCCCCTTATCCATCTCCTGTCCCCATCCCCATCCCCATTCCCATTCCCCCTTCTCCATCCCCATCCCCAGCTGACGCGATGGGGCAGGAGAGCGCCGGCACCGAGTCCCTGGGATGGTTTATATCTGCGAAGCTCTCGGGAGCTGAAGCTTTGCCAGCCGGGGATGCTCTGCGGACCACAGCCCCCCCAAAACGCTGCCGTCGGAGCCAGAGGAGGTGAAACCGCACCTGGAATTGATTTGAATGTCAAAGCAAAGCCTCTTCACCCACTGAGCTGAACCTGAGCCCCCAAAAGGGGAGGGGGGGACCCCCCGTCCCGCTCCCTCAAGGTCCTTCCAAAGCTCCAGCGAGGGATGCAGGGGCGACAGCACCGAGCATCTCCCCACTCCAGGTATTTCTGCTGTATTTCTCACCCATTTGCCAACGGCACCTCCGCCAACGGGAAAGGTGACTTCAACGCAATTCCTCACACTGCCCTAACTCTGCCTTCCCAATGTCTTTCCCCGCCGGTGCCATCTCCTCTCTCTCTCTCTCTCTCTCCCGGCGCTGCAGCGCTCCGCAGAGCAGCAGCCCTGCCCCTTCCCCTCTGCTGCAGCGCGGCGTTCTCCGGTGGCTCCGGCGTGTTTACAAAGCCGCCCCGGTGACCCAGCGAACGCGGTGATGGAGCTGCGACACGCCAGGTCGCCTGCGATCGTGCCGAAGCGCAGGCACCGGGCGCTGCTCCGCTGCTGGAGTCAATGACACGACCCCAAAAAACCCACAGGCGACGCGGAAAACGGGGTTATTTCTCCTTCGCCTGCCCGGAACAAGAGCATCGGATCCATCGCGCCGCCGAGCATCCGCGCGTCCCTGATGCGCAGCTCGCGCCGTGCGCCCTTTCCCCATGCACCGCTGCGCACCTACCTGGAGCTCCGATGGAGATGCGCGGTCAGGAGGCAAAAGAATGGAATGAAAACGCGGCTGCCGGCAGAGCTGGAGGCTCCGCAGCTTTTGGGAAGCAAGCGCCGGTGCGGCGTAGCCGTGACAGCCAGAGGCGAACACAGCAGGTGCCGCTTCCTACCCCATTCCCGCTCCGTCCCTGGGAAAACGGTGCCTGGCGGAGGAGCGGAGCCTGTGGCACCCCGGGATGCGGCAGCAGCCAGCGATGCTGCAGAGCCCTCTTTGCCGCTCTCACGTCCTGACTCGGCAAGTTTGGTGGCGTGTGGTGGCGGCGTGCAGCCGTGGTGGCGTGCATCCCGGCTCCCGATCCCACCGGTGCCTTAACCGTGTCGGTGCCGCAGCTCAGCAGCACCGGGCGGCACGCGTGGGCGAGCGAGCGGCTGCCACCCGCAGCGTGGGCGAGAGGAAGCTGCGGGGAGTCCGGAGACGGATGCTTCCATCACCAAATGGCTTTGCAATCGTGCCAAGTGGTTTCCTTCTCAAACAAACCACGCGCAGGTGATGCTCTGGGGCTCACCCGGGCGCTGTGTCCCGATGGATGCCACCCGTCCTCCGCCACGCGTGCCGATCGCACCTTCTCAGGGCATCTCGGGGGGAAAAAAAACCCACCCTGGTACCCGGAGCAGGTTGGTCCTGGCAGCATCCCAGCACCATAATCCTGGAGCGGTAACGGCACCGCCGCGGCTGGATTTAATAGGAAAACCGGGGGGCCAAGCTAGCAAAAAGGGGTCAAGGTTTTGGAAAGGCGCAGCAGGGCTTTTTATTTCCATTTATAAATTAGGAAAACCTGGTCTTGCTCAGCTTTCCCGCGGCATCCTGCCAGCTTCGGTACCCTCCCGGCACCGTGCTGCCAGCGCTGGCGCCAGCGGGCACGCTGCCCGCTCCGAACCGCACCAGCACTGGGCAGGACTCGCTTGGCATCACCTGGGCATATGTGCCAAGAGGGAAGAGGCGATGGCCGGAGCCACTGCCTTCCTCTTTCAAAACCTCCATCCCCTCCTGCTCCTCCTCCTCCTCCTAATAATAATAATAATGATAATAATAATAATAATAGAAGGTGGTCCTGTGCACCTCCCATAATAATAATAATACTAATAATGACAATAATAATAATAGAAGGTGGTCCTGTGTGTCTCCTATAATAATAATTAATAATAATAATAACAATAATAATAATAGAAGCTGGTCCTGTGTGCCTCCCATAATAATAATAATACTAATAATGACAATAATAATAATAATAATAGAAGGTGGTCCTGTGTGCCTCCCATAATAATAATAATGATGACAATAATAATGATAGAAGTTGGCCCTGTGTGTCTCCTATAATAATAATAATAATAATAATAATGATGATGATGATGACAATAATAATAATAGAAGCTGGCCCTGTGTGTCTCCTATAATAATAATAATACTAATAATGACAATAATAATAATAGAAGCCGGTCCTGTGTGCCTCCCATAATAATAATAATACTAATAATGACAATAATAATAATAGAAGATGGCCCTGTGTGCCTCCCATAATAATAATAATAATAATAATAATAATAATAATAATAATGATAATAATAATAATAGAAGCTGGCCCTGTGTGTCTCCTATAATAATAATAATACTAATAATGACAATAATAATAATAGAAGCCGGTCCTGTGTTCCTCCCATAATAATAATAATACTAATAATACTACTACTACTACTAATAATAATGATGACAATAATAATGATAGAAGCTGGTCCTGTGTGCCTCCCATAATAATAATAATAATGATAATAATAATAATAATAGAAGCTGGTCCTCTGTGTCTCCCATAACAATACTAATAATGATAATAATAATAACAATAGAAGGCGGTCCTGTGTGTCTCCCGTTAGCGGCAGCGAGCAGAGGTGTTTCCTGTTAACCAGTGCATACGCGTTATATCTATCATAGAATCCTGGAATGGTTTGGGTTGGAAGGGACCTCAAAGCCCATCCAATTCCACCCCTGCCATGGGCAGGGACACCTCCCACTGGCTCAGGGGCTCCAAGTCCTCCAGGGATGGAGCAGCCACCACTTTTCTGGGCAACCTGGACCAGCGTCTCCCCACCTGCACAACGAACCATTGATCCCTAAGATCTCATCTCAACCTCCCCTCTGATAAACACACTTTTGGGGGAAACCTGCGGGGTTTGGAACGCGGTCTCAAGGCTCCGCCGGCGGTCTCGCCTCGTAGCGGCGATGAGTATGGGCTCTGCTCTCCCACCAAGCGGCTCCGGTGCCTTTGTGAAGGGTCCCGGGATGTCAGTTTAACCGCGGGACCAACGGGATTTCCCCCATGGTGATGGAGCAGAGGCCGGAGAGGGGTTCGCCAGCCAGAGGAACGCAAAGATTTAGGACAGAACCACCGTCCGGCAGGTCTTCTCCAACCTGAAGGGTTCTCTGGTTCCATGGGAATTCCCAGGAAGCAGAACAGGGAACGCATAAGAAGGGTCCTCCTTACCATGGACCCTCCGTGTCATTGTGGTCAGTGGAGCCTTCCGTCGAAAACATGACAGTTTTGTCCCTGCTGTGTGCAAACAGGCTCTGATTTGGGGAAAAAACCCTACATTTCCCATCTGTGGGTTTCCAGAGCGCTGCAGGGCTGTGCTCTGGGGCCTGCCCTCTCCCCGGAGCGATGCCAAACGGAGTGCCGATCCCAGACACCCCGACAGGGAGGATGGGGGTGAACCCCAACCCCGTGAGGTGATGGACGGAGCCGTTATGGGGCCGGGGAACGGAAAGGACAGAGGTTTGTGGGAACAGGAGGGCCGGAACGAGCCCTGCGCTGCATCCTGGACTCCATCCCGCACCCTGTGCTGCATCCCGGGCTGCACTCTCCATCCCGCGCTGTATCCTGCATCCCGCATCCTCCAATGCATCCCACGCTGCACCCCACATCCCGTGCTCTATCCTGCATCCCGCACACTGCGCTGCGCCCTGCATTGCATCCAGGGGTGCGTCTTGCACTGCATCTCGCATCCCGGGCTGTATCCTACGTTGCAGCCTGCATCTCACACTGCATCCCACATCCAAGGCTGCATAGGATGCAGCCTGCATCCCGCATCCCAGGCTGCATCCTGCATTGCATCCCGCATCCCCAGGCTGCATCGTGAATCCCAGGCTACATCCTGGGCTGCATCCTGCATCCCAGGCTGCATCCTTCATTGCATCCCGCACCCAAGGCTGTATCCCGCATCGCATCCTGCATCCTGGGCTGCACCCCACATTGCATCCCGCACCCAAGGCTGCATCCTGCATTGCATCCCGCATCCCGGGCTGCATCCTTCATTGCATCCCGCACCCAAGGCTGCATCCCGCATTGCATCCCGCATCCCGGGCTGCATCCCGCATTGCATCCCGCACCCAAGGCTGCATCCCACATTGCATCCCGCATCCCGGGCTACATCCTGGATTGCATCCCGCATCCTGGGCTGCATCCTCATTGCATCCCGCACCCAAGGCTGCATCCTGCATTGCATCCCGCATCCCAGGCTGCATCCCACATTGCATTCCGCACCCAAGGCTGCATCCCGCATTGCATTCCGCATCCCGGGCTGCATCCTTAATTGCATCCCGCACCCAAGGCTGCATCCCACATCCCCAGACTGCATCCCGCATCCTGGGCTGCATCCCGCATTGCACCCCGCACCCAAGGTTGCATCCTGCATTGCATCCCGCATCCCGCATTGCATCCCGCAGCCAAGGCTGCATCCCGCATTGCACCCCGCAGCCAAGGCTGCATCCTGCATTGCATCCCGCATCCCGGGCCGCATCCCGGGCCACATCCCGCATTGCATCCCGCCCCCCTCCGGTCGCCGCTTGGCCCCGCCCCTCCCGGCAGCGCTGGGGTCGGTCCCGGGCCCGGAGGGTCCCCGCTCCCCCCGCCGCGGGCCCCCCCCGCACCTGCCCGGCGCGCGCCGCTCCCTCCGCTCCGCCGCGGCGCCCTCGTGGGGGGCCGACCCCGCCCCGCCCCGCCCCGCGCGCCGCCCATTGGCCGTGCAGCGCGCCGCTCCCGCCGTATGCAAATCACGGGGACGCACGCTCCTTTCCCATTGGCTGAGCCGAGAAGGCGGGGCCTCCGGCCAGGCCACGCCCCTCGCGGTGCGGCACCATCGCCCTAGTAACCCGATGCCGGGCCGGGCGGGACCATCCGCGCGGGGGGCGTGGGGGGGGTGTAGGTCGGGCTCCGCCATCGCCGCCGGCTCCGCCGCCTCGCCCCGCCAGCCTCGACACCGCCTCGAATATTCTGATCGGTGCTGCCGCCGGCGGGGCGGGGCGCGGGCGGTGGGGCGGCGAGGATGGGTGTGTGTTCCCCTCCTCCCCCCCCCCAGGTCTGGCGCAGGTGGTCGCGCCCGAGAGTATGGCGGCGGAGCGTGGGGAAGGGCTCATTGGCGACGGGGAGGTTGTGTCTGTTTCTCCGCTCGGGTCGGTCGGTCGGTCGGTCGGTCGGTCGGTCGGTCGGTCGGTGCCTTTATGTCTCTCTCTCTGTCTGTCTGTCCGTCCGTCCATCCATCTGCCTTTCTGGGTGCCTGTGGGTGTCTGTCTGTGTGTCTGCGGGTGGGTGTCCGTGTGTCTGTCTGTCTGCATCTGTGGGTGTCTTTCGGTGTGTCTGTGGGTGCCTGTCTGTCTGTCCGCCCGTATCTGTAGGGGTTTGCCTGTCTGCGGGGGTCTGCCTGCCTGCCTGTCTCTATGTCTGTCCCTGTCTGTAGGGGTTCTGTCTGTCTGTCTGTCTGTCCATCCCTGTCTGTAGGGTTTCTGTCTGTCTGTCCATCCCTGTCTGTAGAGGTTCTGTCTGTCTGTCCATCCCTGTCTGTAGAGGTTCTGTCTGTCTGTCCATCCCTGTCTGTAGGGGTTTTGTCTGTCTGTCTGTCCATCCCTGTCTGCGGAGCTCTGCCTGTCTGTCCATCCCTGTCTGCGGAGCTCTGTCTGTCTGTCCATCCCTGTCTGCGGGGCTCTGCCTGTCTGTCTGTCCATCCCTGTCTGCGGGGCTCTGTCTGTCTGTCTGTCCATCCCTGTCTGCGGGGCTCTGCCTGTCTGTCTGTCCATCCCTGTCTGCGGGGCTCTGCCTGTCTGTCCGTCCCTATCTGCAGGGCTCTGTCTGTCTGTCCACAGGCAAATGGCTGTGTGCTCTCTGTGCACACGCACCTGTCCGGTCTCCCTGCACCCACTCGATGCCGTGTGCACCCCTGGACACGGGCCCTATACTGGGCGAAAGGGGGCCCAGCAGGGCAGGGGGTCACTTCACCCTGTGGTGGCCCATATTGGCCCATATTGGCCCGTGGTGGCCCCTCCGAGGGCACCCATTGAGCCCCATATCCCCATGCTTCGCAGCGTGGCTGCCGCGTGCGCCGGGGACTTCCAGCTCCGCAGCCTTCCCCGACTCTTTCCCTGAGACAGGCTTTCTTTTCCAGCCTGGGTGACGCAGAGAGGTGACCTTCGGAGCAGGAGGATGAGCGAGTGGGAGAGGGAGTTCCTACGGCACCTCGCTGTCCCTCCGCACTGCCAGCGCAGACGGACGCGCCCGCTGCGCTCCACGCCGTTCCGCTTTGTCCTCAAGTACCTGGAAGGGGCTGCGCTCACCCAGGTAGGGGTCTCAGCTCTGCCCACGAGACCCACCAACCCCTTCTTGGAGAGCCCCTGTTTTCCACTCGCTGTCACTATGTTTATGAACCCATAAAAGTGGAGGGTTTTCAAACAAGGTCACTTGGTTTTGGGGGGGAACTGACTGTAAATCTCCCAGAAACACAAATCAGAGCCACGTCTCAATCTTATCCGTTTTTACCCACAAATCTGCATTGGTGTTTGATTCATTTATAACTTAATTACTGTTAATATTTAGTTTAGGTGGCGCTTTTAAATTAAAATCTCTGGGTAGCTCTTTAAAAGACTGCTGCCCCCTAATATTCAATTATCCCACTTCTGCTTTTTCTCCCTTTCCGAAGGGCTCTCCAGCAACGCACGAAGCTGGGCACGGCCGCGTGCCTGTTCTGGGCATCGGTTTGAGAGCAGGCATTGTTTGTCCTCTCTTCCTGACGCGTGTTTTTGCAGCGTAGGGCCGCTGGGCTGGTGTGTCCCCGAGCAGGCGCAGATGCCGATGCCTCCCATCCATTTGTGCCTTGCAGGAAGCCGAGTACCAGCTGCGCCTCACCCTTTTCGATGCCACCTACCGCCACTTCTTCGGGAGGACGTGGAGAGGTGGCTGGAAAGCTGCCCGTGCCGCCTCGCCGCGCCCGGCCAGGGTGGCGTTCAATGAGGTAGGGTGTCACGGGGTTCTGGGGGAATGCCGGCAGCACTGGGGTGATGAGAGGGGCAGCGATCTGTGGGATGGTGGCTGGAGCCAGGTCGGAGGAGGGAGGTTTTTGATGCACGAAGGGAGAAGCCGTTGTCGCTCTGGTTCAGCCAGGTTTTTGGACTCGGCCTGGTGGAAGAGAATCATAGAATCACCAGGTTGGAAAGGACCCACTGAATCATTGAGTCCAACCATTCCTAACACTCCCTTAAACCATGTCCCTAAGTACTTCATCCACCCGTTCCTTAAACACCTCCAGGGAAGGTGACTCGACCCCCTCCCTGGGCAGCTGTTCCAGTGCCCGATGACTCTTTCTGTGAAGGATTTTTTTCTGATATCCAGCCTGAACCTCCCCTGGCGGAGCTTGAGGCCATTCCCCCTTGTCCTGTCCCCTGTCACTTGGGAGAAGAGCCCAGCTCCCTCCTCTCCACAACCTCCTTTCAGGCAGTTGTAGAGAGCAATAAGGTCTTCCCTCAGCCTCCTCTTCTCCAGGCTAAACACCCCCAGGTCCCTCAGCCGCTGCTCGTCAGACGTTCTCCAGCCCCTCACCAGCTTCGTTGCTCTTCTCTGGACACACTCCAGAGCCTCAACATCCTTGTGGCGAGGGGCCAGAACTGAACACAGTATTCAAGGTGTGGTCTCACCAGTGCCGAGTACAGAGGGGAAAATAACCTCCCTGGCCGTGCTGGTCACACTGTTTCTGATCCAAGCCAAGATGCCGTTGGCCTTCTTGGCCCCCTGGGCACACTGCTGGCTCATGGTCAGTCAACCATCGCCCCCAGGTCCTTCTCTTCCATGCAGCTCTCCAGCCACTCTCCCCCCAGTCTGTAGCACTGCATAGGGTTGTTGTGCCCCAAGTGCAGGACCCGTGCTCGGGGAGCTCTGGGAGCCCGTGATGGGTGCGCTGTGGCCGTGAGCCCTTTTAGGCGGGCAGGAACTCAGCGTGCGCAGGCTCTGGCCGTGGTTGGTCTGTTTTTGCTGAGCCTTTGTGCTGTATGCAGACAGACAGCAGCAAGAAACCATTTTGGGTGCTTCCCAATCTTTTGCTTAGGGTGCATCCCAGACGCTGCCCAGTTATTAGGCTTTTCTGTGGGGTTTATCGGCACGGGGAAATGGATTCTGCGTGAATTCTGTGTACAGCAGCGGTGTGGTGCCATGTGCCGGCTGCTCTGTTCGGTGCAGGCGGCAGAGAGCAGTGTTTCTTCACAAGTGGGAAAGGAAGGGAAGGAGCAGCCGCTCCTCTTCTGGCACAGCGCTTTTCTTGCCTTGCCTGGGAACTAAACTCACCCAAAGCTGTGCTTCCAACCGCTGCCAATACCGCTAAATCAAGGTGCCCCTTTATTCGGGAGATCCTGCTGCCCCGTAGGGTGGAGGACAGCAGAGGGGTCACGTTTTCTAATTGATAACTTTTGTTTCCACCTCCTCCAGTGCCGCAGATGAAGCGTAGCACAGATTAGCGCCACGCTCCTTCATTTATTTAATCAGTAGTGGTATCTTAGGGGTGTCATTGCGTGCGTTTGTTCCCCAAATGTTTGAATTACTGGCTGACCCCTGCTTTTTTTTGAAGAAGGATGGAGAAAAACTATGGGAGAATATGCTGCAGTGAGAAAAACGTGGTGCTGCTCCCTTCTCCCTGGATGCAGCGTGGAGCTACCGTTCCGAGCACCATTCCTGCATCTGCAGGCTCACTGGATGTTTGGTGTGGGGTTGGGAGCGGTCGGAGCAGGAGCTTAGGGGTATTAGGGGTCTGCAGTCACTGAATTGCATCGTGTGTCCCCTGCAGCCTGTCCTGTGTGCACATGATGCAGCTCCAGTTCTTGGGGTCTCATAGAGGTGATGGGGCAGAGGAGAAACGGTCTGAGGGCTTTGAACTCTGTGATATTCAGTGGTTTAGCGTTGCAAAGAGTTCAAGACCTGGCAGCACGCAAAGCATTGCGTCCTCTGCCTGTGCGGACCACGTGCTGAGCTGCTGCCTGCACGCTCGCCAGCCTCATCGGAGGAGGAAGGCGCGTGGATGGGGTCTGTGTGTATGGTGGGTCAAGGTAACTCCCATGCTGCGTCCTCGTAGGGTTCAGGGGAGAGGAACGAGGTGTCGCAAAGCGCTGTGAGCGTTCGTGGAAGGAACAGCAAGCCTGGCTTTACAAGGGATCAGCTTAAAGGGCACTGTGTGTCTTTGCAGGGCGAGGCATCGGTCTGCAGCCAGCGGTCATTATTTCAACGATTTGCAATAAAAGATAATAGAATAACGATTTATTTCCCTGGGTTGACGCGATAATGTCTCTCTCCGTTATCCCTTTCTGACAGCCTGTGATTACAGTAAACGTTTTCTCTGGGACACTGCGGTAATGACTTTTTAATAGAAAGATTAACCTAGCTTTAAATCCTGTCCTGGGGAGGTGACTGTGTCCTGTCCCCTCCTGCACGCAGGTCTGGGCCACCCCCATCTCCTCTCCTAGTGGCAGGAGGGTTTTCCATCTCCTTGGCTTCCCCTGTGCTGGGCTTGCTGTAGGTCAGGGGCACCTCGAAGCCCCGCTCTTACGGGCTCTGCAGCCTGCCAGTTACTGGAAAATGGGTGTCAGCTATAAAGAAAGAACAAGAAGTTAATGGTGTTTGAGATTTAAGGAGGTTGAGATTCCCAAGAGATGCTGGAGGTCATTTACCATGAGCTGCTGTCTGTGAGTTTTAACGGATGCTCTGATTGCACCACTGGCTGCTGAGGTGCAACAGGTATCACCCTGCCTACAGCACCCACCAGCTCTGAAATGCCCTTTCTCTCTCCTTTTGCTCCCAGACTGTTTACTTCCACACCTCCTTGAACCACCCTGGCATCACCGCGGTTGTGGAAGTGGTGGCAACAGCTGGGAAAGGCAATGGGGTCTCTCAGCATCTCTCCTGTGGCTTTGGACTCATCCCCCTCTTCCGCAGCGGCTCGGAGGCGATGGATCCGGTCACTGAGGACAGAGCGTAGGTGGTCCTGTTGCCTTCGGATGTGCTGGGGATCGGGGTGGCAGTGTGCTCAGCAGCTGAGGGGGGTGAAAGTATGATCCAGAGGTGAAAGTGTGGCCCTGGGGCTGCAGAAACCAAGCCGGCATTTAGAAACCTGCGATTCTTCACCACTGGAAAAGCAGTGATGGGTTTATAAGTGATCCTTGTCCTTTCCTGAAGGATAAGGGGGGTTTATCACAGGTACAGAGTGGGAGGGTGGTTTTATACTGTTGTGGAAGATGAAGATGTGCTTCAGGCTGGGTTTACTGACACTGCAGGTGCTCTGTGCTTTCAGACTGAAGCTGTACCACGGGACACCACTTGCCTTACTGCACCCACACTTCCAGGATCCCATGGAAAGTAAGCAGCAGCAGCATGGCTTTGTGTCTTCCTCCTTTCTCGGCAGCCTCTCTTATCCAAAGAAGTACCGTGTGTGTCTGATCGATGTGATATGCGGTCCATGTTCTGGTAGTGGATGAGTCCTTTTGCCATCCGGGAAAATTCTGGCCAGACAAAGCCAGGTTTTTGCTTTTCTCCCAACACATGTGTTAGTGGATAACAATTTCCTCAACAGCAGCGCTGCAAAGCTTTCTGCCCCCAGTTTTGGTCATTTTAGGATGTTTTCTCTTCTTCAGAGAACAAATACCTGATGATCATGGAGAAGAGCCACCTGCATTATGCCCTGAAGCCCCACCAACCCCTGGAGAAGATATTTCACCTGCTTCCTGAAAACCTCCTGATATCAGGGCTGGAGACGGTTCCTGGCTTGCTGCCGGCACGCGGAGATGCGAGTAAGGGCTTCTTCCCTCTCCCTGAAGGCACCTGGGACCCAGGGAGGCCGAGGCAGGGTGCTGGCACATGGTTTCTGGGCACTCCGGGTTCTCTGCAGCGCTATCCCTTTGCAAGAGCATCTCCCCGTGCGTTGCCCAGTGGGGCTGGCATTCATAGCTCATCCTGAAAGATGTCAAAATGGCCTTGGTCTGTTCTTCTTCCCTTAATTGCTTTGCTCCTGGGAAGCTGCTAGGGATAAGTGATGGCTGGTTTAATTACAGTTGTTCAGCAGAGTCTTAGGAGAAGCCCTTGCAGCTCATTTAAAGTCTTCCTCCTTCAGTGTTAGCGTAGAGACAAACACATAACCATTCCAGGTAGGTTATATGTGGTGCTTTATTTCGAGGCCCCGGGAACCAGGGGTATTCAAACCCAAATCAGGTTCCAAGACCATCCCAGCGAGTCCACAATTTAACCCTTAAGTGTTTCGCAATCTAATATATATTCAACAGATTACATCATTTCTTCATGCGTATGTATTTGAGGATTGTCTCATCATTTGTGTGCACACCTGCATTTCCTTATCTTCACTTGACTGCCCTTGGTATGCTTCTGGCCTTCACCAATGTAGACTGTGTTCAGAGAAGGTTGTTAGTAAAAGCGTAGGCTCTGCTCGGATAAGGTTGTCAGTACATTCTTTCTAAGCACTCCCTAATATCATACTTGTGAAGATAATATGTGGTTTGTGAGAAAACCATCACTGTCTGCAGAGACAGACACAAAGTCTGCACAAACTTAACTATAAAGATCAACAAAATTAAATGCTAAACACAATATCTATCAAATGCTAAATACAATATACATAACCTATCATTCTAATCTTATTTTAATTGGGCCCTAATTCTTCAGCTCAATTAACGTTTTTCCAACAGCAGCACTGAGGGTCTGGCAGGTTTTTGGGGCTGAGCTCTTGCACGCTCAGCCCTTGTTCATCTTTCCCCGTGGGGAGCAGCCTTGCTGTTGGAGCTGCTGCAATTAAAATTGTGATCTATGTGTTCGGAGGGCAATAGTACTCTTAATTTTGTAGCTGAATTCAGCTTACTGCCCAGAAAACCTTACTGCTGAGCAGCTTAGGGGCTGCAGCTGTTAATGTTATAGCTGAGAAAGGTCTCCAAAGCAGCAGAGTCCTTCGTGCTGCTGAGAGCTTGAAAGCAGACGAAGGGAGAGCCGGTGTCTTGCGCTGCAGTGCACCTCAGTGCTGCAGTGGCTTTATTAAGTGAACAGATTGCATCTGATGACACCAATGAAGACGTTTGGGTGTTTCTGGGTCTCTCACAGGTGTAAAGCTTTGCGTGGATGCTCCAGGGAAGCTGGGTGAAGCAAGAACATTTCATTGTGCGCCTCTACAAACACCCCGTGGCCATGTGAGGGTGGTGGCCCTGTGGCCAGCGAGCCCTTGTTGCGGCCACCACCTCTCCGCAATCCTGCTTTTGTCTCTGGTCTGGTTGCGTCCCTGGAGACTTCTCCCAGGCCGCAGCGTGACCTGTGGCCACCACCTTGTCTTCTCAGGTGACTGCTTGCAGAAGCCCCGGCTGATGAAGCCTGTCACCTGCTATCTGGAGAGGCTCTCCGTTCGGCTGTATCCTTCCCTGGAGGAATTTGAGGAAGAGCTGCTGGACTTACTGAACAGCGATCGCTTGCTTCAGGTATAGCCGCTGTACTTCGGGCTGGGGAAAAGCAGTGTGTGGGCAGCAATAGCCGTAGAGCGGAAAAATTCAGACAAATGCTGCTCGTGTGTTTGTTTTCTTTGGAGACTGTGGTTTTTTTTTTCTCTGTGAGCTTTTTGCTTGCTTTACTGCTGGATTAGTAACAGGTGCTTCCTGTAGGCTTTGTTTGAGACATCCAAACACTAATAAGCAGAATTTGGGCTTGCTCTGCTGTGAGAACGCAAAGATAAGTCGCGGTGCATATTAATCACATCTCTTTAGGGATGGCAGTGCTTGATGCACAGTAACGACTGCTGGCTACGTCCTTTATTTGCCAGATTGGCACCAACTCTGCCATAAAGAGGAAAAATTTTAATACCCATCACCTGTTGGGGGGGTGTGGCCTGTTTTTTGAGTTTCTAATGGATTGCCTGAGTTTTCCTGGCTGTGGGTGGGGAGGGATGCTGTGCTGCCCTGTGCTGCATTGCTGTCTGAGCTGCAAAACTTACCTTTTGTAGGCAAACACCGCACCGGATGGTGATGAGATGCCTGTTCAAGAGCGACGGCTGCATGTTGGTGTCCACAATGGTCTGTGCTTCGTCCAGACGCCGCAGGTGGCCGTGCTGGTGCCAGAGTCGGAGACATCGCGGGGCACCTTCTCGAGGATGATTGGCTCTGGAGCCAGGTAAGAGGAAAACCTGCTAGTGCCGCTTCCCTCCTGCCTTAAGCACTGCCCTCAGCCGCTTCTCCATCTGCCGCAGGGGTTCAGGTCAAGCCCTGGTCCTGAGGAGCCGAATCCACCTGAGCGAATTGGTCCCTCACCCGGCATTTGGGATCTGCTTCCAGCTGGAGTATGTCTTCTGCAGCTCGAGGAGAGCCGGTGGGAAGGTAGGGCTGAGTTTGTGTGTGCACCTCGTTTCTATCCCTTATTAAAGAGTGGAAAATTGCTGGGGAGCGAGCCCTGCTGAGTAACTCTGTCCTCTGCCCCTGTTTTGCCATCCCATACCCCCAAGATGTAGCCCTTACGTGGTCTGACTGCTAACGAACGGCCTCACCAAGTGTCCAGGTGCCTTCTGCAGCACTGCGCCACATGTCCTATAAATGGGCTCATTGAATCATTTTAATGACATGTGGTTATATTTCTCTGCCGTGTACGGGTATGGAGAAATGCAGCCCACAGCAATTGTGTAGGGTCTAGAAAGCTAATTTGGAAAACTTTAGCTTTTTCTCATTTAAAAAAAGGCTTTTCTTTAGAATTTGGTATTTATGAGAGAAGAAGTTAACTCCTCCCACTCTTTTTTTTTTTCCTGAATGCTGAAGTTTTTCTGGGAGCTTCACCCTGATGATCTCCAGACCTTAAAGCCAGGAGAGGTTTCTGCATTGACTGCAGAGACTACACTCCTTAACGCCTACTTAGCAGTCGTTTACATGTATTTAAGTGGAATCTTTCTGCAGGTTAAGCCCAGTTTAGTTGAGCCATCCCTTCCAGGGGCTTTCAGCTCTAGTGGGGCAGAATTAGGTGGCTGTGGGTTTGTTAGGAGGCCCCAATCTTCCAGTTAAGATGGTCATTGAAAATGCATCAGGTGTCTTCTCTTTAGAGCTGCCCAGAGTGAAACTGGGGAAGAAAAGGAGATTTTTAAAGTGGGGCACGTGTGCCAGGCCAGAGGGAATTGTATTGAGAGAGGGGAAGCTGAGCCTTCCAGTCTGAAACTCTTGTGTTCAACTCCCTTTAAAAAGCTGAAACCCAAAGCCCAGTGGAGATTTGGGGCTCCAGATGCAGATCTGTTTCTTGGGCTGTGTTGGGAGCACTGGGCGAGAAGGTAGTGGAGCTGATTCTCGTGGGCAGAACAGTTAATCCAAAGCCACTCTCCGAGCTGATCACCTTGTCTGCCGTGCCATAATTAGCAGGCTGCGGAGGTGCTTGCAGCTGGTGGAGACCTCTCTGTGCCTCTCCTTCGCTGTAAGGGGAGGCTGTGGGTGCGCCCAGGTAAGTGGAAGCCTTTATGCTGCCTTTCCCCATCTGCCAGAGAGAGGGAATCAGGGATATATGCCTTAATGCAGCTGCTTGGGTGCAGGGTTGCATTCGGTTGGGTGCTGGTGTCTTTGTCTCAGCCTATACGTGCTAAATACACGCGAGAGATGAAACCTTGTTAGTTTTGAAAAGCATTATATTGTGCTTTTTTATGATATTGGCTTTATATCCTGCTGATCCATAACCTGGAGGTGTAATCCCTTGCATAACTTGAAGGGATGCGATTACCTGGAGCGCAGCTGCAGCCTGCGGGCAGGGGAACAGTGGCTGCGGTGGGATCGGTGCAAGAAAACCCAGAGAGTGCCCGTGTGGGAGGCTCGATGCCAGGTTTACAGGGAGAACACGGGATTCCTACCCATGGGCAGCTGTGGGTCAGCCTTCAGGAGGTGAAATCTTGTAGGAAGGCACCGGTTTGACCCACAGCGCTGCTGGCAGAGGGAAGAAAAGCGAACCTGGAAACCGTGCAGGCCAGCTTGGCTCTTCACTGAGAGATCTTCCAACCCCAGGTCCCCTCCCCGGGACCAAAGTGTCCCTCTGCATCAGAGAAGCTTTCCTGGTGCTTCTCAGAGCCTGCAACGGCCAGGAGCGGAAAGATGTGAGCGTGGGAAATGGGTGCAAAAGAAGAGAAATAAGGTGCTGGAAAATGTCTGGTTGAAAGGGAGCGTATTCTGTGGTGCCAGAGTTGGATGTGGGAAGATGTGGCTGGAAATCCGAGGCTGAGTCTGTCTGGCAGCACCCACTGCCCCATCCTGGTGGTGAGGCGGAGGTGCCTGGTGCTCCCCGTGTTCCCCCTGTTCCTCTGCAGTCCCTGCCCGGCAGCGCCCGCGGCGAAGCAGCCAACATGCGCTCCATGCGCTGGGCCATCTGGAGCCCCGTCCTGGGCACCGGTGAGGCGGATGTGGTCCTGCCCCTGCGTGGTGGCGCCCACCGTGGCCCCTGCCAAACCTTGGTCTACCACATCCCACCAAGCAGCAGGAGCTCCTGTCAGGTAAGGGCATTAAAGCAAATTAAAGTCCAGCCCCTTGCTAGCTCTGCCTCTGGCTTGCGGCACCGTTTGGCTGCAGGGCAAGGGAATCCTCTCTTGGAGGCACGAGGGAGCCGGTGTGGAGTACGCTGTCTAAAAGTATTTCATTTCCATTTTCAGGGGAAGCACGTGGAATCTGGGACTGTCCAATTCCACGTTTCCACTGAGTCGGAGGAACATCTTGTAACTGCTGCTGAGATCCTACGTAAAGACAGGGACACGTCGGAGAAGCCTCCCACGCCGTCGCCGAGTGAGTGTTTTCCAGATCGCTGACATTTAAAATATAGAGTGTGGCACTGGTGTCTGCTCGGGAGAAGAAACACTACTTCAGTGGGTTTCGGTGAGCTGGTTTATGAATTACTGGAGCGAACCAAGTTTCTATCGAGTTGAATTCAGCTCTCGCTTTTTAACTTGCGAAACTCCTCTGTGATAGTGGTGCTGAGCCACAGGCAAAATTCCCAGGGATTTCCAGCCCAGCACCACTCCACTCCCATTTCAAGTCGCTCTGAGGGCGTTTGAGCCCCTGTGGTCGCTGAACAGGCACAGCAGCTGCCCCAGGACCCCTGTGCTCCCACCAGTGCTGCTGCTCCTCTGTCTGCATTCCGAATGCTCCCGGACTTTTGGGACAGGACAGATGTCAGTTATGGGCTGAGGAAAGAAATAATAATCTCGTTACGCTGCTGCTTGGGGAGTGTGACAGCAACACCCGTTCAGTTGGCGTGCATGGGCTGTGCCAGGAGAACCAGGCTGCGTATGCGTGCGTGCACGGATACACGTACGTATCTATCTATAGCACGCGAGGGCAGGTGGTTGGGGTTTCGGTGCCCATCTGCTGAGTTTGTTGGAGGTGGAAAGGAAACTGCCGTTGGCTTGGGTAGAGGAGTGAGGCTGAGTCAATGCCCCGTGCTCCTGGAAATCCTCTCCTGCTTGTTTCTATCTGCTCTCCCTTTTGTAGCGGTGGGAGACGAACTCTCCTTTCCTCTACAGTGTTGCTCCTGCTGCAGGTCTTGGTGCGATGCTCTAGATACCTGACGGCCTTTATATGTGTTTTATGACCTTATCCAACTCTTCTGGTGAACCGGTAGGTGCAGCATGGGCACCTGCTCCCGCGGCAGCTCCCGTGCTGCTGTGCCTTCCAGGAGATGGCAGTGGCACCGTGGCTTTGCCGCAGCGAGTCCCCGGCCCAGCGCCAGCATCAGGCTTTTTTGCTGGCGACGAACCAGTTTGCCGGTGGAGGAGACATTAGAGCTGAAAGCTTTGTGGGCGACATGAGAGATCTGGGGGTGCTTTTCCTGGATGCCTTTCAGCTGATGGTGGCCAGGGCGTTGAGGGAGTTGCGGTGCGGCGAAGGGAGATGCATCCACGTGCCGATGGTGAGCTCGCAGCGCTGGGCTGGCACTCTCTGGCTTGCGGGGAGCGTGCGGGAGTGTGGTCAGGGTGCCCAGCAAGGGCGATTCTACGGGGTGAACTCCCTGGCGTTGCGGTGGCACGAGGGACAGCTCAAGAAGCACGGCAGCGGTCCAAGAGCTGTGCCATGAGTTGAGTAGCCGTGTGCAAGAGCCTGTCTGTGCCCTGAGCTGCTCAAAAGAACATTTTGTAGTGTTTTGTCGGAAAACATGCTGCTGTCTGGGCCTTTTGGCCAGGGGAGTACATCTTCTGCGGGTTCAGCTGCTGGTCGTGCTGATGGCTCTGTCCATCATCTCTTTACCAACAGCCAAAGCCATCTGAACTGAGAGGAAACAGTAGTTTAGGTGTAAGCAAGACAGGGTTCTTGCCTTTGCACACCAGACGGCGTGGAATAGCTGGGATGCACGCGCCAGTGCAAGGAAAAGAAGGTCTGGGCATCACGTGGGTAGAGAGAGGGAACATCTGTGCCTCTGGTCTGCTCTGAAGGACCCACGGCTCAGTGGCGCAGCGAGCTCAGCTGTGCTGGCGCATGAGCCGAGCAGCCAAATATAAACATGATAAAGCTCGGACTGTTTCGGGGCACGAATGCATGAACAGATGAAGGGAGTGACAAGGAATAATGGAGGAGTGACAAAAACCTTAAGTATCCTCCAACTTTCACGTCTCATTAAGCATCCCGCTCAAGCAGCGCCGCATGGCCGTAGGGAACCGCCGCACAGTCTGGGGATAGAGAAGCTGTCTTTGCGGCACAGTTAGCCTAATTCCCAGCAAAATAACGGATGGATCTGGAGATGTGTCCCCTGCCTCAGGCAGCAGTCGTACTGGAAAAATGAGTCCAGTAAGTGAGTGAGAGATGGTAAGTGCCTCTCTGAGCTGGTTTCACCCCAAAATGTGAAAGGGCAGGTAGAAGTTGGAGGGGGCTGGGTGGTGGGGGGTGTAGCAAATGCAGCGGGACCTGAAGCTAACGGCTCCACTACAGCATCTCTCCCATCCCTCTCCGCAGCTCCGTTGTCCCCCCAGCAAACAACAGGCTCTCCGCATGGACCAGGGGTAAGTGCCACACGTGCAAGTGGACACGGGTGGTGGGCAGCATGGCGCTGAGGACGTGCTTCCAGTCCTGGTCTCTGCCAGTTTTCCTGCCTTCAGTGGCCAAAAGGCACGGAGTGTCCTACTCAAATCCACCTTCTCCAGGCGAAAGAAATCTATCCCACATAGAACACTCTGGGCACGATTCCCTGAGCTCTGTTCACACCCCTAATGTATTTTTAAGGGCAGTTCTGGTTTTTGACAGCCCAGATTTGCTGGGTACTATTGTCCCTGCTATGTGCTGACAGTGATGCACAGTTTCATTGTGTGGAGCCACTGGGATTTAAGGAAAGCTGTGAATACAGAGATCCCTCTTTATGCTTTTTCTATCTTGATGCAGGGATCAATGCACACGAATATTTTCGATGAAATTAAATGCTTCATAAAGACAGCGTTAGGTAGCTTGATCTTCCTGCTGCATTTTCTCATCCCTCTCCTTGCCAGGAAAAGTTCAGCACTAAATAGGAAGCAGAGGTGCAAAAACTTGAGCAGCCGAGCTGTGCTGTTTCTCGGTGAAGCGGTGGTGCCAGAGCAGATGGTATCTGAGCTGCTTTAGCCAGGAGGGGCTGCCGGCCCGCCTCGCTGCGGGGTTCCTGCAGGATCGACTGCCTCTAGGGCTGTTCCCCAGGCACGGGGCTGCGGGTGCTCACGTTTGCTGCTCTCCCCGCAGCTGTCAGTGTCCCAGCTCACGGCCTCGCCGTGGGGCAAGGACCAGCTCCCAGCACCGCGTGGCCACAGCTCTCCCAAGGAGCCGGGGATCACTCACCTGGAGGTCGACCTCAGCTCGCTGGACGCAGAGCCCTGCGCAGATGACCAACTGCGGGCACTGCCGTTTGCCCCACTGCAGGTGCCCATCGCTGCCATGGGGCTGCAGGCGGGCAGGTGATATTTGGCCACCCTTCGCTGGGCTCCCGCATTCCCTCCCTATTGCGCTGTGGTTTCCTGTGGCCGCTTCTATGTGTCTCACTCCCATTTCTCCATCAGTTCTTGCACGCCGCTCTCCCGTGCCTCCCTGGCACGCCTGCACGCTGCAGGCTTCCCGGAGATCCTGGACCACAACCAGGAGCCGGTGGGCATCTCGGAGCTGGTGGAGCCGGGAAGTTTCAGCCTGCAGCTGGAGGAAGCTGACCCTCTGCAAGGCAACGAAATAATCCTGCAGTTCCTGGCTTTTGGCAGGTGGGTTGGCAGCAGTTTGTGGTGCCTTCTGCAGGCAGATCTCAGGAATTCTTTCCCCAACTCCCCCCAGACTCACTCCCTGCTTAAGCAGGAGAAATCCTTGCAAAGGTGCTACTTCCTGCAGCATCCTGATGTGGAGGCAAAGCCCTGCAGGGTTTTACGGTGGTGCTCTTTTTCCTTCCAGGTGCTCTTAAATCATATTCTTTTGGGTTTTTTTAATTGTATCTGTTGGCCACAATGTGATGTAAAAGCTCATTAATGCAGGGTTTAGCTGTAAATGCATATGGAATTGAGAAAGTTGGCACCCGTTGGGATGGCTTTAGCTGGATAAGGCCCCGCTTGTGTTTTTAACATGGATGGCAGTGTGCCGTGCGAAGGTAAAACGCTGCCTTTGCTGGGCTCCTCCATCACGGCATATGGGGAGAGACAGCTGGAATTATGAAGCTTTTTGGGAAGCCAAGGCAAACCATATGCTCGCTGTCTTCAGAGAAGTCCAAATACTTCTGATGCTGCTGATCTCCTCTTGTTCTTACGCCTCTCAGCGTGTGCCAAACGCATGAGGAGCTTGTGATGGGGAGGCAGCGCTGTGCCATGAGCTAACCCAGACCCCCCCCCCTCTCTCCCTCAAGGGATGTCCTGGACAGTGCAGAGGGGACTTGGCCAAAGACAGTCTTCCTCACCTTCCAGTTCTACCGTTTCCCACCGGTCACCACGCCGCGGCTGCAGCTGGTCAGCTCGGATGGGGGCCCGGTGTCTGGGCCAGCTGTGCCGGCGCAGCTCCTTGTCCGGTTGAACAAGGATGGAACCCTCAGCACTGGTAAGCTCTAATTTTATAGCATCCCTGTGTGGCTGCTCCTCTTCCGTCGGTCAGATTTGGGCTTTCCTCTGGGCTGAGGACGGGGCTGGGATCTGCTTTAATAGCAAACCTCTTCTCGTTTGCGTGACACACATGAGAAATGATCAAAATGTCCAACACTTGAAGTAAAACACTGGTAAGTGTCAGAGATGCAATTTGCACGTTGAGGCTGCCAGCTCCCGCTGCAGCTTGAGCATCTTTGGAAAGAAAGACAACACACGAGAGCGTGGCACCCGGAGCGAGCCGCTCTGATCCTCCCAGCAGAAAGCTTTGCTTTGCTTCTTTGTGTCTTATTGAGTTCTGGTCCTGAGAGACACGAAAGCGCTTGTGGCTGGTGAAGCTTCTTCTCCACGCGGAGCTGTTAGTGGAAATGAGAGCAGGGGGTCTGTACAGATCAAGTGTTTCTGTGGGTGGGTGTCAATCCCAGGCAAAGTTAGACCTTGCTAATTGACCTCTGGGTTCATTAAGTGGGGGTGAGTGGGTGTGTGAGCAGGCAGGCTTCTCTAGAGCAGAAGAGAGTGCCTGTCCTGGCTGGTGCCGGTGCCTGGGGAAGCTCCCTTTTCCTGACGGTGCTCATGTCTCCCAGGACCGCCGGGCTTGCAGCTGAAGTACATGGTGGATCCCAATTTTCTGCGTCCTGGGGAGCAGCGCTGGTTTGTGCGATACCTGGCTGAGCACAGCCTCCAGATTGACGTTTGGGATGGAGACTCCCTGCTCCTTGTTGGGTCTGCTGCTGTCAAACTGGAGGTATGGGTTAAGCTAAAGGTTGTTCCCCTTAAGCCTTCAGGAATGCCAACGATAGAGACCCCTTCTTAGTATGCAGAAGGGTTAAGGAAGAGCCTGGCTTTCCCTTGGGTCCCGTGTTGAGATGCTGTTGCATTACCTTTGTGTCTTTAGTAATCGAATTGCTGTCAGCCCCTCTGTGAACCGAGACTGATGATGTCCTGCCAAACCCCTAATCGTGGGATTTGTCATCATCTCATCGAAAATGATGACAAAACATTGACTTTCTTCCACTCCCCTGAGACTCCTGCAGTATTCTAGGGCTAACCCCTCAGTCCTAGGACACCTGGAGACATCCTTTCCCAGACCCCTTCACCACCCAGACCTGACTTCTCCGGTAATGCCTTCCCCCTTGCCCATCCTTGCTTGTCCCCAGCCCCTGCTGCGCCAGGGCCGGGCGGCCGTCAGGACCCACCACGAGCTGGAGGTGGCCACGACTGAGTACGAGCCAGATGTGACGGTGCTCGGCCGGGAGGCTCTGCGGCACGGCGCCCTGCGGCCCCTCGGTGTCCGTGTGGCTGTGAGGGGCCGCCTCCACCTCTGCCTGGCCAACATCGGTAAGAGCCCACCGTTCATGCAGCCGGAACGCTGTTGCGCTGGCACTAGCGCCCCATGACACAACCCCCTTGCTGGATACCGCTGGCACCAGCCAGAGCGCCGGTCCCAGTGCCACAAGACTGGGGATGGAGGCGTGTGGCTCCTGGTTGGGCTTGTGGTCCCTGCTTGGGTCCGAACGCTGGCGCAGGGCGGTGGGAAGGCCAGCGGAGCAGGGACAACACTGTATTTAGGTGCTAGGAAACAGCCTGGAGCTGCGGGAGAAACGCAGAGGGCTGTACCAGAACGAAACCCACGCTTGTAAGAACATTATTCTTCCCAGAACCTGCTGGCTGCTTTTATTTTCAGTATTTAATTCCCCATCCTATAAATGTGCAGTGACTCCAGGTTTTAAAATCTTATCTTCAGAAGAAAGATTAGCTCCATTATAAGATATCTTAAATCATCGTTCCCACACTTTGCCTGCAAAGGGACGATAAGCTCCTGAGAAGGAGAATCTGAGATTCACAGCCCAGGGAAGGTTTAACTCCCACCCTGCAAAAGGAGGGAGGAAGCAAAGTCGCTGCACCAGGGCAGCAGCCGCCCTTTGGCTGTTTTTATTTTCCTGTCCACTCTCTTTTTAATTTCTAAGTACCGTTGATAAAAACAGCGTTGGAAAGCGTGGTGCCCCTGCCTGAATGAAAGACGGGGGTAGGATTTCTAGGCTGGCTAAATACTCGACGGCTTTACAGCCTTGTTTGGTGCTGTTGGGCATTGCCTTTGTGGGAGCGTGAAGGGACGCGGTGCTGTGTGGCTGTGCCGGAGGCAGCGCCGCAGCCTGGGGACAGAGACCGCACAAATGGAAACTGGAGCTGGTGAGGGGCTCGGCAGAGAATCGCCCTGGATGGTGCCGTGCTTTCAGTGCCGCTCTATCCCAGAGAGGATGGCTGTGCTGTGGGAACAGCGATGGCTCTGGTGGGAGCGCAGAGCATCAGTAGCAGCTATTTGCCCCTGCTTTGTACGTAAAGAGTGGGGATAAAAACTTGCAGTAGGTTTTGCAACGATGAGAAAGGGATGATTTCCGCTCACCCTCTGTCTCTGTTTCTGGCAGGCCACCCGTGCAAGGACACCCTGGCGCAGCTGCCATCCCCGCCGCCGTCCCGCTCCCACCACGTGCCCACACCAGATAGCGCCGGCAGCATCCCGGCAGGCAGCTGGTTCTCCCTGAGCGCTGCTGGCGGTGAGTCCTGCTGGGCTGGGGCTCAGCCTGTCCCCTCACGCTTGTTTGTGTTGTCAGGGTCTCTGCTGCGGTGGTGCTGGCGCTCTGCCCCCCATCTCCTCTTCCTGGCCCCGCAGCATCACGGGGTGCCCTCAGGGCTGTGGTGATGGGGGTCCCTGATGGTGCCACGGTGCTTTCTCCCTGCAGGTGGGCGAGTGTCCCGGGCACGGAGGCTGGCCGAGGTGGACGGTGAGCTGGCGGCTGTGCTGTGCAGCCTCAGGCCAGGGGCCAAGTCAGTTCCCCCGGGTGCCCCCAGCGAGGATGCGGCCACGCGCCAGCGCAAGCTGCGGCGCATGGCGCTGGTACGGCAGCAGGAGGATGCCGGTGGCAGGAAGGTGTTCCAGCTCTCGGTGAGGAGAGGGGCGCTGAGCGGGGGGGTGATGTGGTGGTTCCAGGCTTACGGCGCCCTCCTTCCCAGCGGGAACGGCGCATCCCACACATGCGGGACCTGCAGATCATTGAAGCCTACTGGGAACATATCAAGGGCGAGGCCATCTCCCAGATGCTCATCCAGGTCATCACCGCCACCCACACTGTGCACGCCGTGCTGGGGACAGCACAGTTCTTCGAGTTTGCCTTGAAGAACCCTTATGGCATCCAGCACACCGTGACCATCAAGATTGACCACCCTGAGCTCAGGTTGGGGCTGAAACGGGGTCTCAGTGTGTCTGGGGAGATGCCAGGACGGCACCGGCTCCTGACCAGTCCTCACCAGTGTCTCTGCCGCTCCCTCATTCCCCCAGCGTCATACTGGACCCGAGGGAGTGGCGCCACTTCAAGGAGCTGACCAAGAGTGTTACGCCAGTTGAGGAGGAGATGTTCCACCTCCGTGATGACCTCAGGCCTCAAGTCTATCTGCGCCCTCACGAGACTGTCCGCATCCCCTTCAAATACCAGACTTTCTCTGCAGACCCTGCAGTCGTCATGGCTCAGGTACACGTGGGCCCTTGTTTTGAGCTGTTCTCGGTAGGAATTGTTTCCTTTAGCAATGTTTGCCAACACAGTGGATGGGAATACAGCCACGGAGAGCACCGTGCAGCGGTAGCGGTGCTGCACCCTGAAACAAGCTGCTCTCGCACCCCGCAGGGGCCAACGGGGCTGAGAACTGGAGATGACACGGTTGCCCACTCCTTGGGGAAGAGCGTGGCCGGGCAGGCAAAGCACATCCAGGTGAGGGAGGTGGGGAAAACGCTGCTCAAAGGGCTGTGTGGGATGAGAAGTATCACACTTGCATAACTCCATCCCTTTTCTGCCTGGACAGGTCTCCTTCCAGGTGAGCAAGGGGAAGCCCATCGCACTGCTGAGGGTGAAAGTGGAGCCACAGCCCCATGTGGTGGACCAGACCTTTCGCTTCTACCATCCCGAGCTCACCTTCCTGAAGAAGACCATTCGGCTGCCCCCGTGGCACACCCTCCCCGGTGAGCCTGCGGTGTGTCCTCTGAGCACTCGGGCTCTTCCTCATTAGTCACCATCCCTGGTTCATAAGGACCTTCCAGGAGGTGCAGGTGGCTTCCAGAGAACTTGTTTCTGCTTCCTCACCCTTTCAGAGCTTTGAGCTCCTCTTCTGTTCTTCTGCACTCGCCTGCATTGATTTTATACTTAATTCCCTGCTCCTCTGTGCTTGTGTAGTTCGTTGGTAGTGTGACGTGAGGGATTCTGTTCTGTGTCTGTGTGGGGTGGAGGGTAGCAAGCGGAAAGAGAAAACGCTGACTGTGGTTTCGCCCGGGTCTCTCTCTCCACAGGTGCGCCGGTGGGGATGCCAGGGGGGGAGCCAGAGATGTTTGTTCGCTGCAGCGACCCTGACATCATTTGTGAAACCAAAAATATGGTACGTTACGCGTCGGCATCGGGCTGTCCTCTGTGCCCTTGTGCAGCAGGTTGCTTTTGTCGACAAAAATGCCTTGCGCCCACGGAGCATCCCCATTTTTCAGCCCGTGGTAGCGAAACGCTGGCAGCGATGAAGCTGAAATTGCCCTTTATTCCCAATTAAAAAGAACCGCCTTGTTTTTGCCGTGAAAGCTGAATGTTGCACCTTAAAGCATGGTGCGGAGGGTTGTACTCCACTGTGCTTTTGAGCAAACACCAGATGATGAAGGTGCTGGACCACAGCAGCCTTTTGTCAAGGCTGTCAGGGTCAGCGCAGGGCAGAGCGGCTCTGCTGGGCGATGCAGGGGTGGTGATGCCAGGCTTGGGGGCTCTTTGGGCCAAGCCATCACTCTGCATCCCTCTCCTCGCTTCCCAACCCCGGCATTGATTTCCTGGACTTGCTTTGTGGCTGGGAGAGGTGGGAAGGAAAAATAAACTTGGGCACCTACGTGCAGATGGCGGTGAAGGGTAGTTGCTAATTGCTGTTGCAGCAATGCGTTAGCATCGTAATTGGATTATGGCTTGTTAGAAAACTTGGGGAAAATTTGCCAAAATTTGATTACAGATACAGACCTGGAACGCGATCGTTGTTTGTATCCTCTTTTGTAATTAAAAATACTGGAAGGGCTTAGCCAAGCTGCATAATAACTTAATAATATAGTTTAAGTGGATGCTGGAAGCATCTGCTTCTGTCAGTGGCCTGGTGGCGAGTGTTTCTGTTAATGGGAAGGAAACCCTGGAGTCCTCATTAGCCGGTTTGATGTTGAGGTTAAGTGGTGGAACCACGCTCTGATTTCTACACACAGGGGCCCGGAGAGCCACAGGACATCTTCTTAAAAGTAGCCGGAGGACCAAGCCCGCAGATCAAAAAGTTCTTTGTTGCTATTTATATGTAAGTAGCAGAACTTACATAGAACCCCAGAAAGTGAGAAACCCTAACGCAAGTGTGTGGTGGAGCAGGAGGGGGGGACCTCATGCCGTGTTTTCCTTGCTTGTGGCTTTCCAAGCCCGGCTGGCTTCACTGGGCAGCAGAAAGCTGCCCAAAGCGTTTGCCGCTTAGGGCTTTACGTTGTTCTGTTTTGCTCTAAATAATCCCTGGTCAGAGCGTCTCTGGGGTGCAGCCGATGCTTCTGAGCCGGCCGGACCGTCTCTGCATCAGAGAACGCTGTTACCTGAGCCTTAGGAGTGGTGGGCACTGAGACTGGAAACCCTTAGAAGAAGCTTCCGCAGAGCTCATGCTCCCTGCTTGGTGTTGGCTGCTTGCTCTGAGCCCGTGGTGCTGTCAGCGAGTCCTGTCCGTCTGTCCTTCCTGCAGGGACGCTTGGCTGGCGGCGCCTGTCCAGATCTGGCAGTTCTACCTGCACTCGCTGCAGCGCCTGGACGTCAGCTGCACGGCTGGGCAGCTCACCCGCCTCTCCCTGGTGCTTCGCGGCACGCCGGCTCCGCGCAGGGTGCGAGCCTTCACCTCCCACCCCCAGGAGCTGCAGGTAACGCCCGCGGGCGCGCTGGGGGCCTTTGCGGTGGTGGCACACGGTGAGCTGGGCTGGACCAGCCCGGTGAAACCCCCTCTGGAAAAGGGAAGGCAGCCCACTCGGAATTATGAACAATTTGCTGTCGTACAGTGTTTGGGATAATTATCTTTTGATTAGAGCTGTCATGTGTAGGATCATTGGCGTGAAACCCCGGAGGGCAAATTATGTGCGTTAATGAGACCATCAGAAGACTAACAATTTCTTTAGAGTATCTTCCGCTGTAATTGCAAATGTGAATAATTGAAGGCACAAAAACTCCATCACTGTCCTGTAAACAAAAGAAAACGTCCCCCAGGCAAAGCCTGGAGGGGAGGAAGTCCTCAGGTTGGGGAGGAGCTGCCTCTCGCCAAGAGCGCATCTTCCTTCCTGACACGAAGCCAGTGCTTCTTCGTGTAGGTGGGGTTCAGTGGTGGTGTGTGTGCACATGCGTGTGAAGCTCCTTAAGGCCAGACAGGGGTAGTTTTATGTCGCAGAGGTACGTTAGGCCATTGCAAGTGCCTGCAGCTCCCGGTGTTGGTTTCCGCAGGTAGATCCGGATGGTGCTTTCCTCCTCCCCGCCAACGGCATGCAGGAGCTGTACATTGGCGTCAGGCCTCGGCGGGCCGGCAGCAGGTTCATCTACCTCAACCTGGTGGATGTGGAGTCCCACCAACTGGTGTCCTCCTGGCTGCTCTGCCTGTCCTGTCGGCAGCCCCTCATCTCCAAGGTATGGCAGCTCTTGCACCGGGAAAACCCAGTGATGGCGCTGGGTTGGTGGTTGCGATCCAACCAGTCACCTGGGGCTCTCTCCTGCTTCTTCATTTCTTTAGATCTGTGGGGATTTTGGCACTTGCCATCCTGAGCACGCATTCAGCCCTCTGGTGCTCACCTAATCTCCCTGAAGACCAGGGTGCAATGTCTCTTGGGTTGCTCCGAAACAGCCCCACACCGAGGAATGTCTGATTTGGAGTATTCCTGGCTGTGAAATTAAAGCCACAGCGTGCTGCTTTCTATTAGCGCTGGCGGAGGCCACGTATCAAAGGCAGAAAGTTAAATTTCCTGGCTAATGTCTTCCTCTTAAAATTGTTTTCCCAAAGCCCTTGTTACTGAGGGGAGTTCAGATCGGCGTTTAAACCGATGCCACAGCGTCCTGCCAAGTGCCAGCCCGTCTCCTGCTGCCACGAGACGTTATCCATGGCTCTTCCCATGGGTATCCATTAATTGGCTGGAAAAGGAGCTGCTGGGCCCAGCTGCTCCCCTGGCCCTTTGTTGTTGGGGCTCGTAATGACATGTGTGAACGCGCCGGTGCCAGCAGCGACATGAGAATGCTTTCACTTGAAGGTGTATTTATGTACCTGCTGGCAGAGATCAAATGTGAGGTGAAGAAAGGAGGGGATGTGAGGTGATGTGTGCCCAAAACATCCCCTGCGGTGCATCCATGCAGGAGGCAATTTTCCGTAGGGAGTCTGCCAGGGAGCAGCCCGTTGTTCCCTCTGCCCCCGCTGCGATCTGTGCCGCCTCTGCCACAGCTTTTGCTCATCTTTGCAGGCGTTTGAGATCTCGCTGCCTGTGGGAGGCGGGAGAGGCTGCAACAAGCGCATCACCTACACCAACCCCTACCCCTCGCCCAGGCTCTACTTCTTGTGCACCAACCGGCCTGACCTCCTGCAGTTCAAGGAGGATTCCTTTGAGGTACATCCCTTTCCTGCCTCTCTCCCCTTGCCAGACCCCCACCCTCATCTAGCTGCACTGCACTGCGTGTGGAGTGATGCTGGGTGTGTGCAGGATGCCCTGGGGATGCAGGGAGTGATGCTGGGCACATGCAGGATGCCCTGTGGATGCAGGGAGTGATGCTGGGCGCATGCAGGATGCCCTGTGGATGCAGGGAGTGATGGTTGGCGTGTGCAGGATGCTCTGTGGATGCAGGGAGTGATGGTTGGCGTGTGCAGGATGCTCTGTGGATGCAGGGAGTGATGCTTGGCATGTGCAGGATGCCCTGTGGATGCAGGGAGTGATGGTTGGCACGTGCAGGATGCCCTGTGGATGCAGGGAGTGATGGTTGGCACGTGCAGGATGCCCTGGGGATGCAGGGAGTGATGCTTGGCGTGTGCAAGATGCTCTGGGGATGCAGGGAGTGAGGCTTGGTGTGTGCAGGATGCCCTGTGGATGCAGGGAATGATGCTTGGTGCGTGCAGGATGCCCTGTGGATGCAGGGAATGATGCTTGGCGCGTGCAGGATGCTCTGTGGATGCAGGGAGTGATGCTTGGCACATGCAGGATGCCCTGTGGATGCAGGGAATGATGCTTGGCGCGTGCAAGATGCCCTGTGGATGGAGGGAGTGATGGTTGGTGTGTGCAGGATGCTCTGGGGATGCAGGGAATGATGCTGGGTGGATGCAGGACATGCTGCCATGGGAAGGCCCTGCCAGCCTGGGAAGGGTGGGCGCATTGAGGGCTCCGTGCCATCTCCTATCACTTCTCCTCCTGCCTGTTCTCCTGCAGATCGCTGGTGGGGAGGTGTACACCATTGGCCTGCGGTTTGCCCCGAGCCAGAGCGCAGGAGAGGAGGAGATCCTGATTCACATCAACGACCATGAGGACAAGAACGAGGAAACCTTCTGTGTGAAGGTCCTCTACCAGTGAGGCCGCTCACCCACCGCAGCAGAGCAGCCAGTCTCCAGCACCGGCTCAGGGACACGTATTTCTCTAAGACTTCTTATCTATGTTTTATCCAAGTCTCCTTGGCTGTGTTGTTCGCAGACAGAGGCTCACGAGCCCAGTTGCTCGTAGTCCCCTCACTGAGCTGGGAGGTCTCGCTGGCTGCCGGGATCCCCAGGCATTGCCGCAAGCGCTGGTGGTGCCGCACAGCTCCATCTGCTCTAATCGCAGAGGGCAAATGCGTTTGTTACCACACAGAATGCCTTTATTTTTGTTAAGCGTTGCTGTATTTCAGCCGTGTTGTAGTATTTTTTTTAACTTAAAAAAAAATTGCGGAGCTGATTCTGCGGGATATTTTTGAAGTCTTTTATATTCCAGTGAGTTTTGCACAGGCTGACACGGTTTTCTAGTGTTTTTAATACTTTTTGCTTATCCTTGATCAATTAAACTTTCACAGAACTGGCAGCGTGTGGCAGCATTTTCTTCTGTGGGAGATGGAAAACTTCAGAGTCTCTGTCTGGTGAAGACAAGTGCTGGTGGGGAGCACTGGGAATCCCACGTGTCATCCCCAGCTCCCTGGAGCATCCCAGGGGCCGGAGCGGAGGCTGTGGAGTTAGAATGACTGGAAAATAAGATTGAGCTGAGGGGCGATGGCTGCATCCCTGCGTGTGATAGCGCATCTCTTGGTGTTCATCCGTGGCCAGGATGCTTTCTGCTCACTGTGTGGAGGGGGAAAACCCAAGGAGGTGAGGAAAAAAGGCAGCACAACCAGGTAAAGCGTGTGTGTGTCTCCCATGGGAGCGGCCGGGGGGGTCCCTGCCCCTCACTGTGCCCCTCTGCCGCTTGGGGACGGGCAGAGCCCGGGGTGAGCCTGTGACCGCCAGGAACCATGGGGCCAGAGGGTGATGAATTGTCAGTCCTGATGGAGTCGTGCGCAGAGTTCCTCTGCGTCCCTGGGACTGATGGGAAACGACAGTTAATATTTTAAAAATTATTGTGCTGTCTGCAGCACAGAAAGGCCCCCGAGCCGGGTTATTAAAGGAGATTAGCTGAATAATTTCCATTACTTTTTCATACGACGACATTTCTTGGGGCTTATGGATGAGCTGGTGCCGTACCCTCGGCAGAGGAGGCAGCGTCGGGGTGTGCCGAGCACTAGGCGGTCGCAGCCGCTGCTGGGTGAGTAGCCGGTGGGTAGGGGATGCTTGACACGGGGACTCGAGCTGAGCTGGTGGCTCGGCAGCTGCGCTGCTGTTCAGCATCGCCGGCTGCTGTAGTGCACAGCTCTCATGGGCTGATGACTGAGGACAGGACAAGGGGGAATGGCCTGAAGCTCCGCCAGGGGAGATTCAGGCTAGATATCAGAAAAAAATTCTTCATGGAAAGAGTCATCGGGCACTGGAACAGCTGCCCAGGGAGGGGGTCGAGTCGCCTTCCCTGGAGGTGTTTAAGGAACGGGTGGATGAAGTGCTGAGGGACATGGTTTAGGGAGTGTTAGGAATGGTTGGACTCGATGATCCAGTGGGTCCTTTCCAACCTGATGATTCTATGATGCGTGTCCGGCACGGCCGTGTCTTGGCTGCTGCAACCCCAAATCTACAGATGAAGCTGGTGGAGAAAAGTTGGCTTTGGAGGTGTCTTGTGTCGCGGGTCTTTCGGCAGGGGCCCGGGTGCCCCTGGTTGCCTCTTTGTGGTGCTGCCTGCAGCCTGGAGGAAAGGCTGAGAAATAAAACCTCAACAGCTCTGGTTTGAGAATCCGGAGTGGGAATTGGTCACTTTTAGTGGTGTAAGGGTGCGTGGGAAGGCGCTGCGCACAGCCCTCTGTCTGAGCTGTCTCCTGACCAGGCTCCGTTACCGCTAACGGCCTTTTTGTGGATGATGAAACTGTAATGAGGGGCTTAATTATTTACATCCGTGCCTGTATTTAGCTGCAGAGTTTAGGGGAATGTAGGAAACCAGGAGCCAAGCAGCAGCTTGGGGTTCCCCTCTCCCCAGCATTGCCAGGGAGGCAGCGCAGGTGAGAGCTGTGTCACCTTCTCCGGCCCAGAATTCCTTTCCTGTGACACACACAGCCCCATACATCTTCGTAGGGCTTTAATATGCCCTGCGGCCACCATTTAGTTTGTTTTGCTACATGAACTTTAATTAAACCATTTCCTTTGAACTTGTGGGTGCGAGCGGGTGTGTTGAGGATCGCAGAGGAGCAGCCAGAGAGTGCGGCCGGGCGAGATCCCATCCTGCCGGTGGGCAAAGAACCTGCACAGAGGCATGAGAAAAGGGCTGAAAAGGGGCTGTGCCTTTGCCTGGCACTGCTTGATGTTGGAAATGCTGCCGCTGGAGCGTGGGGTGAGCGCAGGAGCAGCGGCTGCTGCCCGGCTCTGCCAGGCAGGAGCTGGGATGGAGCCACTTCGTGGGTTCGCACTTGTTAATGAAGTTGTCCTCGCTAATGACAATAAACTTGTAGCGCTGCGTGCCTGGCATGCAACTTGTTGTTCTCTTCCCGTTTCAGTCACGTCGGGAAGAAAATTGGATTCCAGTAATGATATAATTAATTCGCCCTAAAAATCTCGTCACCGGAGTGCACGGGGACGGAAAGATTGGGAAGCACTTTCTGCGTTTTCAATAACCCTGGGGAGCATTGTCTTCTTGGAGCAGACAGGACCCTTCAGGCCCTGAGCATCGCTGCCTTCTCTCGCCTGGGCAGCCCTGAGTCTCTTAAATCCTCTCCTCAATCCGCGGGCTCCGGCTGGCATCCACCTCCCAGCAGGTCTCTGGGAAAGGAGTGTGCGTACGTGCTGGTGAGCGATTCGGATGTCACGGCAGCTGTTGAAGCGGTGTCACGGCAGCATGAGTCCCGCACCAGCGCCGTGGGCAGCAGGAGGAGCTGCCGGGAGCCCGGCGAGGGCTGTGCCTCTCCAGGTGCCCGTGGCCCACTGGGGTTCGTAGTTGTTGCTTGGTGGCATCTAGCATGGGATGGACTGACAGGGGCTCCCCTTGGCTTGGAGAGATGCTGGGAACCTCGAAGGATGATGGCACATGCCCCACCACGCTTCTGCTTCCAGAAGTGACCGGGATGTCCCACACTCTCCATGGGCTGACCCCTGCGAGTTCCACCAATTAGCACTGGTGGCATTGCCGGGGTGCTGAGAGAGGTTGCGTTGGGCAGGGAAGGAGTGAGTAGGTAGAAGAGGAGGGGAATATGGAAAGCATGAAGCCTGGCAGGAGAAAGGAGGAGATGCTACACCATGGTCCCATGCCTTGTCCTCTGAGTGGAGGGATGGAAAACGCATCGAATTCATTCGCTTACCTCAACAGGAGCTGCTGTGGTGGCTGAACTTTACTGATGCTCAGAACAAACAGCCTCTGCGGGGCTGAGTTTGGCACCCGCGGGAGGCAGGAGCAGGCACAAAGCCCAGCCTGATGCCTACGCTGCCTTCTCTTGGGAGCTGTGCTGGCACCGCTGCGTCCTGGGCACCGGCTGGTGAGGTTATCCCGGGGTTTGGGGGTGGCATTGCAGGAGTAGCAACAGAGGAGTAAGAAGAAGAGGGGAAATTGGCTCCCAGCTCTCTGGCCACGTGCCTGGCCCAGACCTACCCATGGGGTGGGGAGGGGCTGCTAAGAAATGGCAACCAGAAATGTGAAAAAACATTAAAATAAGAAAAAGAAAAGAGAGTTGGGCGCAAAAGCGCCTGTAGGGGAGAAGTGCTCATTTGGGAGCTCAGTCCTGAGCCTCCCAGGCTTCAGCAGGGTAACGTCTCCAGCCTAAACTTTTAAACCTGGCTTGTTTTATCCGTTACGAGGATGAAATTGTGACTGCCTGAGAAACCTCTAATTAAACAAAGGCTCGCCATAATATTTGCTGGGAGCTCGCCAGCCTCGTAATATGACATTACCGGGTATCTTTATTAGCTGAAATGAGTATTTAGAGTCTCTGCCAAATTGAAAGCTGACGGACTCGTTTGGAAGTGGCATCGCGGCACAAGGCAAAGGCTCCTGCTGTCTGGGGCTGAGGCTGCGCTGGGGCAGAGGGCAGCTGCATCACCCCCAGCGGCAGTCAGGGATTGGGAAGGTGGCGTGGCGCTGTCTAACGGCGGCCACAACGCCCGCTGATGGTGCATCGCCTGTTGGTTGGCGTTGGCCAAGCGCCGGGCACCTTCTCTTCCGCTGGTGGGAGAGTGACTGCAGCCAGGAGAGGCAGATCTGGCTTTTCAGCTGTTACTGAAACCAATTAGCATTCTCAGTGCCTAATTGCAGGCTGAAGGAGCAGTGTCTAGAGTGATGGGGAGCCCTGAGCGAGCCTCTTTGCAGAGAACTTGGAACACAGCGCCATTTGGGGAGGGAGCAGCCCATCACCCAGCATCGAGGCTGGCGAACAGCATGGCCCGGTGCTCCTCAGGGCAATTAGATCCTGGAACATATTTTCATTATCCACTAACCAACGACACACGGAAGGATGGTTACACCGTGGATTTAGTGGTGTACGGTCTCTGCTGCAGGTGCCAGGCATGGCTGGTGATGCTGCTGGAGCCCCGGGGTGATTGGCAGGTTGATGCCAGGGAAAGCCACCGCTCCACCGGCTCCGTAAAAACTCCTGTGAATTCCCTGAGGAGCTCAGTGGGGCTGGAGGAGGAGGAGGAGGGCAGAGGGAACCCAAGGCAGCCTCCTGCGAGGTGGCTGCTGGCACCGGGATCTAAAGGAGCGAGGTTTCCACCTATGTAATCAAAAAGCTTTGGTGTTCTAATGTGTTGCGCTGTCATTTCCAGCTGGAAACGTTCTGATTTTCAGCTCCGAAATGAGGTTTTTTTTATTTTGAAATGTGTTATTTATTTTCTTTTGAAAGGTCAAAATCTGAACGAAACGCTTTAATTCACCTGAGATGGATTTATTAGGCTTTGTCTCTGGCAGCACACAGCGTCTCGACCCGCGGGCTGTGGGACGGGCACACAACGGGCACTGCTGCGGCCACTGCTGGCGTGTGGTCAGCTCCAGGTAACGCTTCCACCTTTCCAAGTTTTGCTCTGCTCTCTTCAATGCATGCAATGAAAAGCATCCTTAGTGTGTGTGTATGTATACGGATAGCGGTGACTTTGTCCTCGGGTGAGGTCGCCCAAAGCCTCCCTGGCTGCAGGTTCAGTCATTGCTCCCTCAGCTTCCTGCACCTCTCCTCCTTTCTGAATTTCTTCTGAGAGAAGCTAAATGCCTTCATGGCTCCGTTGCCGTGGCTGCCTTCGAAGGAGCCGCCCTTGGGGTGCCCCTGGATCTCCCCATCTCCCTCCTTGGTGCCTGCGACTGCATGGGGAGAGCAAAAATGGGCTGGAAAGTGAGTAGAAAGCATGGGAGCCACTGGCCGGCGTTGCTGTGGTACATCTTGATGTTCTCGTGCCAGTAGTGAGATAAGAGACCTCTTCACTCCTGCACTGAGGGGCTGGGAGGGGAGTGCTTGCAACCTTGCTTTCAGCAGAACTTGAAACACCTCCCTCCTTCCTAGAGCGTTCCAGAAATCCTGAAGGAGTTTATTCCAGGCAGCTTGCTGGGCTTCACGGGGATGAAACTGCTGCTGGTGGTAATTCAGTATTAGCTTTAAGACAAGGAAATGACTCCTGGGGTGACAGAGCATCGCGGAGAAGGGTGTTGGGCTCCTTCTGGGCTTGGCAGGGTCAGAAGAAAAGCTGTGATGCGTTGGCCGAGGGGCACGGGAAGCATCGCGGCTTTCCTGCCATGCAATCCGGGCTGTGCTCGGCTCCGCTTTGCCTCCACACTTTGTCCTTTAGAAAAACCTTTCTTTTAAAGGCTTAACCCCAGGATCATCTATTTCCCTGTCTGAGAAGGAAGAAAAGGGTTTTCCAACAGGCTGTGAACCTGTGGCTGCCGGTACCGGACCTGTGAGCGTCCAGTGCCTGAAACCAGATGTGATTCCTGGTGCTTGCCTTCCAGAGGGAATACACGAAGGAATATCGGGCCAATTACAATTCTCTCTTGTCCCCTGGGACTTCAGCCCCTGTCCCTCTCCGAAGGGAGGTGTAAGGTGTTATTCTGCAGAGAAAAACCCCTTTTGGTTGTTAACACGCAGCCCAAATCCAACCCAGCGGTCCCAGTGCTGGAGTTTGGGAGGTTTATTCCCCGTTTCTCCCACACGTCTTCCTGACAGCTCATCGCTGCTGTGATAAAAAACCGATTTAAGGGTTACAAAACCCAGAGATAAAGCTGCTCTTAATGGATTTCTTTAAGATCAAGGCTGTCAAATACCAGGCTCAAAATCTTTTCTCCGAGAGCAACTATATTAAGTGCACTCAATCAAAACCGGGCTGAAGGTTCCATAAGTGAAACAATGGCTGGAGGAAATGCGTTTTATTAGCATCTCCAGCAGAAAGGACGGCTGGCAGAGGAGATGAAAAGCCTCCGAGCTGCGCCTGCCGCATTCCCGTTCAGCCGGGATGGATGAGATGTGAAGGGCATTTTCAAACCATGTCCTTGCTGTCCGATCGGGTTCTGTTGGGAAGAGGCTGACGGGAGCCGTCCCTTTGGGCTCCGAGGTGGAACATCACAAACCGTTGGCCTTTGCCCGGAGGGAGGCGGCTCCTCTGGGGCAGCGGCTGGACCGCGGCGAGGGGATGCTTGGCTGGGGATGCCGCGCACAAATGCGCCTCAAAATCCACCGTGAGCAATGCCGGCTGCTTCCCTGCAACCACGTTTAAAGTCAAGTGAGGCTTCTTGAGTTTGCTTCGCTCCAAGGTACGTTGAGGTCTTTGTTGGGACTTTCTGCAGCCACCGGGGAAGGAGACAGGGGCTCTTCCCATGGGCTGTTGGGGACAGGTGAAATAATAATAATAATGCACAGCTACAGAATGAGAAATCTGTAGCATTTATGAGCTGCCAGTTGCTTTTAAAATAATTTCCCTTCTTTCTGCCCCAATGACATTTGGTGAAGAGTTGAGGCTTTGTGTTTATTTACCAATTACTTTATTGTGCAGAGGTGGGTGGCAGCGTCCACCTGTGCAAAGGTCAATGGCATCGAGCGTTTAGCTGTTATTTCCAAACACCATTAAGAGTTTTAAAGGAACTGTGAGTGCTGCAGGCAGGGAAAATACCCGGCGAGACTGCTCTGCGTCCCGCAGCAGCTCCCTACGGCTGGCGATGTTCATGGGAGCGAGAACGGGTTGTCTGGCTCAGCAGTGGGAGTCCAGCAGGGAGGAATTCGCACTCGGAAAGCACTTGATTTTTCAGGACAGACCGAGCCGAGCGCTGACAGCCGTTCATCACCTCCCAGCCCAGATTAACATTTGATTCGCACCCTGCTTTCCTCCGCCTCACCACCCCTCTTGCTCATCCGGGAGATGCTCGATAGAGATGCCCCAGGACATTGCCTCCTGCGATAAGACCCCTTCATTAGCGGCTGTAAATCTCTTTGGCCACTGGCTGGTGCGAGCGGAGGGTGGATTCTGCTAGGAGGCACGGCTTATCAAATGTCACACAGATCTTATCTCGGGGGAAACATACTTCAATAATTAAATTAAATGAAAAGTCCTGGAATTAAAAGCCTTGGAGGCTACAGCCTTCTGTTTATCTCCAGAATAGGCGTGCAATGGGCAATGGGAATGGGAGATGCTAGCTTTTCTGCGCCCCTCTATTTGACGTCTCGCTGCCATGCTTTGTGTTTTCTCCCTAAAGAAAGGTGTGTGGTGGTGGAGTTTCTTTCTAGAGAAAGACCAACCCCGTACAGGTCACCTGTGGGGCTGTTACAGCATATCCGGGAGTGCCAACCCTGGAGGAACCAGTTGTGGGGCTGCCCTTCCTACCCAGAGTTACGGCACACGTGGTTGTCCACCAGGCACCGGATGGGCCAGATTGTACTTTTACAGCTGGAAATTTCTGGTGAGTGTTCCCCTTGGCTTCTGCCGCGCTGTCAGCCAGGGTTTTGGGAGCTGCTACACCCGCTTGGCTGGAGAAAGGCTGTAAAAGAGAATTGGTTGTAAAAGTTGTCCTCTGCCTTCAGCGTGGGTTTAGCCTCCCCTTGGGATGGAGCCTATCATTTATATCTCCTGCTGAGGGCTGATTCCAGGACAACCTGCTCTAGCCTGAGCATCCCATCCCATCCCATCCCATCCCATCCCATCCTTCCAGTTAATTGTTGGTGATTAACTCTAACTCCGGCAAACTGGAAATAATCTGGTGTCTCCCCTCCTCCCGAGCAAGCCCCACGGTCTGCGAGTTGGAGGGCGCGGTGCAGCCAGTGCTGGACTTTCAGCCCTGGGAATATCTGCCCCCAAACCAGACCCATATATTTCTCAAGTAACGGTCAAATTCTGAAAGGAAAAAAATAAAGCGTTTCCATGGATAATTTGGGCACAGAAGAAAGGGATGAGATGAATTAAATAAATCCTTTTCTGCCACGGGCTGGCCCAGCGCGGCTCCCTGCCTTTTGGAAGTGGGTTTTTTTTGAGCCAAATGGTATCAGACACTCTTCTGGCACCCATTTCCAGAGATGCAACCCACCCCTGCTGCTGCTTAATGCAGTTCATCTCCTGCCGATTGCTCCCAGGATAGCGGCCAAATCAGCACTTCAAACTAAAGCCTTTGGGTTTCCATGGAGATCAGAGTGATGCTCTTGGAGTTGGTGGAAAGGCATCACCTAGGGATGGCTTGGGGGTCCTTGAGCACCTGGTGACTTCGCCGCTGGTGGACGTGGTGGCTTTGGTCCTGGTGCTGCCACAGCTCCTCTGCTTTGCCTGCAGCGTGCTGGGCTTGGTGCCCATCTCCACCAGGAGCCGCGTACGAGCAGGAAGGTGAGGAGTAGCTTGATTAATGCCGTTTTCTCCCTGGGCAATCCCATAAGAGTGCTCAGGACTTCTCCTTGCAACCATTGCTTGTGCCTTGAGAAAAACATCATCTCCTTCCCCAGCTATAGGTTTTCTTCTCGCTGCCGATGCCCCTTCGTGCTGCACAGCTCCTTCGTGCACGTGTGCCCGGAACAAGGCTTTGGGGAAGTTCTTCTTGCGCTTCAAAGCTCAGCCAACAGAAGGGCTCATCCTATCTTCAGGTGGGTACCAACCTGACCAAGAATCAGGTTGATTTGGATGTAGCAGTTTTATTTCAACTATTATCAGCCTTCGAAGTCTAGAAATGGGTTTCCTCCGAGCCCATGGCTTGCACAGAGCTGTTCGGCCAAAGCTGGGCCATCACTGGCGGCAGTGGGTTCAGCGATGGAAATGCCCTCGGCTGCGCGGGTGAATTAGCAAATAGCTGTGAGATCTAAGAAATGATAGTAATTATAGGAACAAAATTGTTACTAATGTACTAATTTACTTGGGAGCGAGGTTTTATGTAATTACACCCTGGGATCAAGATAAAGTTAATGCATTTACCTTCCCAATTATTCATAGATGTTTTGAATCGTTCCTCTGTCGTACGAAACGAGCGTGTGCGTTCAGGGCTGTGGGCAGAGGAGGACACGAGGGCATGGCGAGGTTTGCTGCTCGTTGCTCATCTTGCTAACGAGGGATCCCGAGCAGCATCTCCCCTGCGTGGAGTTCAACCCCCTCTGCATGTCAGGGTATCTCATGCTCGGCTGCTGACCGGAGCCTCTCAGAACACGGTCAGTCAAGCTTTTCACGCTGAGAACATCCAAAGGAGTCCCTGGGGACCCTCAGAGCCTTGAAATAACCCCCAGATCTCCAGGCGATGCTGCAGCAGCCCAGGGGTGGTGGAGCGACCGGCAAACTTGCTCTGTTCTTGCTTAAAGCGTTAAAACTTTGCAAAGACACCTGAAACTTTTGGATATGGGTGAAAACCTTCTGCCTGTGAGGATGCTTTTCGCCCCACGCTGGGCCCTTGTGAGGCTGTGGAAGGGCTCGGCTGCAGCATCGGTCCATGAGACAGCGAGTCCTTCAGCAGCTGCTGCCCAAGCTGCTGTGGACACGGGTGCCCTAGAAATGCCAGGCTGGAGAAAGGATGCTCGCCTGCTTGCCGGTGGGGTGACAGGAGCGACGAGTGGGCGCAGGGGCACGTGCAGAGCCACGCTCTGCAGCGCTGGGACAGGCTGCTGTCGTTTTAAACATTGCCATCGTGGGTGAGAAAAGGCAAAAACAGGGTAGAATCCAGCAGACATCAGAGTCCCCTCTCCTCAGGGATGCTCTGGCTTCTCCCTCGGTGCCTCCAGAGCTTCCTTCATTCCCGGCATCACTCAAACCCACCTTTATTAGTATTGTGCTGGGAGCTGTTAGCTGGGTTTGCCAAGCATCCCGCGGCGCCGAACCCTCCCGCACGGGACTTGCTTGCTTGCGGGTGCCGAGTGTCACGGGGGATATTTCTCCTGGTGTGGCACGGGGAGGACAGCAGTGAGCTGTGGAAGGTCAGAGCAGCCCTAAAAATAGAGCTTTGTGCACACGTGTGTTGTGTTTTAGGCTTCTGCTCCAAGTTAAAAGACTGGAGAGACCTGACCACAAGTAACGTTTAAGAGCAAGGGAAGGGTTTAAGAAGGTTGCGTTAAACCTGAGGACCTCTTGGCTTTACTTCTTGCTCATTTACAGGGAATAAAAGTATGAGTGGCTGCCCCTCCGCTGCGGAGCAGCCACGTGGGAAGGGAAACCCGGCGATGGGGCTGAGCGAAATCTAGAATAATGTCCTTGGAAATCAAGGTGGAGATTTATTCCTCTCTCTAACAGGGAAGGAAAGGCGGTTCTGGGCTGCCCGTTTAACCGCATCGTGTAAAACCATTTTTACAACAAACATAAGTCTGAGTTATGGGTGTTATTTTTGCTAACTGTTTGCACACGGCTGGATTTCGGGATGACAGGAGTGAATAACGGCACAAGGTTATGCAAATGAAGTACTTAATTAAGTGGGAGTCGTACGAAATAAATTCTGGCTCCACCAAACACCCTCTGTTTTCCCTCCGAGTCTGGGTGGCTTCCGAGTGATCGGCTCACCTCGTTCCTAAGGGGGACGATGCTGCTTTCCTGCCTTTCTTTGGGAGGAGGGTGGGAAGAGGCATAACCATCGCGGTCCCTATCCCTGGAGCTCCCTGTGGGATGCGCGGTGTGCAGCCCTTCCTGGGAAGCGTGGGGAATCCTCTTGATTGCACGTGCCTTGCCAACAGCCGCTGGGAAAGCTCATCCTCGACGGGCAGTGGGTGGCTCCAGCCTTGGGAGCCTGGGGTGAAACCTAAGGGATGTGCGCCGTGATAAAAAAATCACTTTAAGGCAGGGAAAGGATGCTCGGCTGCAGGCATCTCTTGGTGGAAATTCCTGGTCGATGGAGTGAGGGGTGCGCCAGTGCCGGGAGCAGCTCTGGAGCCGGCAAGCGCTTCGGCATCGCCAGGGCGTTCGCTGGTGTGAGGGCATGGTGGGTTTGCAGCGCTCCTCTGGAGGTTTGCTGCATCTCGTCTGAAGGTTTTATGCTGGTTTGCCTGATGATTTCACAAATACCTATTTCCCATGAAATACTGACTCGTCTCCTGCAGGGAAAGGCTGTTTTGTTCCAAACTGCAGCAAAGAATGATGGAATCCATTACATCCAATGCTCTGCAAACGTCTGTGGCACAGCTCCTGCGAGCTCGTATTTCCTCCTCAAGACTGGAAACTTTGAGGCTGATGGCTTCTCTGGAACCTTTAATCTTCCGAAGCGCCGCATCAGTCAGAGAAGAGAGGTTTGGTAAGTTCTGCCTCTGTTCTGATATCCTCCAGGCTCCGGTCTCTGTCCGTCACTGCTTCTTTTCCTCTTCCAGAGGGCACAGTGTGCTCACTCCGCATCGGTTCCCTTTGCATCCATCGACTTCTCCCTGCCTGCCCGGGATGGTTAACAATCGCAGCGGGACACGTTTTACTCCTTGTGCTCTCTTGTCAGGAGCAGATACAGTTTGATTGCTCGCGGTAATTGTGCTGATGACTGTCCCGGTGGCACTGACCTCATTTCCAGCCAGGCCAGGATGCAGAGAAGCATCTCTTAAAAAGATGCAGTGAGAGTTTTATTTCCTCTTATAAAGAATAGTGTCACGGTGAGGCTGATTTCCTCCTCCCCATCCCACCGTGCTCCCACTCCAAACCAGTTGTCCAAACCCCGAGCCCCGGCAGAAGGAAGGAAGGATGCGGGAGGTTTGGCAGGGGAGCAGGGTGTGGATTGGGGTGGGGGCTGCTCTGGCGTAGCTGTTAATTTGAAGGCAGCGCTGCACAGATGGGAGAGGAGCAGCCAAGCTGCCACCGAGCACCATTTGAAGCTCCCTGAGCATTTTGCACGCTAAGAAAAAAAAACCATGAAACCCTGCTGGCAGCTAATAGAGTATTTGTTAAAAATATCCCTCTTTCCCAATGGGCACAATTTAATGTTCTTTCTCTTTTCTTCTCCCTTCCCCTGCTGATGACGTTCCTGCATTTGTTACCCTCTGGAGTCCTTGTTTTAGTTGCCGTGGTTAAACCTACGGTTGGTGACGGCGAAGCCCTGGCTGCTCCTCGCCGAGGGTCCCTCTGGCTAAGAGGGATGCGGGGCACTTGGTGCCATACTGGCACGTGGCGATGCCCGGCACAGATCCTGCCCCCTCGTTCAGGGCTGTGTCCTGGACCCCGACACCAGCACCGGCAGGTGGGAAAACCCCACTACTGACCCATGTTAGGTTACAAACCTCAGTCTGGGAGCGGAATATCCTCCCTGGAGCCTACAAGGTGACTTAGGATTTAAAGCTCAGCCTTCCGTGGCAGGTGCTGGTGTCTCACAGTGAGTCCGACGCCGCGTGGGTTGCAGAGGGTTTGTTTGCAAAGCAAACCCTGGTGAGGGAGCAGAGGTGGCAGCTCTTTGAATTGACTCCTCTGGCTTTGCTGCAGGATTCCCGAAGGTGGGATGGGAAAGGCTTAAATGAGAGAAATGGCTTGTTTGGGGAAGTTACAGCCCAAATTGAAGGCATCTGCGATGCCGCACAGTTTCTGCCGTCCGGTCCATCCCTGAGCTGTCCCTCGTGAGAAATCATCTCACTGTGCTCGTGTCACCACCTCCTCCTGCTGAGGGGTTCACTGGGGACCGGGCAGAGCATCACTGCGACGTCACCTGGGCACGGGCTTCCATGGCTGAAAGCTGCCCAACCTGTCAACGCAGAGCAAATATTATCCAAAAAAAAAAGCTAAACCAAACACAGCAACTTTCCTGGAAGTTTTATTTTTAGCTGCCTCCAGCACGAAAAACCAATTAAAGACATAAAACCCCACCTCCAGACTGCAAAGCGTTGGAAGCCAAATGTCACTGCCGCTTTGATCCCCTCCAGAGGAAACTGTGGTGCTATCAGTTTAGAAGCGTTACATTTGCATATTCATGTCCCCTAATTTGCTCTTTGGAGGCTGAAAACTAATAACTAATGAAGAAGGTCTTCCTGTGCGTGCAGAGGAAACCCTGATTATGTCACAGATGCATTAAGGAAAATAATCAGACCTAAATAAGCATCCGTCCCAAAGATACCTTTGCAAAGACAAAAATCCCTTCTGTGCGTGTCCAGAGGACCAACCTACGGCCACAGGATGGGCTGGAGGTGGCCACGAGTGGTGGTGGTGGTAGTGGCCACTGTGTCCTGGATGCCACTGAGTCCCCAGGACCAGGGGGATAAGTTTGGGGGATGCTCAGGGGAGATGCTTGGAGCATGGATGCTTTGGGGGGGTGTTGAGAGAGGATGCTAAGAGGGATATTGAGGGGGCTGAAGACCTGCACAGCGATGAGAAGGACTTAGCCATGTGATGGGAAGAGTCTGCTGTTAGGAAGGCGGGCACGGATGCAGTGAGCACCCAGGGATTTGCCGTTACCAGCTGGAGCTGCGGCAGGAGCTGAAGGGCTATTGATGGGGGGGTTGGACAACCAGCGGACTTCAACGGCAACGTTGCCAAGTGATGAATCCCTTCTGCTCACCCTTAATTAAATTTCTTTTAGCAACACAATAGATCAGTTTTATGCCTGTCATTTATCAAGAACTAAAGTTATTGGCAGCGTTGTTGGCAGCGGTATTGATCGTGAGGCAGAAGTAAGGATTGCTCGCATCCCACTGCACGCCCGGTCCTCATCCCTGAAAATGGAAGTGCACAGAAACCGCCGGAGCACGAATCCGCTGGAACTGATGGGACTTGCAGGGATGCAGTGAGGGCGCTGCGTTTAAGGGAGATTTCCCGTGGGTGTGAAAGTTCAACCCTATCTGAGGGGACTGTGCTCAGACTGCTCTCAGCACATCCCTGCAGGAGCATCGGCTCCTCGCTGCTGCTGCCCTCGGAGCACAGCTCACAGCATCCTCGAGATGAGGTGAAGGCGCGCTGGGCATGAGCCACGCGTTCCCATTTATTCCTTGCGGTGTCTGGAGCGCGCTTTCTATCGGATCTGTCAAGGGCTGTAATTACAGATATTGTCGTCGGGAGCAAATAAAGATTAAGTTGTCAAAAAGATCAAGAAGCCAGGTTTAAGGCTGCTGCCTGAGGTAGGAGCCGTCTGGTGATAAGAACTGCCCGATCGCCGGCTGCTGCACCCTACTTAATGGAGAGGATGAGCTCCTGGAGGGAGAACGTGCCTCTGGTTTGGCCAGAGCCAGAGTGGTTGGGAAAAAGCAAACCCAAGAGTGGTTCTCTGCCCATCCCGAGGGTGAGGATCTGCTCCGCGGCCACATCCCTGCTATCGGTCCACAGCAGGTGGGATTCTGCCTGCCGTGCCCAGACATTGGGCATTTTTTTCCTCCTTCTTGCACTGACTTTCAGCCTTGTGAACTCAAGCATCCCTTCCGCCCATCGGCGTGAGGGCAGCCCAGAGCCTCTGCCCTGAGCATCCTCCTCCTGTGAGCATCTCCTGTGCGCTCGCCACCCTCTTGTGTTTGCCATCCCAGGGATGGCTCTTAACTAGGAAAACACTTCCCAGCACCTCAATGTGTCGGAAGGCTCTTCAGCTTCCAGTGCTTTAACTCCCGGTGGCTTAATCATTACTAATTCCTTTGGCAATTATCATAATAACAATAATCACAGAGAGCTTGCTTGGCTGTAATGCAAGCATATGCTGTGCTGCTCCATGCAAATTCCACTTGGGATGCGTGGTGGCTAACGAGACCCATCCGTATGGCTGGGAAGCTCCTGTCGGATGGCGAGTGCCAGGCTGGTGGGCACCGGCGGTGCCGGGAGCCCGTTAGCTGTGTAACGTTCGTTTCATGCTCCGCAAGCATTTGCCCTATTTAAATTGCAAATATTAGTTACGCTGTCAGGCTTCAAGGGTGGCTGTGCCTTATCCATCCCAGCGTGAGCCGAGTTAAGATGCAGAGCTGGATTTCAGGAAGAGAAGTCACATTTTATTGAAAAGAAAAAAAAAGAAAGAAGACGACTGTGTATTAATGAAATTGCTGGAGTTGGAATTGATTATTTTTCATTTTTGAGTGGTTTATCAGGGAAATAACTTTAATTTCTTAATCGACAGAGGCAGGAGTGCCATCATTTCATTTTCACCTCATGGAGTGCATCTCTGCTGTCAGGGATGCCGTTGCCTTTAAGCCACGGCTGAGGATGTGGGGTTAGAGAGGAGCTGAGTGAAGCTGTGACCCCAGAACCCCTCACTTTGCTGTGGGACCTGCTGGAGGGAAATTCCTGCCCTGGCTGAGGCTCAGATTTCACTGAAAGTCAGCAATTTCAGCCCAAGATGTGGGACTCGGGCTGAACGGTAACGGCAGAGCCAAGTTCACCCACTGCCTTATCCATCCGAACATCAACTCTTCTTAAGAAAATAATAAAGCAAAATAAAGAAATAAATCAATCTTCTGCTTTCTTTCCTTCCAGTTAAAACATTTTGAATAGATTCTAGGATTAAAAATGGTAAAAGTTTAATCGCCTCCCCTGTTGTGCTGGAGTTCAAAAGGAACGTTTATCAGTCGTCACTTCGGACGGCGATTTGTATGTGCAGCTGAAAGCTTTTTAATTCACTCAACGGGAAACAATGAGCAGAGTTGATTAAATGGGAGCTGGTAATTTATTCCCAGCCGTCGGCAGCGCAGGCACCCCCGGAAAGTTGGCAGCCTTGGGTCCGCTCTGCTCCTGCCTCCCCTGTGCTGGTGTCTGGCCCTCGCCAACCCTCCTGGACCAGCTCTGGCCTCGACTCTCGGCAGCGAGGACACAGAATTGACCTGAGAAGCATCCTCTGAGTGCTCATTCTGCAAACACAACCCCACGCAGACAGGTAAGTGGTTCCCTCTATGTCTACATAGGTCACAGCAAAAACCCCATTCCCATTCCGGGAGCTCAGATGCTATGTCGCATGGATTCACTCCAGGCTGTCCCTCCCCCAGGATCAGTTTAATTGGGAGCAGTAAGATCCTAAAAGGTTTGGTGCGGTGTTTTAAATGAAAGCCAGACCGGTTTGACACGGTGTGTCCATCCCACACTCGCTCTTCCGAAGGGATGCGGCTGTGGGGGACGTGACAGCCCTGCCTGCGCTCTGGGTTTTGGAGCCCTTGGGGACCGTTTGCGATCACGGCTAATGGTTTGGTTCCTCGTTCCTCCGCCCTCCCCTCACCGTTCAAGAAGCACTGCCTACAAAACGTGCAAATATATTAATATAATGGGAGGAATTCTAGCAGGTTTTGTCATAAAATGTCACAATTCAGGATCATTCAGCCCATCTCGCCTCCTTCATCCCTCATCACGAGGGCGCTCGGGTTGGCCAAATGCACCACCTTTGCCCTCCCCAGGCAATCTCTCTTTCACCTACGCTTTCGTTTTTATTGTCCCATAAAGGAGAGGTCAAAGCCCTCGTAACGAAGCTGCCGGTGCTGCTGTGTGAAAGCTCAGCACCGGCGGTGAGGGAGCTGGTGCTGAGCACGCTGAGCAAATCCTCGTCTAATTTAGCTGCCTGTCTCTGTGTTCCTGAGTGCTTTCAAGGCTGCTGCCCTTTTCGATTGCAGTGCATCCCCCGAGTCACTTGCCTGCAGCGCTGAAGCTGGGGTTGGCATTGCCAAACCTACACCATGTGCTTGGTTTGGTGGTGAAGCCACAACCTGGGAGGATGGGCATCTTGGTCCCTGGTAGCAGCACAACAGGGACGTCCCGGCAAGGCATCTATCCCAAAATTTGGGTATTGAAGCTTCCCAGGGCCATGCTGGGGAGAGGCGGTGATCCGGGGCGAAAGCATCGCAGGGAGGGGGCAGCTCCCGGCAGGGCTGGGGTTTTACTTGCCTCGATTTCTCTCCCAGCAGCCGCGGCTTCTCCCACTGCGTTGCAGGCGTAGCTGCCCACGTGCCTCCGGCATCCCCAGGACCTCAGATGAAAGATGCTGCACACGAAGCCAAATCCACTTTATTACCGTTATCAAGGAAGCTAAATCCATTTCCATAAGCGGTCCGATATTGTTAACAGCAAAATAATCAACTGCTGACATCCAGGCTCTTCTGGAGAGCAAGCCTGCATCTATTTTAAACGCTGCAAACATGCCAGCATGGTAATGCCCTCTTTCCTCTGCCTCCTGTGCTCCTTTTCCCCCTTTTACTCACCCGCCAGAGGCCCTGGGAGCAGAAGGAGGGGCAGCCAGTGGTTGAAGGGTTAAGGATCTGCTTTTTCCGCTGCCATTCTTCCTTCTAGAGGGAAGACAAATGATTCATTCTATTCCCCATCATTTTCCCTGATGCCTGGCTGCCTCCAGTCGAGATGTTGGGTCTGCACCGCACAAAGTCATTAACGCGATGTCCACGAAGAGCCGCGGAGAGCAGTATTTCCTATTTGTATGTGGCGATTCAAGCCACGAGCAAAGCCCTTTGATCAATTCTAGTTTTCTCGCAGATCTCTAAGAAAATGCCTACATATAGAGAGGCGGCGTGAGAGTATAAACAATGTCGTCCGGCTTTCGCCGGGGGAAGGAGAGAGAACTCTGAGGCTGAGCAAGGGTTTGTGAGCAGGTAGCATGGATGGGTCGCAGCGGGGAAAGGAGCGTGGCGACACCGTACGCACGCTGCCGGTTTATCATGGGGTCTAGAAGCTCCCTGGAGGGAAACACAGACCTCCCCACCCTCACAGCAAAATATTTCTCTGTAAGATCTCCCCTCTTTCAGCTGAAAACCATTCCCTTCATCCTCTCCCTGCATTCCCTGATCAAGAACCCCTCCCCAGCTTTCCTGCAGCCCCTTCCAGGGCTGGAAGCTGCTCTGAGGTCTCCCTGGAGCTCTTTCTCCAGGCTGGACAATGGAAATCTTTCCCTGCTGTAGCCGTGCGAACGAGGATGCTCTTCGCACCGTTCCCTCTGCGGGGACCGGGGTTGCGTTCGCACCGAATTCACTCCGGATCCAGCGCTGGGGGGCGCTGCGCGGCCGCGGGGAAGGGGCTCCTGCCCCCAACAGCCTCTCCCCCCTCTGACACTGACCCCATAGAGTCACCAGGTTGGAAAGGACCCACTGGATCATCGAGTGCAACCATTCCTAACACTTAAACCATGTCCCTAAGCACTTCATCCACCCGTTCCTTAAACACCTCCAGGGATGTTCTGCTTGGGGGTCTCTGCCAGGGGACCCAAGGAAATGTGTTTGCCAGGTCTGGGAACTCGCCCTTCCCAGCTGGAGAGGATCTTGGAAACAAACAGCTTCTCCCTGTCCCCTCCAGCCCAGCTCTGCCCTTTCTCCTCCCTTGCTGCAGGTCCCTGGCATTGCCACCCTTGCCCTGACGTGATCGTAAGGTCATTAAGGTCAGAAATGACCTCTAGGCTCATGCAGTCCATCTGTCAGCCCAACCCCACCGTCCCAAAGAATCCCATTTACATACTCCTTGAATCCACCCCCCTCCCCAGGGATGAGGATTCCACCACTTCCCTGCCGGGGCTTTCACCACTCTTTCCATAAAGAAATGCTTCCTAATAACCCATCCAAACCTCCCCTGGTGCAACTTGAGGTCATTCCCTCTCATCCTTATTGCTTCTTATTAGGAAGAAGAGACCAACACCCATCTCCTACAAGGTCCTTTCCAGGAGATGTGGAGCGCGATGAGGTCTCCCCTCAGCCTCCTCTTCTGCCCCAGGTCCCTCAGCTGCTCCCACAACCTCCGGGTTCCAACCCATTCCCCTTCTCTGGACACACTCCACCCCTACAACATCTTTATTGGAGTGAGAGGACCAAAACTGAACTCAGGATTAAAAGTGCAGCTTCATCAGCGCCGAGTACAGGGGGAAAAGGTGGAAATTAGGCTGAACTCCACCTAAACTTTGAACCCAGGGCCAAGTACAGAGGGAAAAGGTGGAAATTAGGCTGAACTCCACCCAAACTTTGAGCCCAGGTCCAAGTATAGAGGGAAAAGGTGGAAATTAGGCTGAACTCCACCCAAACTTTGAGCCCAGGTCCAAGTATAGAGGGAAAAGGTGGAAATTAGGCTGAAGTCCACCCAAACTTTGAGCCCAGGTCCAAGTATAGAGGGAAAAGGTGGAAATTAGGCTGAACTCCACCCAAACTTTGAGCCCAGGTCCAAGTATAGAGGGAAAAGGTGGAAATTAGGCTGAAGTCCACCCAAACTTTGAGCCCAGGGCATTATTTGCCTCACTAGATTCAATAAAGCCATCCTTTCCCTCTAAGTGCCAGCGCACGTCGGGCTTGCCCAGCCCTAGTTGGGTTCTCCGACGGTGACAGGCAACATTTTGGTAATTGTTGTACATTATTCACCGTTGTTTCTTTGGGAAGGTTAAGAATGCTTCGAGCAAACGCAGCTCTCCTCTATACACCCCTGACAATGATAGAAGAAGCTGTTTTACACGAGGCTCATTAAAAATAAACCCACAATGTTGATTTCAGCGGCTTAAATTACTTGAGCCGCTGTAATGGGATAAATATTTGATGGTGAAGTTTATTAAATTTCCACCACTATTATGTTGCTGCTAAAAATATAAAGGGTTCTTTGAAGCCTCCTGATGGTCTCCAAAAGGAGATGGCTGGAAACCTGTCTCAAAACCCACCTGCAGGGATTGCTTTGGGGATGGGAATGAATGATCTTTCCTCCGTTGTCTGCGGGTAACAGCAAATCCTTTGTGTTCCGCTCAGAATTAGCCCCTGCAATATGAAATCAGCACGAACCAGGTCTGCAGCTGTTGGGAAAGCAGCCCGCTCCGAGGAGGAGTTCGACTCACCCAGGGTTTGTCCTGCATCACGACTGCTGCCAAGCGTGGGATAATCCTCAGGAGGGAGGCAGGGGAGCATCCTGCAGGAAGGTGACTTCAGGGTGACCGCTCTCCGGTGTTTATCGGTTTTGAAGTCTTTCAACCTCTCCGCGTATGCAGATTCGAGATGGCATTTGTCTCCTGTCCTCAGCTTCTTAGTTTTGCAGCACTTTGCTTGGACAGCAGAACAGGGCGGAAACATTGCGGGATGCAGCGTGACGGGGAGACAGAGACCTGAGAAGTAAATGCCTTCATGAACCCTACGTGTGCCCAAAGTCTGGGCTTACAGCTCAGCAGCGAGCAGTGTCTGCGGGTGACCGAGCCCCCTGCGGCACATATCGTGTGAGGGGCACAGGCACATAAGTGGTGAGACACCGGCACAGGTTGTCCAGGGAAGCTGTGGCTGCCCCATCCCTGGAGGTGTTTAAGACCAGGTTGGATGGGGCTTGGAGCCCCTGATCCAGTGGGAGGTGTCCCTGCCCATGGCAGGGCATTAGAACTTGATGATCTTTAAGGTCCCTTCCAATCCAAACTACTCTATCATTCTATGTTTCTGTGATTCTAAATTCTGATTTTACAAGCTTTTTACCCAATTTTACCACATTAGCACATGACTTTGAACCCAGCTCAAGGTGGGACTCAAGGCCACATGACTGCCAAAGCCCCATCCAGGTACGTTGCTCTGCGGATCAATAACACGTCCCTGTCACAGCACAGTGGCAAGTTTTGCAGTCCTGAGTCTATAAATATTTCTGTTTGCCTTTGAAATGATTGCTACGCAGTGGCCCTCTCCCTCTCTGTTCTATAATTAACTCTTGCTCATTTTCCATCTTGTGATAATTCCGTATATACAGTTTATAAAGCCTCAACAATTTCATTCTTGGCTCCTCAGAATCACCGGTTCCTGGGCAGAAGGATGATATCTCCCAGGACAGAATTGGCCCAAGCGGAGGTGCAGTCCCCGCCGGTGATGAGCAGTGTGAGATGGAGAAGGCGTTGGGCCAGGTGGCACCTCCTTAGCAGAGCAAAAAAACATCAGCATTTTCCTCGAGAGGCATCTTTTTTTCCGGAATCTTACAGGAGCGGGAGCATAAGCCACTCCAGGAACATGGTCACAGATCAGTAACTCCCCAAATTAAAGAAGGATGATTACAGTTGAGACACCCTTGAGCAGGACTACGGAATGGGCTGCTGAGGTCAGCCTCTTGCCCAGTCTCCTTCCAGAAAAGGAGCAACCTTCAGCCAAAAAAGCACTGGGATTTGTCTTTCCTTCCCCTCCATTACCGATGCCAGAGGTTACGTATGAAAAGCTGTAACTGTACCTCAGAGAAGACCTTCTACCAATGGGGATCCTCAGGCAGCATCTATCTCGAAAGAGCAAGGAAAAACAATCAGAGGAGACGTGTTCCGTTCATGCAACAGCAAGCAATATTGTTCCATTGGCAGGATTCATGCTAAGACAACTGCTCCAGTGTCCTAGAGTGCCGTGTGTGCGCACATTCATTCCAGCTGGGGACTTCGGTGTGCAGCAGGAGCGATTCAGTTATCAGCCCTATGAGGCTCCGGTAATGAAGCCGGATCTTCATTACAATCTGTTTAAGTATTTTCTACATGCAAATGTGCCTCCATCAAGAAATTGCTGGTGGGTCTCCTGTGTCCTGACTCTTTTGGAGCCGTGTTTTTGCTCCCAGGAGGAGCTCTGTCACGCAGTGCTGTGGAACTGAAGGCATCTCCCACTTCTTTGCAGGGTCAGCTCTGCCTTGCCATCCTCACCGCTTCCGTACCGTAAGGAAAAGGCAGTGCGACTGTCTCGGCTCCATCCTGGTGTGCAGTAGCTGCGCTTCAGCCAGAGGCAGATTGATCACTGAGTGGACAAAGGCTTCATCTGAGCACTCCTCAAGCAGTGAGGTGCTGGGGCTCATTGCTCCGTGCACTGATAGTGCTTAAGGCTTGATCAGAGTTGGAACTAAATAAATCACGGGAACGAGCTGAGAGCTTTGAGGTGTTCTAGTAACACGTGGCAGCCAAGTTTCCAGCTCTACGGCGGCGTTCATCCTTCTGTCCTTCTCCTTGCCTCTTTCTGCACCCAGGGCAAGCGCCTGGCAACGCCGACTTTCTCCACTCACGCATCGGTTGTCTGAGCATCCTGTGCTGGTGCCCAGGGAGGAACCCCAAATCCTCATTGGAATTAGCACCTACAGCCAAGCTCACAGCACTCACTGCGGCTCTGCTCAGGGGATGCCAGCCAGGTCCAGGGCTGCAGAGATGGCCATTGTCATTCTGCTCTTCTCAGGTTCTGGTGAAAGTTTGTGCAGTACAGTTTCTTCTTCCCATATCCCTCAGGTCTTCTTCACTAAGTCGCCCTTACAGGGTATCCTTTTCAGCTAAAAATACCCATTCCTCAGATGTCCGTGAGGTGGCCAGAAGATGTGGCTGGCATGCTGGGATGTTATTTGGACCATTTTATTTGATGTGAGGATACACGGATAGAAAGCCACCAATGAATAGAAGAATAAATCTATATATTCCTGGCTGTCACTTCAACTAGAAAGCAAAGCCAGCAGCTCTCGCTCTTCGGGGAGCCTGAGATTATTTGGACAAAGGTTTCCCCATGGGCAGCACACTTGCAGGAACAAAGAAGTAGGGTTCGCAGTAGGAACAAGTGTCCTACAGCCAGCGTGATCAAAAGCAAGCCCTGAAACAGTGTGTAAACCAGGTTAGGTAGGAGAGATTTAACAGCTATCAGGTCGCACAAGAAATGTATTCAGGTAGTGGGTTCTGAGAGAATTTAAACGAGCGTTAGCTCTGTCACTTCCCGAGACAACTGGTGCAGGCAGACAAACTGCTCTGTCTACAGACAACGGCAGTGTTTAAGGAGAAGCTGCTACAATAATTGTGATTTTGTCATCCTGCTTAACAGGAACAGAAGCCAAGTTCCCAGACAGAGCTCAAAAAGGCAGCGAGGAACTTACCCTGCGGCTGCCGTCACAGCATCCCTGTTTGTCCATGCACTCGCCGAGGCTCCTTATGGCTTCTTTAGGTCCTACACTGTGTCTCCAAGGCCACTGTGTCTCCAAGGACTTCTGCTCTCACGCTTAGCTCGGTGCGTTTTGATGTCAATGTTTCAGCGTAGATATTAGGGTTCATAGCAGCAAACGGTGGAGCTCTGCCAAATCGCCTGTTCTGGCTGGTTTGGAGCATCCCACACCACTGTGGGAGCAGCGCTGTTGTGTGGAACACCCGTACCATCTCCTGGATGCTCTTCTCCACTAACATCAAAGCCAGGAGAGCTGCTCTGACCCTGGCTGGAAGCTTGGCCCTTTACCATCCAGCGTCTGTATCAGGGTGATCCGCTCAGTGATGGATTTCTTACTGCCCCCCATTGCACAGCACACAGCTAAGCACCGTTTTCTCCTTCCCTCGGAGCTCTTCAGAGGGAAGGTTCTCTGACCAGGAAGCCCAAAGGCACATCAGGAGCTACTCCAGCCCCTGGATCTTGCCGTTCTCCCCAAAGCACGTTGCTTTACTGCTGCCTGACATTTCCACTACGTTATCAAGGTCGATCTCGCCGCTCTCTGTATGCAGCTGCCCCAGCGCTTGACCCGTGGCAATGCTCCGTGCTTGCAGCCACACATTTCTTACTGCTTTGTGCTTTCGGTTGATCCTCTTTGCGGGAAAACATGCGAATTCCTCAATTTTGTCTCTACGCTTGGTAACCAGGGAAGGAAAAGCTCCTTCCGAAGTGCCTAGGTTGCATCTTTGGGAAAAAGAAATGTACAGGTGTGCACTCCCATAAATATTGCAGAAAGGAGTTTATTAGATTGCGCTAACACGGCAACTGCTGCATTACAGATTCCGGAGCCTTTGGATGGAAGCCAACCACCGGTTTTCCTGAAGGTTATTTTCATCGCCATGGCACGGTGCTGAGCAGGGATACTTCTCAAAGCATGGATAGCTGGGTGGCAGGATGAGAGGGGCCACCCCAGTCAAGTGGAAGCAATTCTTTCTTCTGTCACTTAATCCTCTTCCCTCCCTTTGATACGGAGTTTATTTAATAGCGGAGAAAAGATGCATTTCTTTCTTGAGGGATTGTGGGAGAATATTTGTAATCCAGGGGCTGTAATTGAACTCAGTAAAAATAATTATACTTCTCTTCATTAATATGTCTTAAAGCTCATTACAAACTATTTTTGTGCCAGCATCTTTGCCAAATCCCTACAGGGTTAGAGATAATTTTTTGTTCCACTACAGCAGCAACTTCAAAGAGTTGCAGGGCAGCAGCAATAACCGAAACCATCAGCTGGATGTTGGGGTGAAGGAGGCCCAGTCCCCAGTGGACAAGGAATTGGATGAAGCGCTCCAGGGGCTGCCCTAGGAAGGGAACCCACCCACAGCACCTTCACTGCTCTCCATTTCTTGCCAACCACGGCTGTCCGGAGCAAGGACCTTTTTCCCATACTCACACCACAGACCAGAAACACCAATCCAAGCAGCAAATAACACCACAACATAGAATAGAATCATAGAATAGTTTGGGTTGGAAGGGACCTTAAAGATCATCAAGTTCTAACCCCCTGCCATGGGCAGGGACACCTCCCACTGGCTCAGGGGCTCCAAGCCCCATCCAACCTGGCCTGGAACCCCTCCAGGGATGGGGCAGCCACAGCTTCCCTGGGCAACCTGGGCCAGGGCCTCACCACTCTCATGGTGAATAAATTCTTCCTAATGTCCAGTCTAAATCTGCCCCTCTCCAGTTAATACCCATTGCCCCTTGTCCTATCCCCACAAGCCTCTATGAACAGCCCCTCCACAGCTTTCTTGTAGCCCCTTCAGGTACTGGAAGGTCGCTCAGATCTCCTCTGAATCTTCTCTTCTCCAGGATGAACAACCACAACTCTCTCAGCCTGTCCTCGTACGGGAGGTTCTCCAGCCCTCGGCTCATCCTTGTGGCCTCCTCTGGACCCGTTCCAACAGCTCCATCTCCTTCTTACATTGAGGATTCCAGAACTGGACACAGTACTCCAGAAGAGGTCTCACGAGAGAGGAATAGAGGGGCAGAATCACTTCCCTCACCCTGCTGGCCACGCTAACACGTCTTCCTTAAATTCCTGTGTCCATAGAAGGGGAATCTTTCCAGAGCCGTGAGGCATCTCTGAGGTTCTCTGGGTGCTGAAATACAGACAAGCGGTGGGGTACAGCTGCGCACTCTGAACGCAGCCTACAGGCGGCAGAGACGGGGATGCGCCTGCGGCGTCGCGTACCCCGAGGAGCGGATCTAAAAGCAGATGCTTTTCAGCACAATGATGCCTATATTCCACATCACAAGTCTGTGATTAAGATGAAAAATTCAAACTCATTTTACTTAGACAAGGGGTGGGAGGGACGCAGTGCATTAAGACACATTCCAAACTCACCAATCCCATTAACACTGAAGACAGGTCCCTATGTGAATCCCAGCGAGCAGAGGGGAAAGCGTCCCGTGGATTTAAGATAATTTGAAGCCCCTCTCTGGTGCGGCGATGCTGCTCTCTCAATATTTAAGCTCAGTCCATGAAACACGCGGGTTATCTAACGTTCATTATCCTGTTTATGCCAGCATCTTCGGTGAGTCCCCAGTGCACCGGGAAGAACCATTTTCCTGCTCCGGCAGCAGCACGGAGGTGCACGATTGCAATTACAGGGGAATATAAATTGATAGCTCTCCTGAAATCGCAGCGCTCCCATTAAAGCAGCCCAGTGGCTATGTGCTAAATTTGCCCAGACAGCGGCACGGCCAGACAATGACGGCCTGTTGAGATCCGCCGGAGTACGCCAGGTGCCACTGAGTTTGCTTTTGGATGAAATGAAGTCCTCTTTCAGCAGCTACCCAGGTCATATCAGCTTCAAGAGATAAAAAGATATGAAAAGGGAGCAGAACAAGTGACAGCAGCCACAATAGGCTTTCTTTGAAGCGATTCTTCCTGGTGTGCGTGCACTTGCTCCCTAGATCTACAAGTATTTGTCAAATAAATTCAATTAATTTTTCTCCGGCAACCGTTACTGCTTTCTACTGGAAAGTGTGGAGCTCACCTGCCACTTCAAGTTCTAATTCCCCAGGGACCCGCTATATCCAGTGAGCAGCGAGTGCTGCTGTGAGCCCTAGGAGGGTTGGTCACGGCGTGGGGGACATCCCAACCACGTCTGGTCTGCGGAGACGTTACCGTTGCCCACGGGAGCTGAGCTGGATTATCAACCCCAGGTGGAGTTTGCAACGACAGAGGAGAAGAGCCAAGAACCTGCTTAAAATGATGAAGTTCAGAGGTTTGAGCGGCATGCGGAGACGCCTGGAAAATTGTTTTCATGTCCTGTTTTGGAGCAGAGCAGAAAAGATGTCAATAAGCATCCTGGCTACAAGGAGACCATCCTCTCCTCTCTGTTGTCAGGATTTGTGGCTGCGCAATCCCGGGATTTAAAGAGAGCCTGAAATCACAGGGAAGAACATCAGAACGCCCCAGCAGCAGTCGGCTTGGCCAAAGGCAACAGCGCACAGAGCAACTGCTTGGAAATCATTTCTGCCTGTCTTGAAGCTGCCTCTCAGCTGTGAGCAGCGAGAGCAGCGCGGATCCGTACAGGAACCAAACATCTGGATTCAGATAGGCACAGCCTCGCCCAGCGGGTGTTTGTCATTTCCTTCTGAAGGGGCTGCGGAGGAGCACACGGTTCCCCCTGGAGACCCCTCTTCTGCAGGTGGAACACTGAGTGAGGGACACTCACCCTGCATCGCCTCCCCTGTCCCAGCCCTGCGGGAAAGAGGATCAAACCACCTCAAAAGGGCTGTACTCACCACCCGTGTGGGCTCCCACCTTTCTGCCAAGCCATTTACTTGGATTTTTTTTTTGCCTCTGTTTCAAATCTGCTTCCAAAACATCACATCTCCCTTAAACTGATTTGCCTGTAAACGATGCAAATGCAGAGAGAAGGTAATTGGTCTCTGGAGACTGCGACTGGGATGCAAGCAATGAAATCATTGTAGATGGGTACAATTTCACCTCACTCGGGAAAGGAAGAAATCCCAAAAGAGCTGGTTTGGGGGGGAGCGATGGGGGCTCAGCCTGGCTATCGTTGCCAGGAGCTGCCATCGCTCAAGAAGTGCCTTGGATTGAAGCCTTAAAAGCTTAAAGATAGGAGGACAGGCTCAGGCTGTGGCTCAGCACCTCCCAGCCACACACGCTGTTCCCATCTCCATCTGCTCAGCCCCCCACAAACACGCCGCCCCTCGAAAACACTCAGACGCTCATCGCCCTCACCCTGGCGTTTACCCCTACGAGCTCCGAGCTCCCGCAGAGCCCGACTGCCAGCAGCTATTTCTGCTCTTGGCCACGTCTCTCCTCTGAGTCCCGAAAGTCATTTCCCACCGCGGACCAGGAGCTGCAGCTGCAATCAACTGGCTGGGCTCATATGCTCCAAATCACCCTAATGGCACTTCAGAAATGCAAATAAAAGTGAGATTATGATATTTTACGTAAATAAGCAATGTGGCAATCCCAGGCTGGCTTGGCCTGCCAGGGAAATTCGCTGGAGAGATATTAACGTTGAAATATGCGAGTGTGTTTGCACGGAACATTTATTGTATAACTCTGCGCTCCAATAAAGACTTGTATAAATTATTCATTTTGGAATTGAGATGAAATGCCAAAAACCCCACCCACCAAGGGACTGCATTTATTACTACCAAAGATGTAGTCTGAGTTAGCAACTCAGCTATTAAGACAGCGTGCAAGGTAATTACAAGAGGGAAATGCGCGGTTACCCCGCCTCGATGACAGATGCCCCGTGCTCCGGGCAGCTGCCGGCCATCCCTACGCCAAGCTGCTCTCAGATGATGCAGAACCAGGTTCCTGCTTAACAAAGAGCTCCTGCCCGCTGTCCTCGGCGTAGGGATGAGCTTGGAAGGCAAGCAAGAGCTTGCTAGAGGAAACCACAGCACGGCATGCTCGGAGCGATCAGCGGCCACCTCGCTGCGAGGTGCCCGTGGAGGAGAGCGGGTACCAACGGACGTGTGGGCTGCCTCGGAAGGGAGCAAAGCAGGCAGAGGAGCGTGACCGCTGCGCCGTGGCCGTGCACACCGAGCGCAAGCATCTCCCTGCACGGATCTGCAGAAACACCCGGGTGGCAGTTGCCATGGCAACTCCTCTTTTTAAACACTGCTGTTAAAGCAGTTGCATTGAAGCCTCTGCGAGCATCGCGGACCTCTGCGAGCATCGTCGTGGGAACGGCAGCCGTGGCAGGGGCGCCCAGCTGGCCACGGCGTGGGCTCGTGCTGCTGCCTGCCTGGCTGGCCGTGTCCCAGCCCTGCGAGGTGTTATCACAGGTTGCTGCGCTTTCTTGGAACTGCAAAACCCACTTGAAGGACCCAGCTACCAATTTACAGTAGAAAATTGCTTTCTTCCACCTCAAATGCCTGCAGCACCCACAGTCCCGAGGTGTAGGTGCAATTAGTCTTCCACACACACCCCCTCCTTCCTCCCACCTGATGCCTTGCCTTTGGAGCTTCCAGGAGGCAAAACAAGGTGATAGATCGCGGAGAAGCATTTGGGGGCTGCTGGCTTTCCTCGCTCGAATGGGGAGGGTTGCAGGGGATCTCTTTCAGCCTCACCTCCAGCCTACACACAGGGGGGCAGAGGATGCTCCATCAGCCTCCACATCTGCAGTGCCCTTGCAGCCTTCCATGCCCTCCTCCTCATCCTCTTCTGGCATCAGGGCAAGGGAAGCTCCCAAGGCCTTCATCCCACCTGCAGCTCTTTGTAACCTTGCAGCTAAGGTTTATTTGGCTGCTTTGACACCTGTGTTAACCCTTCCCTGCCCGCTTCCGCGCACAGGGTGGGACATGGCACACTCGGCTGGGGTAGTTGGATGTCTCGCTGACTCCTCCGTGTGCCAGACCTCCCCTTGCAGGAGGGTTTTTGTGCTGCACCCATCACCTCAGCAGCACCGGCACACGATATCCTTCATCCAGCATATGATGAGGGAGTGAGAAACCCACAGGTGCCCATGTAGTCCTGAGACACCGGCCCTGCTGGCACTGATATGGGAATCTGGGAAATTGGTATGGGAAGGGCCGGAGCAGCAGCGCTTTGTATCTGCATTAGCAGCCCAGTGCTTGCATCCCGTACGACCGCAACGAGTTCTCTTTACCAACTGTAACTTTTTAATCCCAGCAGCTGTGTCTGCCTGCAGCAGCATTTTATGGATCATGGGAAAGGCTAAGTGGAAGTTTCCCCCCCACCCCTTTTGGTTTTTTTTATTGGAAGCGGACCGAACAGCCCTGGTCGAGCAGCTTGGTGTGGGCTGGAGTGGAGCTGAGTGACAGCCGCCTGGGTGGGAGACCGTGGGAGCTCGGCTGGGTTCCCCTGCCACGCTCCCGGGAAAGGAGCTCATTGGGAATGTGCACTGTAGCCCCGCACCATCCTCCCGTGACAGCAAGTGCGAAGACAGGAGCCACAGAAAGGCAGCTGTAACACGCTGCTCTTTGCTTGTTTCGGCTGTAGGATGGGAATAATTCCATTGCAGGGAATGCTAATGAGAGGCTTGTGTGAGAGAAAGGAACAAGGAGAGGTGAAGCTACCTATCACAATAGTGAGCAAGGAAATTAGGAGAGTCATAATTACCAATGCATGAGATTCCAAGCAGAATAATTATTACAAGCGTTGTATCACCAACTGCCTTGGGTCTGCGCAGACGTCTCCCACCCCTCCGTATGTTTGCACACTGTGCAGCTCCGGGCGGCTTTGTTGCTCCACTACTCTGCCAGCACCATCCTGCCCACTGCCATCCCTGTGCCTTGCAGGGACTCGAGCCAGGGATGGGCTGGAAAGGTGTTTCTTGCCCTGCTTTTACTGCTTTGGGAATTAACAGAGTTATTTCTTTCCCCTATAGCCCCGTGTTTGGAAGCTGAAGACAAACCAGCCTGCGTCTGCTCTTGGATCTCGATGGTGTTGGGCTCTCTGGGATGAGTAAGAAAACAAGCCCTGCATCCCTGCCTGCTCTAGCGCTTCTACAAATCCTTTAAAAACACGGAGAGCACCAGGGCGGTGCATGGGGGTGGTAATCCAGCTCTGTTATTGCCCATCACTGTCCACAGCGCTGGGCTGAGCTGCCAGCGCAGCTGCCCTGGGAGCGGAGCCCCGCAGCTCCGTGGGGATGCGGCCCCGGCATGAACGCTTGGAAGAAAAATGCATTCTGAATACATCTGAAAAATGCATCCTAGGCTTCAGGGGCCAAATCATGCCATCTCATTGCGTAACGAGAGACGAGATAATTCCAGATCGTGGCATCTTTAGTGGAGATGTTATTTCTTAGCCTGCGGCGATGTGTCTTTGGGATGGCTCAGTGTTTTGTTAGGGAGATGATCAAATGACTCTGAGGACCTGAAGACAGACAGCAGTGTCAGCTTCTCTTCACCAAGTTTATATTTAAAGCCTGTGCATTGTGCTGGAACGCTAATTTGACATTTCTGAGGGCTGCCTCTCCTCGGCATCAGCCGGAGCTCGCAGGCAGGCGCAGAAGGGGCTTTGGCTGCCCACGGGCAGCTGGGGCTGCCTCTCACCTCCCCGGGGAACTCAGTGGAGCGGAAAGCGGGGTCAGGAGCTGCCCCTCCTGTGGGAGACAGGCGAGCATCCCTCGCGCCGCCGGCACCACATGAGCCATGATCCCAGGGCTTCCAGACCAGGAGGGGTTTGGTCACAGCACCCAGTGCTACTTGGGGGACTTTGCTGCTACTTCTCATCGTGGCCAACAAGTACAGCTCGTGGGGGCCGTGTGCTGGACCCCCTCCTTCCCATCCCGGTTGGCAGAGGAGGGTCTCATCCCGCACAGGCACCTTCCCGCGCAGCGCTGCACAGCTGCCAAGGAGACTCAGCCCTGCAGAAAGCCAAACAATGAAGGAAAGTGTCAATAAACATATATTTTTTACAGTCCATTATCTTACTCTTGCCAGCTTTTAGACTGTTATTGCACCAAGCCATTAAATCCCCTCCATGAGCAAAAGATGCCATTTGTGTAATACAGCGTAATGGGACCATTAATGCCTTCGCTCCCCCCGCCGTGTTTCCAGGAGAGGCATTAATATCCACATTCGCCAAAACAATCCCTTCGTTCCAGGTTGTTTGCACTTCATGCAACGATATTGTTAGAATCCCCCCTAAAATTAGCACAGATGATTTTAACAAAACCAATAAAACCTATTAATTAATAATCCCTATGAGAAACGCATGAATATAAAGAGGTCATTACATCTATCTATGAGCTCTTCAAGGAGCAGAAGGGCTTGTGATTCCTCGACGAAGGTCATCAGAGAATAGGAATAATTTGCAGCCTTGTGGCCAGACCCAGTCACAGCTGGGGCGCCCTGAGAACGCTGGGCACGGCTGAGGCTGTAAGATGTGGCCGCGCCATCTGTACTCACTGATATTTCCATTTACTGACCTTCCAGAAACTAAATTTATGAAAATAATTAAGCGACATTTCCCGTTCGGTCATGTTCTGCTCTGTCAGCAGTAGATCTTGAGCTCCAGATTTAAAATAATGAAGTGAAACAATGAGTGTGAGGGGTCTCGGGACGCCGGCAGCCCGTCTCCAGGCTGTGGCCCCATCTCTGGGCTCGCTGCTGGCTTTCTCCACGCGCCGCGGTGATGGGAACGGTGCCTGGGCAGGGCTGGCAGAGGAGCAGAGCCATTCTGTGCTGAGCAACCCATCACCCCGCACGGCGGCTCTGCCAGCTCCAGCCCCCGGCTCCTCTCCATCTCACTGCGCTTTCCTTGCTCCTCAGCTCAGAGCTCACAGCTGAGGCATTTTTGCTCTTTTGCTGCTTCTTACTCAGCAGCTGAGGCTGCTGGCAGGGTTTTTTGCGGGGAGAGGCACGCTGAGATTATTAGCAACCCCCTTCTGAAAGCATTCTTATTAACAGGGCGACATGGGGACAAGCGACCGCGGTGCTGCGGGCGTGCAGCGAGCGGTGAGCATCATCCAGTGCCAAAACCAGCTTGGGGAAACCATGGTACGGGCATGGCTGGTGCTGGAAGAAGCCAGAATCACTGTGCAGAGCTGGAAGCAACACAGAACACCCCAAACGATGTCACAAACGCCGCTCAGTGCGAGGTGCAGCAAGACCAGGACTGGGCACGGTGGCTCTGGCATCGCAGTTGCGGCGTTAAGCTCACATTTGTAAATGTTTGGATACTGCCGAGATGTCTATCGGCAGCAGCAATTAATCCCTCAATTTATTTGCTGACCTGCTGCATAAGAGGGGTCACATTCAATTCAGCTCCCCGAGTACGCTGTTATTGTTGGAGGCAGCAGCTTCCCCTCACGCCTCTTGCCAGCTTTGACGTTTTATTCTTCTAAATCTTGGCTCTAAAATGCGTAACCTCAGGCAGCACTCGAGGCTCACGCTTTGTTGAGACGGGAGAGCCAGCGAGGAGCTCTCGAGGGCAGCGTGCGCTCTGGATGGCTGGGGGTAATCACACCTCTACCCCGCCAGCTCTGAGCCCGCGGCGCCGTGCGTGGGTGAGAATCAACGTTACATGGGTTGTGCCCTCCCCTTCCACACAGACCTGGCTCTCGTTGAAGCAGCTTCGGGAAGGCATGGGGGCTCTTGGCTTCATACTCATGGATTTTTGCAGGGGGGTTGGAGCTAGATGATCTTTAAGGTCCCTTCTAACCCACACTGCTCTATGATAACTCTTCTATTCTATGATTTCCCTGCCCGCACACGCACTCCAGGGAGAAGTGGGGAAATCAAACTCGTAGGCGACCATAGCCACGTACTCACCTGCGGATCTTGGTTTTATGACGACTCATGGTGCAAATGAGGGGTTGGGACCAGAGCTGGGCCCAAAAGACACCCAAGGCTGCCGCATGGGCTGGGGTGGACGCACCACCCCACACTTCTGCGGGAATCCGCACCCCGATCCCCATCAGAGCACTTGGACAGGTGTAGGACAATTCCGTTTTCACCAAAGCCTTCGTGCCGTGAGCCCCTCAGCACTGCAGGGGTGCGTACTGGGGGGTCAGGGGTGGAGGCACTCGCTGGTCAGCCGCTTCCCTCAAGGTGCCAGGCGTGTCCTGGGAGTGGGGACCCCCCACATGTGCCAGGGCTGAGCTCTTTTCTGGCTTCTCCTTCCTGCATTGTCACTTGCACATTCTCTGTTATGAATTAATTCCTAATGCCTTTTCAGAGAAAGATCAAACAAGCCCTTATGTCTTTGTTGGCTGCTTCCTTTGCTTACTTTTAAGTTGCTACCTTGGTTTTGAAGTATGATTAAAAGGGAAGCGAGGATCCCGAGCGTGGGGTGCATGGCTGCGTGAAGACGTTGTGGGTTGGAAACACAAGACCCCACAGACCCCATCTCCCAGCGGCACCGTCACCCGCTGCCCCTCCAGCCTATTCCCACCGCCTCCGCTGCTGCAGGGGAAGTTGGCATCCGTAGCCTCGGCTCTTTGCACTCAGGTTTTGGTTTTTTTCTGAGCAAGACTCCATCACTAGCATTTCTCTGCTGAGCTGCGCTGAGTAGCCCAGGCAGAGGAATTAGGAATTCATAGCGCCGCGGCCAAACACAACTCAGTTTTTGCTTTGTTCTTGTTCAGCCGCAGCACCTTTGCTGCAGATGAGCACTTTGTGCATCGTCTGGGCATTGTGCTGCGTCAAAAACTACTCCCACAGGACTGGCTGCTTTGCCCACTGTCCTGTCAAGCCTACGAATGGGCTGGCAGGAGGGGTCTAGGACAAGTCTCCGTGGCAGCTCTCTGTGGGACAACTCTACATGGTCAGCTCTCCACCAGGACAGCTCTTCACAGCCAAGTCTCCATGGGGAGACTCAAACCCAACTCTCCGTGGCAGCTCTCTGTGGGACAACTCTACATGGTCAGCTCTCCACCAGGACAGCTCTACACAGCCAAGTCTCCATGGGGAGACTCAAACCCAACTCTCCATGGCTGCTCTCTGTGGGACAACTCTACATGGTCAGCTCTCCACCAGGACAGCTCTTCACAGCCAAGTCTCCATGGGGAGACTCAAACCCAACTCTCCATGGCTGCTCTCTGTGGGACAACTCTACGTGGCCAACTCTCTATGGGGACAACTCTCTGTGGGGAGCCCCAAACCCTAACCCTAACCCTCCTCACATAGAGTTGTCTTCATGGAGAGTCAGCTGTGTAGAGTTGTCCCTTTCCAGGTAGGTGGGAAGGGACTGCACCCTTGGGTATGTCATGACCATCCTTAGGGGCTCATGGCTGATGGTCCCCTTTGCAGCCACCCTAAATCCAGTGTGGACACGACCATGGCTGCCTGCAGCCTGCAAACCCATCTGCTTCCAAGCTCCACGGCAGCAAGCACATCATGTTAGATAACACCCGTGTTTTAATCCTTTATCCCTTACCATGTTGTTAAGGCCTGATCCTTAAACAGCAAAGCTGGGACGCGCTGGAATTTATGGGATTTTTATGTACATGCCATCATCCTGAACAATTGGCAAGAATTTGAGCAAGCCGATGCCGCTTTGCTCCGGCGGCGGCATCTTGAGGACAAGCTCGGAGAATGAATTGTCTCGCTGAAGACAATGCCCTTGATGCATAATAGCGGAGCCATCTCCAAACAATCGGGGGCTGATTTTTATTTTGGCTTTAACTCAGCTTCCACGGCGCAGGTGTCCAATTTGTCCTCGCCTGTATAAATCCCACCATTTAAATGACTCAGCTGTTGGCACAAATCACCCCGGGGAGATATTCCCCTGGCCGGGTTTGTACCTTGGTGATGGCAGAAACATCCTGCCTGCGAGCAGGCGGCTGTGATGTACGGCGCCCCGAAGGAGATTTACTGGAATAAATGGCACGTGAGGTTAAAACAACAGCGATTCCTCCACCGCGTCTCTCGTCTACGCGCTCGGGCTGCCCAGGGGCTCTGCCAAGGAGCCGCCTGCCCAAACCCTTGCCAAGCACGGCGACGCGGGCAGCGGCTGCGGATTTACTGCGGGGGCCGGCGGAGGGTTAAGTGCAATAATCTGAAACAGCGTTTCTGTAACCTTACGACAAGGGTGATAAAACTGAACGAGGTGAGCGCTGCTCCCTGGAATTTATCAAACTGAGGTCGTCGTTCTCTTTCGGGAAAGGTCACGCTGTGCCTTAATTTTATGGCATGCGAAAGAATAAGGGCAGCTGCCCTGGCGCGTGACCGAGTGTCTGCTTAGCAAACTTGTAGGTGACAGAGGTGCTCCCAGGAAGTCCTGAGTGGGATGAACCTCGAATCCTGGGTTCAGTTTTGGGCTCCTCACTCCAAGAAGGACACTGAAGGGCTGGAGCGTGTCCAAAGAAGGGAATGGATCTGGGGAAGGGGCTGGAGAGCAAAGGTTCTGGAAGTGGCTGAGGGACCTGGGGCTGTTGAGCCTGGAGAAGAGGAGGCTGGAGAAGAGGAGACCTCATCACTCTCTGCAGGTCCTGGAAAGGAGGTTGTGGTGAGGTGGGTGCCAAACTCGTCTCCCAAGTAACAAGTGGTGGGACAAGAGGAAATGGCCTCAAGTTGTTCCAGGGAAGGTTTAGATTGAATATTAGAATAAATTTCTTTACTGTCAGAGTGGTGAAGCCCTGGCAGAGGTGGAGTTTCCATCCCTGGAGGGATTCAAAACACATGTAGATGCGGCACTTTGGGACACGGTTTAGCAGGCACGGTGGAGTTGGGCTGATGGTTGGGACTGGATGACCTTACAGGTCATGATTCCATGATTCTATGATGGAGAGCAAAGCGAGGGCCTCTCAGCCCTCGGCGAGCCTGCTCCCAGCCACGTTTAGCTCAGCAGGCCTTATGCATCCCACAGTTTTCCACGAGCACTGGGCAGGGAATATTGTTTGCCACAGCAGAAGTGCGGAGCACCAGGGCCGCTCATCCTGCTAACAGATGTGGACTGGTGTTTCCGCTGGTGTTTTGGTGGACGAGGCCAACCCAGCCTGTTCACCCTTCTGAGTCCTTCCAAACTATAGAAAACATTTGCAAAGGAACGCTTGGGCGTCGTTGATTCCATGGAGGTTACAGCCATCACCTTCCACCTGCCAACCTTGGCTTAAAGTTTGGGAAACTTGAAGTACCCAGAGGGAATCAGCCTTTCTTTTTGCTGGAGCTTGCTCTGATGCTGCACATTAGGTGCTTTATGGAGGACGCGGAGCCTCGCTCCTCCTCACAGCTGCGTATCCCACGCCTTCTCCTTCCACTGGGCATTCAGAGACAGCTTCACCCAGCTCTGAGCAACATTTATTGCAACCGGCACACTGCTGTTCCTCTTCGCTCTATGGCACCGCAGGCAATTCCACACCTTTCTCCTCCCGACCTCGCTCCACCATCCGACCTGGTGGCATCTGCAGGGGATGGGAGGAATGAAGAGCTGCTTCCTTCAAGCTTGGGCCACCTTTGGCTGCCATGGGGAGCTCTGGCTGTTTACAGCTTTACAAGGAAAGGTTCAACGTGTGGGTGGTCCTACCCCAATGCTCCCCCTTGGCCGGGCGGACGCTCTCAGCTCCCCTCAGCTCCCGCAGTTCCTGAGCTGCTGTTCCCCATTCCCACCCTCCAAGAGCTCCCTACACCTCGCCTGCCTCCGCAGCTCCTGCAGGACCCACAGCTGCCTCGGGTTCTTGTGGAGATTCAGAGGATTTCTCGCTGTTTGAGGCTAAGAAGCAAAGTCCGCGTTGTATAACACAATTAAATAAAGCCTTCGTTCTCCCTTCGGAAGTGGCTGCTGCTGGCGGTTTCATTATGGTTTTTATTCTTTGGAATATGACCCAGACAACACTCACATCGTCACCAGGTTGCGCTTCGAGGGTCTCAGAAGGAAATCAATTAGTTTTCGCAATATAAATATTTTATAAAGCCGCTTCTTTTTTCTAATGATGGAATAAAGACAAACGCAGCCATTTTGCTCTTTCGCGATGAAAAGCAACGCCGCAATCTGGTCTCGATGCCTGCAGCACTTCACCTGAGTCACCTTCTCCAGGCATCTTAGGAAGGAGCCTGAAACACAATCTTCTCTGTTAAATTATGCATTTTGGAGCCGGCTGTCCTGCCGTCAGCGGGGAGCGGTCAGTGCCTGCCGTGCCCTGGTTCCATCAGGAGAGCAGCGCTGGGCACCGCAGCAGCTCCTCGTGTCCCGGTGATCCCAGTGCCCGGGAAGGGGGATGCTGGTGGCACCAGCAAGTGCACCAGCAATGAGTTTCGTGCTGGCGGGCAGTGATGGGAGCGTTGCAGGTGGGAAAGTGCATCTCTTGATGTAGGGTCATGGTCAGGCTGGTGGAGACGTGCCCCTCGTTGCCCGCATCGCGGCTGAGGTGCTGCTGGGAAGCCACGAGGTGCTCACTCCAGACGGACTCTCCGTGCCTGCGACAGCGTGGAGAACAGCGGAGATGCGAGCGGCAGAGGTGGACAAAAGGCAAAACTGGGCCACGCTTCAAAGGCACCGTCACAGCCACACAAACCCTTGAACTTCCACCCACAGGGGACTCATCTCTCGCATGGGGTGGGAGCAGGCACCCAGCCCTTCTCCCTCCCCGCACCTGGGAGCTCAGCGAGGCTGAAAAACACAGGGATTTAGGTTTTTATATTATTATTGTTTATAACAAATGAGCGAACTCCCAGCCGCTTTGGTTTGCTCTTACATAATTCAGACCAATCAGTGCTCTTCCCAACACAACATGCTCTTAACTTCTCCGAGCCCTAAGGCATCGCATTTATATTCTGTTCTGCCGCTGTGAAAATGAATGGTGTGACGGTGACAAGAGGAGGAAGGAGATTTAAAGAGCGAGAAAAAGCCAAAGAGAAAGAAAGATAGTTGAAAGAAGCAGAAAGCCAGGGAGAGGAGAAGATACAGAACAGCAAAGTGGTTTATAATGGAAGGACTGTAATTTATTTTGACACTAATCATGTATTATTCATTCAGAACAAAAATAAACCTTATTAACCAGGAAAACCAGATCTCCCATCTCCAACCCACGTTGTGACGACTGAGTGGCGGTGGTGAGGATCCTGACAGCCGCCAGGCTGGCTCCGTGCCGCATCCTGCATCGTGCACGCCGGTCCTCGCCCGGCGCAGCAGCACCCACGGGCACAGGAGGAGCACGATGCTCCCGCGGTGGCGCGAGCGATGACTGCTTTCGGTCACTAAGGAATGATGACTTTGGCTGCCAGGGCAGCCAGATAATGCGCTGGTATTTTTTTTCATCCCCAGCTGATGTCCCTCCTCTCTGAGGCTCTTGACATCCTTTCCAGGCTATAAATAGTTGGGTCACTCCGTTTGCTGCCCGGGCGCTGCAGCAATGGGCACAGAACCATGCGGGAGCCCAGAGGAAAAGCCTCTGTCCTGGGAAGCTACAGTTGGGGAGATGGGCACCGCGACAGCCGGGGTGAAAACTGAGCCGGACTCTTTCTCCTGGGAAGGCAGGATGGTCACGAGGCTGTTTCGGAGCAGCACCACGCTGCCCACAGTCGAGGCATGAGAATTACCAAGGCTGAACCCACTAGAAACTTCGCCCTTGCCACCGAGGGATACGGATCAGTGTCTGCATTCGGCATCTCCACCCGGCACTGGCCAGGTGTCTTAGGACCAAAGCGCTTGGGGCTGGGACTGAGCGGCTGTTTAGGAGGGTCTAAAGCCAAGTAACCTCCTATTTCAAGATATGAGGGAGCGTTTAATGCTCTGAACAATAAAGTTCTTGACAAATTCTTGAAAGAATCTGAACATCTGAAAAATATTCCATCTGACCATGGAAAGCTGGCAGCATATCTCAATCGCAGAGGGCTTCGTGTGTGAGGAGTCCGGATGTGACGTTGCATGCTTCCAGCATTCCTGGCCCTTCCCACGCAGGAGCAACGAACTCTCACACAGGAGTTCCCTGAACTCTCTCCCTTCCCTCCGGTTACCACCGATTGTCTCTGCTTCCGCATCGAACCTGTGCACAGCATGTAAAACGCAGCCCATCGTCTCCCAGCATCAAACCAACCCTCCCTGGCTCCTGGCAAGATTTAAGGTGGATTTTAAAGCGTTATTACTGACTTATGAGGCTTTAAATAATATTGGACTCTGCATATCTTTCAAATCTACTTTCTTTTAATATCCCTGATCAGGTTTTAAGGTCTAAGCCTGCAGATTTATGGGGCTGTCCCCTCTGTAATTCAGAATCATGTGTGGCTCGTGATTCCAGCGTTTATGTTCCTGGGTTTTGAAGCGAGTTTCGCTTCACGCTTTGAGGCTCCTATTTTAACATGAAAAGCAAACACATTTTCAGCAGTGCTTCCTTTTTGTCGACGTAAGAAGAGTCCTGGAGAGGGAGTTGAGCACCGCAGTGGCACTGGCACTCAGCATCCCGAGGCGTTAGTGCACCTGGAGGCTGTGGAGATGCCGCGCAGTGGGGAGCTGGCGCCAGGGGCAGCTTTGGTTTTGCAGCATCCCATTTCCCACACTGGGCTGGGGTTGGTGAGGTGGGGCTGGGAAATTCCTGACTGTCCCATAGCCGAAAGGTTTCTTGAGGGTCAAACAGCAGCATTGTTTGTCGTTAGCACATTGAGAAGGCAACTCTTCCCTCTGTATGTTATGTGAGCCCCTCCCCAGCTTTCCTGCAGCCCCTTTCTGTAGTGGAAGATGCTCTAAGGTCTCCCTAGGTTTTTCTGGGATTCTGTTTGTGCCCAAGGCAGTGCTGGGCACCGCAAGGCTGTCCTGGTCCCAGACAGGGCTCAGTGCCGCGAGCGGGCAGGGGGATGCTCCTGCAGTGCCCATCCCATCCCCAGCTCCTCAACCAACGCTGTGGCAGCCCTACGTGCTGCTCAGCTTTGTATTCGACCCTTTGTCTCCTCGTGCTTCAGATCGCCGGCTGACAAGTTTATTTACTTGCTATAACACAGAACAAATTATGAGGGGCCGGCTCCGCGGGACTCCTTAGGCAGGACTGGTGCGCACGGAGAGCGAGCAGCATTGGTGGAGCCGTGGTTGGAGCAGGCTGTAGGCAATAGGACAACGTGCTTTGGGAAGCAACAAATTATAAATGAAGGTATTCAGTCTCTAGAAAGCTTACACATTTAATTATCCAGCCAGACCTTCAGGGAAAGGAATTAGAACAATAATTATCAATTTGTTCTTTGTATCCAAGGGCAAATTTAGCATTTAGAGGACAGAGTTGTTGCTGGGTTCTTTTATTCCCCTGCTCTGTGTAATCCTGATTAACAAAATGTACTTCAGCCTTTGAAATTAATGATTCCTCCTCTCTGTTTCCTTGGAAAACATCCTGGGTGCTGAGGCATTTGCTGGGGGCAGCACTGAGGATGGAGCCGGGTTGGAAATGGGCAGTTTTGCTCAGGGTAAAGGCAGGGGAGGTTTTTGCTGCATGGCCATCCCGCTGGCGCTGCCTCTGCCTCTGCATTTCGGAAGCCTTGGCCATGCTCCTGCTTTCCCTCGTCGAGCAGGCAAGGACATCGGGGTCTGTCCCCATATACCCCTTCCCACTCCTGGGGAAGCGGCTTTGCCTGGAGCCTGGTGTCACCTAACGCTTGCCAGCAATGCTGCCCGTGGGGTTCCTTGATGATGGAAGGGCACAGGGTGCCTCTTGCCGGAGGAGATGGACACCTCGCTGCCCTTACAAACCACCTTCCTGCGAAGGGGTTTCTACCGCACAGTGTATTCCCTGCGCATCATCTCATTATTGATTCCATTCCCTGTTAATAGCTCCTGTCATAAACCACGTCGACAATAATGAGGTGATTTATGTTGATTGTTGATCTATGGGAATTTCCTGAAACGGCATCCTTCATTTATCCACCGGCGCGATGGCAATTTGATATTGTAGCGATGTGAATGAAGGGGCTTTTATTTCCTCCTGGGCTGGAAGTTGGGTGGGAGATGATTGTCAAAAGTAGAATTGCTCCTGAACAGAAGAACAAGGAGTTGTTTCCAAGGCATTGTCCATGCAGCAGTTTCCTTCTCTGACTCCCTCTCTGCTGCAGCTTGGAGCTTGCCCAGAGTCACCTAGAGTGGATGAAGGCTGCTCCTCCTCCTCACAACCTTCATGGAGCAGTTTCTCCTCTCCCAGGCCATGGCACTGCCTCTCATCCCACCATCACTATCTGTTTGGGGGTTGTTTTTCAATTGGCACATGGCATTCAGGAAATAAAACCCTCCCATACCTGGACCTGCAGGGAGGCTGGAAACCTCACATGTCCTCAACAACTGGAACTGCCAGGTCTGCTGGCGGGATGGGTGGGAAAAGTGGTGAAACCTCCCACACCACCGAGGTCAAAGACCTTCCCGGGTGCTAGGCTGGACGATGCTGGAAGCATCGCTGCTATTCAGCTCACTCGCAAGAAAAGGCTCCTCCGGCTAGGTGGGTCCTGACCCTCAGCTCCCCGTCGGAGGGGTGAGGGCTGCAGGGAAAACAACAGCCTCAGCCTGCAGTCCTGAACGCCCCGCAGTTATCTGCTCCCGACAGGCTTTAATTTAAACGTAATGGACTTTTTTTTTTACAGTTATTCTTTGAATACATCAGTTTCCACTTGACCTGTCTGAACGAATTTGTGATGGATATTCAACCTCTCTCCTGAACGGAGCTTATCCTTCAGCGCAAGGGGAAAACGAAACGTTAGCAAGAACTATAAAATGCAATCCGTTCTCTGCGTGAGCAGGATGTCCCCAGGGCAGGGCTGGATGTGTGGGGCTCCCTGCCAGAGCACATGAGGGCTGGGGACACCGCGCTGGGGTGGGTGAAGACAGTATAGAATCATAGAGTGTCCTGAGCTGGAAGGGACCCACAAGGATCCCGGAATCCAACTCCCCATCCCTGCACAGGGCACCCCAACATTCACACCTTGGGGCTGAGGGCCTTGGCCAAACGCTTCTGGAACATTGTCAGGCTCGGTGCTGCAACTGCTTCCCTGGGAGATGCTCCAGTGCTCCATCACCCTCTAGAGGAAGAACCTTCTCCTGATGTCCAACCTAATCCTTCCCTGGCACATCTTCCTGCCATTCCCTTGGGTCAGAGAGAAGAGATTAGCACCTGCTCCTCCTCCTCCATGTGTGAGGAAGCTGCAAAGCACAATGAGGTCTCCCCTGAATCTCCTCTCCAGGCTGAACAGACCCAGTGATTTTAGCTGTTCCTCACCAGCTTTGCCTCAAAACTTCTCACCAACTTCATGGCCCTCCACCAGCATCCCCCAGCCCCGTTCCCTCCTACCTTGGGCCAGTGGCGAGAGCGCAGTTATGTGCATCCAAACACACTCTCTGCTGCATGTGCTGAACCCATCTGAGCTTTCACAGCTTATTTCTTCCTCTTGGGCCATTCCTGAAAGTGTGGAAAGGATAAAGATGCTGAAACTGGGTGGAAAGCCTCCTGGAACGAGCTACATTATTAAAAATGCTCAATTTAATTCAGATTGATAACTGCATGAAAGTAGCGGGTTTTCCTTTCCATAATTGAGTTACACCTACAGCATTGAAGTCAAAATGATCTTAATCACTGCCAGCGTCAGGTGATGTATGCTAAATTCCTGGTGTCAATGTGAGTGCTTAGAAACATCAATTAGAGACGCCGCTCTCCGCTCTCTCCGCTCGTGCTGTCAAACCCCACGCGCCGGGTCATGGCTTCAGCTCATTGGTGGCTTTTGACCCACTTGCTCTGTTCTCAGCGAGATCCTGCGGCTGCTCCTCACTGCCCTCAACTGCTCCTTGCTGCCCTTGCCACTGGGAGCATCCGTGGCCACCACTAGCCCTTCCTCACTTGCCTTTGTCCAGGTATGTGCTGTACGCAGGTGCCTTTCGCATCAGTGGGTCCGTGGCAGCAATGGGTGATCCTGGGCACCACGCAGGGCTCCAGCATCATCCCAAAGCCAACGTCAGGGGTGCAGCCTGCAGGCAGAGGGGAAGCAGCTCAGCCCCTTCCATGAGAGCTGGGCATGAAGCAGGACCAGCACCACATTCCCAACGGATTCTCCTGGCCTCGGCTGGGAAGGCTGCGATAACGTGGCCTTGGTTTTGCCGCTGTCGCTTGTGTGTACGACTCGGCTCTACGAGGTGGATGTGTACAAACACACTGCACTCGGGAGCTGGGGAGGAAAGCCAGGCTCCCTTTCATTTTGACATCAGATAACCTTGATAAATTCTCTTAATAAATATAATATCTTTGATCAATCACCGTAAAACTTGAGGAGATGAATTATTAAAATGAAGAATTGCTTTGTGGGGTTTATGGCTATTGTGCTCCCTAAACTATAAACATAGGTGCTGTTATTTAAAAGAAAAAAATATTCCCAGTGTCCCTAAAGCCACGTTGAACATTTTAGCTGCAGACAGAGATCACCAATAAGCAGAAATCCCATCAATCTCCTCGAGGACGCTAATTAAGCAGCCTCTGTTTTCCTAAACCTTGAATTATGGGTGTGAGGTGGTGCCCAGGTCCTCACTGCCATGGTAGAGGGCATCACCTCGCCCTCGGCAGTGGGATTTCTGTGCCCGGCATCGCAGCCCTTGGACAGGGGTAAGGAGGCTGTGCCAGGCTCGTGGCTGCTGCGAGAGAACACTGGGCAGCTCTCCTGTTGCTGTTTTGTTCTCCGAATTTCCCATCCTCTTAGTAGGAAGACATCCAGGGGCAGCTTCATTCATCCAGAGCCTCGTTGGGAGCAGAAATAACCTGTGAGGAACAGCAGGAGATGAGGAGAGAACAGATAGCAGGATCCATCAGCTCTGCCAGAGCCCAACACCTGCACGGCCACCCTCAAAGAAATACCACCACAATCCAAGGAGCTCGTGAAGATGCAGCTTCTCAGGCTTGGGAGCTGGAAGCTTTACATGTTGTTTTTATTTTTCCTGTAGATTGCAAGGAAAGACAATTAGAAGGGATAAAATCAAATGTTTTTTAAAGAATGCATTATTAGGTGCACGCAGCGTTGCTTTGTCGGGATGAGCTGTGAGGGACCGGTGGGGTTCGGGGTGGATTATGTGTTTAAGGGGATAAAGAGCAAATCCAAAACTACAGTTCTGCATGAGGGAAAAGCTGCAAAGATTTAAGTATGTGAGGGAAGAAGCTGCGGTGCAGGTGGGAAATCATAATTACCTGCTGCCACCTTCCCCGAAACTCGGTGTGCGGTATTGGTTATGGGTTATTTTGGGAGAGAAGGCACTGAACATGACGGGCATGCTTCTGCCTCGGTACCCTGCAGAGAGGCTCAGCAGGCAGATCGCGGGGTGGCAGATCCCTTCCCGGCATCTTTTCAGCTCAGGAAACATTGGCAATGTCATAAGAAATAACAATCCGCCCGGCTGCCAGAGCGAAGGAGCGCAGCGAGCCTCCAGGTTTCAGGCTCCTTAATCAAAGTGAGCTTCTGCATTTCTCAGTCATCACGAATTTTCTCTGTATCCTTAAAAACAGCTTTAAACTGCCAGGCTGCAGATATTTTCCTCCCACTGCTTCCTCGGTGTTGGTTCTTTCCATCACAGCCTGTCACGGCTCCCGCTCGCAGCTCTTCAGCGGTGATGTACGAGCGAGCCTCCGGAGGACCTCTGGCTGGAGATGGTGCTGCCGTGATGGATGGGCTCGGCACAGGTTTTCTTGTAGCACCAGGCTTGCTGGAAGTCTGCAGGACGCTGGAGCTGCACTTTCAAAGGTGCATTTTGGTGGGGCTTGGCAGGAGATCCAGCTGTGCAACAAGGGTTGGTGCTCACGGGTGACAGCAGTCATCATCATCAGCTCCTCCTTGGAGCCACGGCAGCTCCTTTCCTCCTTGTGTGCAGCCTCCCAGCTTTGAGACTTGAGATAAAACATGAAAGTAGCCATGGCCATGGGCAACCATCCCCTCTGATACATGAGGCTGGTGTTTGGCATCATTGGGACAGCAGGAGGAGGCTGGGACACGGTGGGAGACCTCAGGTCCTCGTAGAGGATTGCCACCGACACCCTGTGGAGCTTTGGGCTAAAAACCAGACCTCCCAAAGCTGGGGTCATCTCCTACCAGGTGGGTTGGAATCAGCAGCCGCGCAGCCGGTGCCTGAGAAATATTGCCATTCTATTGATTCTTCTGCTCCTTTGGTACATGAAATTAATTTTGTGTTTGTTTGGACCGTGATGGTTTTTAACCTATAGTAACTGTGAGCGTTTGCCAACCTCAGGCAGTTTAATAGCTAAAGCGTTTGATTAAAAAATTTAATAGCCCCCAGAATGACGGAACAGCTTCTGTCCACAATGTATTAAACTTCTGGCATTCAGATTTATATGCAGTGTAAACTTCCTTTATATGAAAACATTTGTTTCCTATATCCACAGCACAGCAGATTCTTCTCCTGCTTCGTTTCCAGCCCCTGGTTTAATTGCAGATGGTTTTGAAGGCGCAGCAGATGGGGAGGCAGGGTCCCAGCGGCCCCAGCTGCAGTTGCTGAAGGAGCAGGAGGAAACGCTGCTGTCGGCAGCCGTGGGCAGCCTGTGTGGTGTGTGGGTTCCAAACGTGGGGCAGAAAGGGCTCCGTGGTACAGTTGAGTTCTCCAAGGAACCCCAAAGAGAGCGGCTTCCCGGTGGAAAAGCTACCGGGGAGTCTTGTGCCATCATTAATTTCTGTTGTGGCCAGTTCAGCTCTCACGTCTAAGCTCAGCTGAGGGACCTGACCGGTCGCCTCTCTGCCATCCCATCGAGTTACACGTCTGTACCTCTCTCTCAGGAGCACTTTGGAGGAACCTAAATAAACTCTTGCCACCAGCAGACCCCATAAATCTTCATTATCGTTGGCCTCAACCGATCTGCCCAACATTCCTCCTCTCTCCAAGTGTTCCCAAAGTGGCCATCACTCTTCTCCAGGTCAAGGAGTTAATCATATTTTACAGCAGACGGATACCTTCAGTTTATATTTTATTCCTCAGCCTCATGTTTTTAGGCAAACACTGCCACTTTCTACAGTAGGAATAGCTTTGGCCTGGCAACCAAAGCCAAGAGCTGGGGCCATCTCTCAGAAGGTGACCCAAAACCCAGCCAGGCTGGACGAAGGGCCAAGGGATGAACTGAAGAGCGGGAGGGAGAGGGACAATCCAGGGCATCAGCTCAGGCTCCTTGACTTAAGAAGGACATTTTCAGTGACCAGCATCTCTCAGCATCCACCCCCAGCCAGGAGGGGCACCAGCAGAGTCTCCTCCACTCATCGTCTTGAGAAACTGGCATTTAATTTCCCATTGCTCCTAATCCTCTTACTCCTGCGGACTTTGCAAGGGTGGATTTTGAGCTTTTTTTTCGAGCTATATCATAATGTCAGGCAGAGGCTTGGGTTTTAGGCTCTGTTGCGGGACTTAATAGAGATTTTTGTCACCCTGGAGAAGGAAAAGTTCCTCCAGAAGAGGTGTCTCATGGGGCTGGGAGGGTGGAGGGGTGGCCGGAGGCTGTGGGCGGCGCTGGGGGAGCAGGGGACGGGCGACAAGGCAGAGGACCATAAATGTCAAGCTCAGGTACATGCTCAGCGGTAAAAGGAAATTGCTGATTATCCTCAGTGACACTTTATTAGGGAAGAACAGTTTGTTCTTACACTCCTCGGACTGACTCCTTTTTTAAAGACGAGAAACTATGTGAAATATGCTGTAAAATACCTAATGTGCCTTTTTGGGATAATAACTCATAGTCTGTGTTCATAAATTCACATTTTGCTAAAAAAGGGAATAAAAAGAGGCAGGAGATCTTGGGTAGTTTGTAGTACTCACTCGGTGTTATTGCTTCCCAGCTGTCCTGATGCCGCTGCTCAGGGATTTGGATCCTGCGTGGAGACAGCGATTGGTTTGCAGCCCCTCATTTTGGTCGTTAAGGCTACACCAGGTTTTTCTAAGCTGAAGAACAATTTGGAGAACACATAAGCTCACTTCTGAGAGCTGGAGAAAAGCATCACATCCCAGGAAAGGCACGGCATTTATTCCTGTTGTGATATACCGGCCAATTAAGGATTACCCACAGAACAAGGACATTTGCATCAAAATGTTGTTTCCTTCATGACAAATAGGAGTTTCCCATCTATATCTTACCTAGAGGACAATCTCATTTCGTTTCTAGTTTGGGTTTGTAGTTATGTGTATGACTTAGGGCATCAGTCACTCAATGATAAAAAACACATTAGTTTCTCTGAAGAAGATTTTGCTGGGTGCTGAGCATCGAAAACTTGGGGTGCACATATCTTTTCTTAATTTATAGCTATTTCACTTTAAACTGTGAGAAAATTGAATAGAGAAAGGTGAGAGGCGTCCCTGCCCATGGCAGTGGGTGGGACCGGGTGGGTTTTGAGGTCTCTTCCAACCCAAACCATTCCATGATTCTGTGAGCAGCTTCACATAAAGGCACTAAAAGAGAAGAGCTGCTACGAGGGTCCAACGGCCAGAGTGATGCACAGCGGCCCTTGAGGAGACCTGCGTGTCCCCAACCAGTCCCCAACCCCTCGTTGTCGCTGAGATTTCTATATTGCGGTGATTTTAGGTCTCCATTTCTGGGTTAAGAAGATACGCTTGTAGGGCAGAATCAGTCCCACCTCTGGGCTCTGCAAGGGTTCTTCCTTTCCCAACGCAAACAGCGGGACAGCTTCTCTGTTTACTTTCTTTCCTGCTTGCAAAATTGAATCGTTATCCCCGCAATGATATTCTTAAGGTTAAGAACAAACAGAGAGAAGAGCATCATGGAAAATACGTCCACTTCAGAGCGGACAGAACAGCGCCGTATTTAAAGCAGTATTAACAGTCTTGATACCTTAATGGTAACATTTTTAATTTCATTCGTGCTAAGTGCTCTCATAAAGCTATTAAGACAATTTTTTGTGTGAAATCTGAGCAATCTCCACTTAAGGCTGCATGACAAAGGCTGTGCTTGGTCCTTGTTCTGAAGGGTCTGGGGATGCTCCTGCTCCCGGGATCCCCCCAAAGCAGGCAAAATGGGGAGCACCAACCCATGTCCCCCTCCTAATAAATCTGTACTAAACCCAAAATAGGATTTATTGCATCAGGCAGATGTTTCTCCAGTACCCTGAGTCAATGACCTTAGTAGTCGTTTTGAACTATTGTTCAATTTGCACTCGTTGCAATCTGAAACTCAGCACCGTGATTAATCACTGGCCCGGAACATCGCCGGGCTGCACAAACAGGGATGTGGAGATTCATTAGCGAAGGGTATTTGAGTGCATGGTTCAGCATCTTAAGTAATCAGAGCTGCTGCATCCTGAATTCTACCAGGGTGTCCCTGACCTAAGCCTTCACGAAGGGCTTCGCTAAGGGCAAATCATGCCTGACAAATTGGGTGGCCTTCTGCAGTCAGGCTACAAAGTCGGTGGATGAGAGAAGAGTAACCAACATCATCTACGTGGACCGGGATGCGAGGGAATGGTTTTGAGCAGAAAGAGGGGAGATTGAGATGAGATCTTAGGGAGAAATGTTTTGCTGTGAGGGTGGGGAGGCCCTGGCCCAGGTTGCCCAGAGCAGTGGTGGCTGCCCCATCCCTGGAGGGGTTCCAGGCCAGGTTGGATGGGGCTCGGAGCCCCTGATCCAGTGGGAGGTGTCCCTGTCTATGGCAGGGGTGGAACTGGATGGGCTTTGAGGTCCCTTCCAACCCAAACCATTTTGTCCCAGAGCACTGGGGACTTCTTATCTCCTTCTTCATTAACTGAGTTCCCTGCCAAACCGGTTCCCACCCCACACCTGAGAGCACTTCAGCCACAGGTGTCCTGAGTTCTGCCTATTGCTCTTATTTAAGAAGGAAATACGTGTCGTTAGCATTAATTGTAGCTCTCCTAGCGTGTGGGCTTCAAAACCTGCCATTCTTTTAGAAAGAAGAACCAGAGCTGAGGAATTGTACGCTTTTGCACCAATCCGCGTGGCCGTGGCCCTGCCAGAGCTTGCAGGGAGCTGTTTTCTGCGAGCAATTAACTCAAATGATGAGTTGATAGACAGCGATTCTTTAAAAAAAGCTATTGCGTTACGTTCATCCTGTGGATTTACACTTGGAAGTGTGAAAGTTGTTCCAGATTTCTGCTGCCTGTGAATGCACCTCCCTCGTGATGCCTGACCCACGGCGTTCTCTGCTGCTACTTCACTTGCAGGTACTGCTCCCCTGCTTGAGTCATTTCTTTGAAGAGAGGCTTGAGTAGATGTGTACTTTCCTCCTTCCCTCTCCACACAAAGCCGGGTATGGCTGCAGAGAGGTGGAAACTCTTCGGTGGCTTGAGTGGTTATAAAGAGGAGGCACCTAGGGGCTAAAATAAGGCTTTGTTGGTGCTGCTTCCCACTATAAACGGGTATAAAGTGTCTTTTCATCCTGGATTGTCTCAGATGAAGCCTGCCGAGGGTGCAGGAAGCGTCTCTACAGAGATGGGCTGTAGGACCGTGGTTCCACGTGCTGGCCCTACGCTGCCTCGTGCGAGCCCTGGAGAGATGCTGCGAGCAGGCGGTGGGGCAGGGATGTTGAGGGATATCAGTGGTGGGGCTCTGTGTGATCAACGTTTGCTCCCACTTGGCTTTTATTAAGCAGATACATCACGCGCTGGTGCAGCTGAGGGGGTGGCAGAAACATCAGTAGGTGAGAGCTGGAGGTAGGGGAAACGCTGGCTGTTGGAGCCTTTCTCAGACACAGCTCAGGAGCTTTGAGCAAACAGACCATGGGTCTTCCCAGCAGAGGCCCTGATGGATGAAAAATATTGATTTACAGGGATCTGTGGGTGTTTTTGGATGGAGTGCAAAGCCTTTTTCCCCCTTGCAGCGGGGCATCCCTGGCTCGCTTTGTTAGCAGCATCCCTAGATGCTCACAGCTGTATCCCCAAACCCACTGCCGGGTTCACTCCTGTCGCTGCATTTTAGTTCTGGGATTGCCAACAGCTACACCAGAGACTGATTTTTTTTTTCCTCCCAGTCTACTACAGTTCTCATATATATTATAGAAACACAAATTATAATCAAAGTTAAGGCAGAGGCGAGATCAGAGCCCAGAGTTGGTGTCAGTCTTCATGGCTTTATTAAAGTTTTAATATTCTCTTCACCTCTACCTGATCTTGCAGTCATTATGGTTAGGAGAGGAGAAAATTGGGCTGAGGAGATGCTCAACGCTGTGCCTGGAGCAGCACTAAGGCTCCTGTCTGCAGTCCTCTGGCTTGGCCATCCCTATTTTCCCCACCTTTGAGCCAAGCTTCTCCCACCTGTGGAGGAAGGGGAGCGCAGCCGGTGCTCTCGCTCAGCCGGGTCACATTCCCGGAGCCTCATTTGTTGCTGCAAATGTTAATGATGCCATTAAATATGAGTTCAACCAGAATGTATTGATTTGCTGCAAACACCCGCACTTCCAGCAACTCCTGCAAGGACACGTTTTAAAATGGAAATGAAACTCTGAGCAAAACCTAATTTGCTTAAGATGACGGTAGAGGTTGACTTGTTTCGTGCCGGGAGAACTAGTAAACAAAGGGGGGAAATGGAGTTTGAGTAACGAGAGCGAGCTTCCCGTGACACTTTTTAATATAGAATTATGGATGGACTCCTCGCAGGAGCACATCCCATCCGTGGTGTCGAACGTGCCGGCTCGTTCAAACCATTGCATCGCAGATCTGAGCTCCAGCAGTCGGCACGGGATTATTAATGAGCGCTTCAACACTGCTTTCTTTTGCAGGATCTCTAATAACTGTTTAATAAACATGTAAAAACGCCTCCGTTTGGCAGCACGTGCCAATAACGCCGAGCGCTCTGCCCGGGGGGAGCTTTGCAGGAGCCTGCAGAGTTGTTGCCGGCGGGCATGGGTGCTACCGGAGGGACCATCATGGTCAGATCCAGGGGTTTGCACCTTCCTGCCAGCTCTTCCCTCGCTCGTTTATGGATTCCCTTTGCAGGGGAAACCCAGAGTTGCATGGCCAGGGGTGGAACTGCCCAGGCATCGCTCGAGGGGAGCTCTGGCCTCTCCGGCTGCACCGGGACTGGGGCATCACCGGGTCCAGTCTATAGGTGACACAGTTAGTTTCACCCAACAGCTTTTTCACAGCCGCCGCTCCAGGCAGGAAGAGGCTGACAATAAAAATAATTTGGCAGAGGGCTGTTGATAAAACCCTGCTTATTGCTAGCTGTAAATTCGGCTCAGACACTTTCACCTTCATTTCTCACCTAGGGAACAATATCCCCCTGCACCAAACCGGGAGGAGAGGGAAGGATGTACAGCAATCGTTCTGTGCCACCAGCCTTACTGAGCAGCTCTTAAAAATTAAGGGATGCTTTTTATTCAGCGAGATAAGGGCTGTGGTTGCCAAAAACGGAGCACAAAATTGCTCCAGCCTGAAGAGACGATTGCAGCGTAGCGAGGTTTCCTTTGCTGTGGCCAATTTACCAAATTCTTGTAAACTGCAATTAAAGAAGTGGCAGCAATTCCAGATGTCTCGTTAAGCTTTTCCTTAACCCTTAATTTTGTCCAAGGAAGGATAATTTGATGTGAGCGATATGCTGGCAGCACACGGGCTATGCACGGGCCTCAGCAGCAGCTGCCATGCGTCCGTCTCGGCTGCTGGAGGGGCAGAAATAGGGGGAAACCTGCAAGTTCAGGTGCTTTTTTGGCCTTTTTGGCTCATTCTCTCTGTGATTGCGATGCTTTGGCTTTGCTGAATGACTAGCAGGGCACTAACGAGGCAGGGGCTGGCGTTGCTACGCCCCAGAAGGGATTCGAAATGTGGCTTTCGTGGCCACAGAGGCTGGAAGCCGCCTGTCGGCAAACTTGGGTGCTTGAGAGCTGGTGGAAAGGCTGGCGTGAAGCAGGTGTGAGGAAGTGGGCGCTGGTTTTGCATTGATATTCAGGAGGAGCCCTTGTGCATGAGCGGCTCAGAGTTGGTCCCTCGGCCCATAGCCAGGCTGAGCCTTTCACCTCGCGCTTTGTAGTGCTTGCAAGTGACTAATCAATTAGCCTTTATTAGCTTTATTTCTTTCATTACTCATTTCTCCGATGCTTTCAAGGTTTCATTAGTCTCCTCTCGAGTTACGGTGGATTTCGAGCACTGTGTGGAAGAGGATAATTCATTTTATTAGGTCATTTATTTTCTGGGTACGTTTTTAAAGGTCAATTAATCCATCTAAATGGAGGAGGCAGTATAGAATTCCATACAGCCCCTTCTGTTGCCGCTGCCCAGGAGAGCCGGTGTGAGTTCACTTGCCTGGGCGGGAGGGATGCACCAATACAGTGAATGCTGTGTGACATTTGAACTGGGAATTATGCTTTCATAACGTGCTTTTGGAGGTTTATTAACCGGCTCCTTCCAAGGGATGGAAGAGCTCCTCCAGCCCGAGGGAGAGCAGCCAGCGCCTAATGCTTACTTTCAAACTAAGAGTTGGCCAACACGGGCATCCCGGTCCCCTTGTGTGACAGCATCGCCTTCTGCGGGGATCAGTTTGATTTGAGTCGATGCAAATGCAATCGGGCTGGCGATGCGCACGCAGTCGCGTTGGAAAGGGTTCTGTTCTGTCTGAGGCTGCACTGGCTTCGCCCGTCAGTAACTCTGCCACTGATGAGGATAAATATTGTCGTGCGGGGATTCAAAACCATCATTTTTATGAATGTTTTCACCAAAACAAGCGATTTATTCCGTTCTAGGGCCATGATCATTACGGAATTTGGAAGCGGCAAGCTGCTCGTCTCGTTCATGTGAATCATCCCATTAACTTCTGAACGAGCAGAGCTGGCAGGGCCGGCAGCAGGCAGGGGGTGAGCGGTGCCAAGGAGCATTGGGGGGACCCAACCGCATCCCCACGCCAGGCTCCGTCACCCCAGCAATGACTGGGGGAGCCCACAGCGTGGCCCGAGGGTGCAGAGGTTTGGCACAGAGGTTCAGCCCAGGAACCAGCCCCGCTCACACGCTTTGTTATTATTCCTTGTAGGGATCCAGAGAGCTGCCAGTTCAGCCCAGGGAGCAAAAGCCAGAAAAATCCATCGCTGCCGCTGCCTTTCCTATTTGTATTTACATTTTTATTGATGCCTACGGTGTAAAACACCCATTATTTTAACTGGAAAATCCATCGAGTGGTCTAATAAAGCTTCCCTTAAAAAAAAAGGGGGGGATGGAAAAACACGAGCAGCTTGATGCCTCCACTGCAATGTGAGAGGTGTGTTTTAGTCCAGCTGGGAAATACCTGGGAATCTTTAAACCACCGAAGCCTCCATGCGCAGGAGATGGAGGGGAGCCCAGGTCTATTCTAGAGAAGGGAAGGCATCAGTTTTTCCATCTGGGGTCAATGGTGATGCTGACCCCAGCGGGAAGAGGCTGCTTTGCCAGAGAAGTTGGCTCCAGTGTCAACTCGGAAGCTTTGCTGCTCTCTCCATGGGGACTTTGGGCATTGATGAGCTGCAGCCTTGAGGGGGCTCAGGGAAAGTTGGGGGCCCAGGAAGGTGACAGCAGTGGAAAACCAGGCGTGTCGCCTTGCAGAGGTGTCGTCAGGCTGGAGACAGCAGCGCTCCGGTGAGCCCAGAAAGAGCCACCAGCCAGGAAAAATAGCAGTTAAAAACCCCCCAATGTGACATGATGAGATCAATTCAGAGACCGTTTTTGGTTACATTGTAACAGCTTGGCAATAGAATACTAATGAAGATGTGTAATTAGTCCCAATTCATATTAATAGCCTAGCACATCAGTTACAGCTCTGCGTTACCCTGTGCAGTGGGGTGGTGGTGCAGGATGCGTCCCAGGCTCCAACCCTGTGCTCTGCTCACGGTCAGCGGCTCCATCACCCCTGGAAAGGACCCTCCGGTTGGGAGGAGGGTGGAGAAGCACAGAGAAAACCTATGTTTTCTCAGCAAAGGGCTGCTCGGATGAGCTGGTCCCCGGGAAAGAGAGGGCACTGATGTTTTTCGCTCTTTCAAGGCTGGTCAGGCTGAGTAATTTAGTCAAGGGCACCAGCACCCGCGCTTCGCCCATGCAGATTCATTTCTGCTTGATCCATCCTCACTCAACCCCATTAAATGTGTTGAAAGCCTTCTCCGAGTTTGGTTAAAAAAACCAAACAAACCAAGGGAGCGATATTTGAAGCGCACACGGCTGAAGGGGATGCTTCTGTAATTGCAAAAATAAAAAAAAACTAGAGGTTTTTTTTTTTTTCCCTTCTTCCAATGCAGGAATGATTTAAAAATCTCTCATGATGCAAGGCAGGTTTCAAACCACTTATTAAATAATGCAGAGCAGGAGTTAAAAATTAATGCTAAACTTTATTTTCTTTAGCCTCTTGAGAGGCTGCTCGCCTTGTTACAGCCCCGTGTCTCTGCCGTTTATCAGGAGCTGTAGGACTTGCAGCATGTTAATGCTCATCAAAGCTTGCCGTAAATCTCCTTTTCTCATCTCTTTTCCTCTCTTTAACTTTTTTCCGCGTGCTCTTTGCGGGGGAGCCCTCGTGCTGCGGGATGAAGGGGTTCGTTCTGCAGCGGGGTGACATCCGGCTCCTTCTGCACCCAGACAAGTGAATTGCCGTCCCCCTGGGATTTTATTTGGAGTAAGTGCCTAAAAGGGATGGGAGCAGAGGGTGGAAAGCAGCCCCGTGCTGCTGGCGGAGCTGCGGAGGAGTGATTAATCCTGCCTGGAGTGCCACTGCAAAGCTGCCGCCTGTGTGGTGTTGCTGCTGAATCCCCCTCACAGGTACCGGGTGTTAAGCTTCCCTTTCTCACCAAGCTGAGGGGCGCAGTTGCCACACAGGAAGGACAGGATGTGATCCAGAGGGACCTGGACAGGCTGGAGAAGTGGGGCTGGGAGAACATTATGAGGTTCAACAAGGCCAAGGGCAAGGTCCTACACCTGGGTCAGGGCAATCCCTGTTTCGGTATATGATGGGAGATGATGGGATTGAGAGCAGCCCTGAGGAGAAGGGCTTGGGGTGCTGAGAGATGAGAAGCTCGACGTGAGCCACAACGTGCGCTCACAGCCCAGAAACCAACCGTGTCCTGGGCTGCATCCAAAGCAGCGTGGCCAGCAGGGAGGGAGGGGATTCTGCCCCTCTGTTCCTCTCTTGGGAGACCTCATCTGGAGTATTGTGTCCAGTTCTGGAATCTTCAATGTAAGAAGGAGGTAGAGCTGTTGGAATGGGTCCAGGGGAGGCTACAAAGGTGATCTGAGGGCTGGAGCAGCTTCCATACGAGGACAGGCTGAGAGAGTTGGGGTTGTTCAGCCTGGAGGAGAGAAGACTCCGAGGAGATCTTATAGTGACCTTCCAGTACCTGAAGGGGCTACAGGAAAGCTGGAGAGGGGCTGTTCATAAAGGCTTGTGGGGACAGGACGAGGGGGAACGGGTACAAACTGGAGAGGGGCAGATTTAGACTGGACATAAGGAAGTATTTCTTTACCATGAGGGTGGTGAGGCCCTGGCCCAGGTTGCCCAGGGAAGCTGTGGCTGCCCCATCCCTGGAGGTGTTCCAGGCCAGGTTGGATGGGCCTTGGGCAGCCTGAGCCAGTGGGAGGTGTCCCTGCCCATGGCAGGGGGTTGGAACTGGGTGGGCTTTAAGATCCCTTCCAACCCAAACTATTCTATGATTCTCAAAGCTGAAGCCTTCATTGTTTACAACCACAGGGGCTTTTGAGATCTGCGCCCCTGATGTGGAACAGTGAGGAGGCGATTAAAGAGAGAGCTGGACCAGCCCTTACCTGGTGTGGCAGTGAAGGATCTGCTGGGAGGTGGCACTGAAGCCTTGGGTGCTCCAGGGACAGGGCCCAAACATCTCCCTCCAGCCCTTTTCTTTTCACATGGTCTGCAGTCTCATCAGGGAATTCCTCACTGGCTGTGATCCCCATCGTCAGTGGCGTCACTTTGTGCTGCCTGGGGAGATACCTGGGACACATGAGATGGGCAACCTCAGTGCAAGTGAAGCTCCTTGGGCTTCACTACTTCAGGCCTTGGCAGCCACCAGCTCTGAGGGAAAACCCTTCTGAGAACTCCCACTTGGCTCTGAGGGTGCCCGGGCACAGCAGCAGCCAAGAAGGGAGAGAAAACCTTTCTAGATGTATCACAAGTCTCCTGCAACACGCTTAGCTTTTAAACAGGCTAAATAAATATTAATAAACCATAAAGAACACGGGCTCCGTTAGAAAAGTAGAGGAGAACAGATGGTCTGTAGTTAACCATAAAATCATTTTCAGCTGAGGAACTGGGCTGGTAGAAGAGACCTTGTGAGCAGCGCTCGAGCTCCTCTCAGGGCTCCTCAGACCGTGAGATGTGGAGGTTTTGATGAACTCCAGCCCATCTGGTGCTCTCGCTGCAGGAGGAGCTCTGGGCAAGAGGCACCGTGTGCCCCTTCGCCGCACAGACCCATCGCTGCCATTACTGCTGCCACCCGGGCACCCAAATGGGGACGGAGCCGTAAGATGGGTAAAAACCAACCTTCTTCTGAGCAGGTCGTGCCACGAGGTCGGTCTCGTGGATGAGCACTTCCCAGCGAGAGTGCAAAAAGGAATTAACAGGGAGGGAAAACGTCCTTTGACAGCAGAGGGGCCAGGAACCAGCGCGAAGCAGAATGATCTTCAAAGCAGCTGTCGAGGCAAATGAGAGGAGAAAAAGCCATTCCGCTGCTTAATATTTTGTGCCAGGCTTGGAAGGAAAAACAGTAGTGTGGAAAGAAGGGTAGAGCAGAATCCTCTGAGTTATCAGCAGAGCCTGGGACTTTGGGATGGTGACCCCAGCACTGGCAGAGACTTCTCTGTGGCTGTGAAAGGGTAAAAAGGGGAGGAATTGTGAAATCATGGAATGTTTTGCATTGGAAGGGACCTCAAAGCCCATCCAGTCCCACCCCCTGCCATGGGTAGGGACACCTCTTATTGGATCAAGGGGCTCAAAGCCCCATCCAACCTGGCCTGGAATACCTCCAGGGATGGTGGTGAGGGTTTTCTGAATTTGTTTTCTTTTAGTGGGGCAAATAACGTAAGAAAAACGTTCTGGCCACCTCCAGTCATCATAGGGAGATGAGGAGGCTCACAGGTTCACTGCGTGTGTGTGGGAGACAAGGAAACAGGAGGAAAGGATGGTGTTTATAAATTGTAGCTGTTAAATCTAAAAGGGGGAACGAAAGAGGAGATAATTGAGGTAACCAGGCGTTGCAAGATGAAATGTGAATTTTAGCAGTCAGCAAGAAAGTTTTCATAAACAGAAATAGCAACTGTTCAGGTGGAGAATGAGAGATCTCTGCAGAAGTGAGCGATAAAAGAATTGTGTGAATACATTCAGAGCCCATTGTTTGGGAAAAGAAAGCAGTAAAGAAAAGGAAAAAAGGGCTCCTCAAAGTAATGAGCGGAGCAGATGAGGGAGAACAAAGGCCCGGCAGCTCCGGTATCCAGTTAATTTGTTCCTATCTCATTGAAGAGAATGAGATGCGGGCAAGGAAGCAACGTGGTTGTTTGATACAGGAGAAAAGGGGCTGTTATTAAAGCTTAGATAAATAACTGGAGAGGCTCGAGTCAGGGGCTGATAGCACAGATTGGGCTCTAGAAATGGAGCTTGGCTTGCAAGTGCTTCCTGAGGGGGTTGAACATCGTGGGTGTCTCGGTAACGGACCCAGTTGCAGCTGTTCTCACCCCACCAGCATTCCCGGCTCTCGTGCTGCTCCAGGATGCGCCGGCAGGGATGCAGCGGCACCGGCAACCATGCAGGGCAGCCACCAGGCCAGCATCGTGCTTCCTCGCGCTGCTGCGAGCTGCCCGTAACCTCTCCTGCCACGCTGTTTATTGTTCTGGGCTGCGCTTATTTCCAATTATGATTCAGTTTATCCCAATTAAATGCCACTTCTACTCCGATGTAGTTATCCAGTCCAATACTCTTAATTAGTTTGTAAAGTATTAGAAGTCAGTTTTAATTATTTCCAGTGGGTTTCAGGGAAATCTCTATTAGAGGTTTTGGGCTTTTACTCCAGGCAGTGGCTCTTCCTTCCCCAGAGATCCTCGCACCCATTGGCAGCGCTCGGGCAGAGCTGTGGGGATCCGGTGGAACACAATGAGAGCTGCTGGGATCCAATGGGATGCAGCCAAAGCTGCAGGGATCCATAGGGAGCTGGTGGAACTCAGCCAGAGCTTTAGGGATCCAGCGGATAGCTTGGGAAGCACGGCGGATGGTGCAAGAGCCACCCAAAGGGAACCCACGAGAGGTGTACCCACCTCGCACGTCAGGGGCTGTGGGGAGCATCCCCTCCTGCAGGCGCCAGCCCTCCTGCCAGCTACCTGGGGAGCCTCTGCTCTGATAATTATCTTAGCCATGCAGTGCCTTTTATTGGTAATTGCTTCGTTTTGCATGGAATTTAATTACAGAAATCCACATGGGGAAATTGCCGCGCGGTTCTATTTCATATGGCGTTTTTGCTTCGCGGCAAAGCTGTAGGCTGGGGAGATGGGGCTCGGGCATCCTTCTCCTCCAGGCACCCCAAACATTCCCGTCTCACTGCTAAGAGTGCTGGTCCAGAGAGCAGAGAAGGCGGGATGTGATCCAGCCACACTGGGCTGGTGCATCCCGGCAGAGGGAGAGGGACCCTATCCTGGCAACCCCCACAGCTGGGTCCAAACCCCCTTGGAGCCACTTTTTCTTATTCCTTGCAAAGCCAAATCTGAAATGATTTGCCCCAGCTCCTTCGCAATGTGAACGGCACTGGCTAAAACGAATTCCATGCACAAAATCCTCTTTTAACCCCCAGCTCACCCAAACACGGTTCACCTAATTCTCAGCAGAGCGCAGCTCCCGAGCAGTTCCTCCTGCAGCTCCTGCCCTGCTGCCAAGCTGCTCTTCTGGGATGTGGCTTCTGCCAAAAGTGGGACACATCCTCTCCTTTCAGCCCTGGCTGGGATGGAGCGCAAACAGGTCAGAGTGGGCTTGTTTGGCAACAAGGGGTGCACAAAGGTGGCTTCATCCAGGGTCTGGTGTTGACTGGGATCTCTGTGCCGTGCCATGCCCTGCACGTGGGCATCTCCTCATGATGCTGCTGCGTGTCAGCAGGTGCTGAAGCAGTTCAGAAATGGCAATGAGGGGAAAAGATGACTCCTAAAACGATGAAAAATAATCTCCCACGTGGCTTGTCAGTGTTACCCAGATGTAGCTGTGATGCACAACATCTCTGCGGACGTCCAAAGTCATCCAGGAGAGTGGTGTGTTAGGAAAATCTGTTGCTCTGGATGCAGGCGAGCAGCTGCCCGGCACACGCACATCTTCACGTGCGGGTAAATGCTCCTCGCTTGATCTTCGAGGGCTGGGAAAGCTGAGCAGCAGAATCCCCCTGTTAGGGTAACAAAATAACACCACCAAAAAAAAACCCATAAAGCAATTCTCAGCTTCGACTGAAGATGAATCCTCCTTTCTAGTCATTATAAAGTACCTATTATCTGCCTTTATCTCCCAGCCAACAGGGTTATTTCAATTTAACAGTGTATGAGAAATGCAAGGAAATATAATAAAAGAGCCATGGATGCACTATTTAATGTCAGGATGACAGATGCTTCAATTAGGCAGACAGGGCTATTTCTCCCCAAAATAGATAAAGATGAAATTTTTATAAGATTGCGGTGTTTGTGTTTACTATACCAAAATGGTACAAGCTTTCATTACAATATAAATTAGAATAAAAGCTCCTATTTCAGCGGAAACCCAAACGGATTTTCCAATAACTTTGCAAGTCGTCAAACCAAGCGTCCTATCAGTGTACAGCGCTACTTCGGTGCCACTGGGAACGGAGCTGGTGTCATGGGCAGCTCTACCGGCAGTGGATTTCCTGGCTTGGATCAGCCGTGGTGTGTCCAGCAGGAGCTGGGCAGGGAACGTCCACCTGGACTTGGCTCTGGTGAGGCCACACCTCGAATCCTGGGTTCAGTTTTGGATCCCTCACTCCAAGTAGGATGTTGAGGGGCTGGAGCGTGTCCGGAGAAGGGAATGGAGCTGGGGAAAGGGCTGGAGAACAAGGGTTACAGGGAGACGCTGGGGGACCTGGGGGTGTTGAGCCTGGAGAGAAAGAGACTGAGGGGAGACCTTATTGCTCTCTGCAGCTCCTGGAAAGGAGGTTGTGGTGAGGTGGGTGTTGGTCTCTTTTCCCAAGTGACAGGTGATAGGATGAGAGGAAATGGCCTCAATTTGCTCCAGGGGAGGTTTAGATTGGATCAGAGGAAACGTTTCTTTGATGACAGAATGATGAAGCCCCGGCAGAGGCTGCCCAGGGCAGTGGTGGAGTCCTCATCACTGAAGGGGGTCAAAACACATTTAGAAGTGGCACTTCGGGATGCGGTTCAGCAGGCACGGTGGGGTTGGGCTGATGGTTGGACTGAATGACCTGAGAGGTCTCTTCCAACCTTACCAATTCTATGATTCCTGGCACAGCACTGCCACGCTCCTCATGGTGCCGGTGGGGCTTCCTCCCGCGTGTCCCCCACCAAGACTGCTGTGAGCGGTTCCCTATGTGTCTCAGGTGGGATTCTGGCCCCTCAGCCACCTCATCACACCACAATGGTGACCTTTCCAGGCACACAGAGGCTGCTGGGGACACGGCACCAGGGTTCGCCTCCGGCAATTTGCTACTCTGGGATGTGCGCTGCTCCCCGCCAGCCCTTGAAATTGCTGAAGGTCTTGCCTTTCTAGTGCTGCCGAAATCCATGGCATATTTGTACAGTAACTGGGTCAAGGAATAGTCAACAGCAAAGTTGTGTCTGTGTTTACCCGGGAATTATGTATCGAGTTTGAATTATGCATGAATTTAAAAAAGTCAACATGACCGACACAGTAAATACGGGGGCTTTGCCAGGGGCTCGAAGAGAGGGATCAATTGTGCCATGAACCTTCCCGCGGTGATGCAATAAGGGATGGAGTGGTACCATGGGGTGCCCGGATGCCGCCACTGTGCCATGCCGTGCCGTGCCATGCCACAAGGAGCATCTATGGAGCATCTCAGCCTGCGCACACTCACTTGTGCCGTTGAGTTTATTTATGGCTTGAGCCCGGCTTTAATTGTCCATCTTGTACGTTTTAGGCATTTACCCCGTGTCTAATTTGTCACATAATGCTGAGGATGTTTTGGTAGCTAAGCACTATAAACATTATTTATTATTATATTTCAGCCAAAACAAGCATTACTCTAATTTATTTATTAATCACTTTTCAGATTCAAAGGAAACATCTGTGCACATTTGCAATTAAGCGGGTTTATGGCTCGAGTGAGAGTTCCCTAGAATTTCTATAAATAGATCCAGTGTTTATTCCTCATTGTCTTCGTATTTCTGAACAATAATAATTATAGCGATAACCCTTGCAGCCCGCTGTAACCCCTTTGGAGCCCTGTGACGCGGCTGCATCGTGCCAGGAGGACGCAGTGCCGCTGCTCCTCTCTGGAAGCATCCCCGCTGAAGTTGGTCTTCTCATGTGAGCTGGAGTGGCTGAACCAGCCCGGTCCCTGCAGCCACCTCTGATCGCCCAGTGATCCCAGCATCGCTGCTGCTCTCTGACCACCCTCAGTCCCCATCATTTTGCTGCTTTGCAGATCCGGAACAAGTGCTCAAGCCCAGACTCCCGCACCTTCAGCACACAGCTGTATGAAACTGTTCTGACTCCTACCTGCCTCCTAATGAAGCCCTAATGTGTCACTAATCCATCATAGCTCGAAGCTGCCTCTTCCCCGCTGGAGCACCAGGCTTTGTGAACCCACATCTCTTCTTCCTGCAGCTTTCGAGGTGCTCTGAGCTCCCCAGTGCTCCCCACAACCATGGCTGTGTTCCTGATGGAGCCTGGACCAGGCTCCCCAAAGTGCCCTATCCATTCGGTACAGGATGCCTATAATCCACATCCACAGCATCCTCAGGGGCAAAATTACAATTGAGGAGTTACAAGTCAGCAGTTTCACGCAGTCCTCAAAGCTTAATAGATTCAGTAAGGCTAAATATATTAATGCCATTAGCATTTCAGAGAATGAGGGGATGATGGAGTGTGGTAGAGACCTCAGGGCGTAGAGATGGCTTAATTGCAAGGCAGTGACTTTTGATAGATGGCAATGTGCTGCCGGCGCTTTAACAGCAAGTGGACACCTTGATACAAAGGATGTAGTTCTCAGAGCAAGAGTTTTTTTGTCTTGCCCCAGTTCCAGCATGAAAGGAGCAACTCCTTCTCCCTTCTTTCTCCCTTCTTTCTCCCTTCTTTCTCCCTTCTTTCTCCCTTCTTTCTCCCTTCTTTCTCCCTTCTTTCTCCCTTCTCCTTTCTCCCTTCTCCTCTCCTTATCCTCATCTTTCCAAGCAGTTGGCCACTGCCATCCCACACTCTTGGCAGCCCCGGCTGCGCCTTCAAAACTATCACACCTGGGAGCTCATCTGCTTCTAAGGACATTGGGAAATAGGCTCCATATTTCAATGATTTCTTCCACGTAGCTTTCGGGTCTATAAATCACTCTCTTTTAGCAGGAATTTCCATATCCTGCTCGTGCTGTGCTTTGCCAGCCATCCCCTGTGAACCGCGCTCTAACCTGGTTTGCTCGACGCAAACCTAAGCGACAGGTTTAACCTTTTTCTAGGAGGCATCCTTATTGCTTTCTGGGGCTCCCCTTTCCAAGTCTCCTCCAAACAGACATTTGTCTTTTTGAAGTTTCCAGTGTTTCCAAAGCAAAGCCTGAGAATCAATACAGCTCACATCGTTTCAGCTTTCCTAGCCAGCAGCTCCAGGTTGGAATTAAGCCGGACTCCGACCCCCATTTACACTTTAAGCATCCCAAGCCAGTGAGCGCTCGCACAGCTTTATTGACTGCAGTGGGGACAGCGTGATTTATCCTCACTGATCACTAGTTCAGTTTGCCCAAAGGAACCACTCCTGAGGATGGCCGTAAGTGGGGCTATAAACGTATTTCATCCTCTGCAGTGGAAGAGGGAAAATATAGAGCAGATGGCTCTATTAGATCAGTTTCTGGTTATTCCTTCTAATATTTATTTCAGAAGCCCAGTGCAAAAACCACTTTGTGCAGGGAGGAGATAAACCGGTGCTTGAACCACTTGCAAATCACTTTTATTGGCGGAGAAGCCGTGCAAGGGAGACTTCACTAAAACACCGATGGAGTTACGTTAGCGTTTGTGGGGTGCGCTGGGAAAACCCGGCAGGGAGGAAGAGTAAACCCAGCATGAGTAAACCCAGGGCTGAGCCACTCGGTCTCCTCCTTCGCCTGGGGCAGCTGCCGGCTTTTGCCTCTCCGTACAATACCTTGGACATGGTTTTATGCCAGCGTTCAGAAACAAAGCCAAGAACTTCCTTCCATCCATGGGAGATTGTGTTCCTCATCCGAGATGTAGGCAGCTGCTGGCCCAGATGTTGGTGCCTCTCGGGGCTCGGCTGCCTCCCCAACAGAGTGGGTGATGAGCGAGAAGCCGTGTGGTGGTGCAGGGCTTCGTGCTTGCTCGTGTGCAACAGCAGCACGCGGCTTGTGGGCAACAGCAGCGTGCGACTCACGTGCAGCCACGGTGTGAGCAGGGTGCCCGTATGCGTCAAGAGCTGCACGAGAAGCTGGGATCCTGTTCAGCTCTTGCTCATCTTAGGATGGACGTCATTGCTGCTGTGTGGCCAGCAGGAGTCAACCACCACCGCTGTCTGATTGAATGGGGAAGGGGACCCCGTTTCCTTAGAACTGGGCTACTCGCAGCGCTTACTGGAGTTATTTGCTTAGGGATAATTTCTACAGGAAGTTCTGTTTCATCCCAGGAGAGGGCAATAACACGCACGCCTCAGCTGTCCCACTGGGAAGGCTCCTGGCTGATGGGCTCCAGAGATGCCTCCGGGACCAGAGAACAGGATGGCACCGCACTGCCTGCTTGCACCACTCCTGCTGAGAATCCACAGCGCACTGGCTGTCCCGCTGGAGGTAAATCTGTCAAACCCCAAATCTCCACTTGTCTCCGCTGAAGATGGCAGAAAATCCCAGAATGTTCACGCTTTTCCAAATCAGTAGGAATTAAACCGGCTTATTCTCAGGAAATCATCCTTCTCCCAGCTAGGCAGCAATGATGGTTGCTGGCATCCGCCCAGCTCGTCTTTAACGAGCCCTGAATGCGCGACAGTGAGATCTGATGTGAATTATTTGTGCAAAGCCAGAGGATTTCATCTCAGATGAGCTGCCAAAGTGGGAAGTTATAATGACTGAAATCCTCTGCCATAATTATCCAGTGAAGAGATTGGCCCTGGAAGGTTTAAGCAGCATGGATTTCTTGCTGTTGCAGATTGAGGAGAGGAGATTGCATCTCCGGGAGGACATGCAGCCCTCCTGGCCCCCAAACCAGCTGGGAATAAGATGTTGTCTAACCCTGTCTGAGGGCAGGGACGGCTCTCCTGCACACAGAGAACACCACGAACGAGCCGAGTAATTGAATTAACTGTATGAGAAGGCTCTCGACCCGTCGCAAAACTCATTTCCTGCAGCACAAAGTTGGCACCTCATGCTTTCCTCCTAATCCTGGGGCCAGGGAGGGAGCGGCCCCGTCTGCCCTCTTTCTGTCTTTTTCCTTTCTGCTCTCTGCCCAAGCAACAAGAGCAGGTGAAGAATGGTGGTGCCAGCAACTCCCAGGCTGAAAGAGGGGAGATTGAGATGAGATCTTGGGGAGAAATGTTTTCCTGTGAGGGTGAGGAGGCCCAGGTTGTCCAGAGCAGTGGTGGCTGCCCCATCCCTGGAGGGGTTCCAGGTCAGGTTGGATGGGGCTTGGAGCCCCTGAGCCAGTGGGAGGTGTCCCTGCCTGCGGTGGGGGCTGTAACTGGATGGGCTTTGAGGTCCCTTCCAACCAGAACCATTCTATGAAACCGTTCTCCCCAAGCAGCAGTGTCCACGCTCCCCTTGAAAATTTCCACGGGCAGAAAGCCTCGAGCAAAGAGGTTCTGAAATGGCCCTTTTTGAACTGGTTTACGATGGAATGGTTTGGAAGTTGATTGTGCCGTGTTGGGCTGCAGGTCCCGTCGGGCTGGGAGGGCACAGGAGAGCCAGCGCGGTTCATCAGTGTTCCCGACTGTCAGCTCTGCGTAATTCCCCAACAAGCAGAGTTTCTTAAAAACCCATATTAAAGCAATCATGTCGTCTTCTCCTCTGAGCTCCGGTGACAGTTTACCCCTGACACCGCTGTTATTGGAAGCTCTATTCTTGTCACATCAGGAGTACAGATCGACTCTCCGGAGGGTCCTTTTTTACTGGGAAGTGGCATCTCTGTCGTGTCGTCCGGAGAGAAATCAATGAGAAAACTACTCAGGGATCAGCAGACAAGGCTGAGAGCTCCTCTCAGTTACACCTGAGCCTCATGTTGGCTTGTTTAAGGGGAGAAATGACACAAGTACAGAGGACGCTGAAGGTGGAGAGGAGGAACCGGGCACCGCTGTGGTGGGTCTGCTCTTTCCTGTCCTGCCTTCTACCTCCTGGCACCTCACAGGCGTCTGCTTCCCCTAGGACTGCAATATTTCCCATCAGGTGTTCCTGGGGTGAATTTCTTTGCACTCAGCAAGTCCTTCTTGTAGTGAGCGGCGAGAGGGGAAATACAAGAGAAATGATCAGATTTTCTCCTTCACTGAAGCAGTTGAATATTGGCTCATGATATAAAGATAAAATGGGGATAAAGGGCCACATTTCCATTAGATCTTCTTAATTGGGCTTTTTTCCTGAAAGCACAAAATCGATAATTTAATCTACCCGCACCCAATAAGCTATTTAGGTCTCCTTTAATAATGCAAATCTGGGCTCTATGTGTGCAGACAGGTGGGATCGGGCTGCCAGCTGCAAGCAGGGCGCTCACGGGGTCCTGCTGGGGCCAAACCGAGGAGATGCCACAGCCACGCAGCCGGGCACGGCCCCACGGCACACTGGAGCTATGCCATGTGGCTCAGCCACGCTGCAGGGATTGGCGGTGGGGAACCCAGCCAAGCGCCGGCGGAGTGCGAGCGATCAAAGGCATTGGCACTGAAGGTAAGAGCCAGTTCTGAGCCCAGCATCCTCAGTCAATACCTGCCAATTCCTAAGAAATTGGCCACCTTGAAGTAAGTGAAGTGACAAAATAGAGCCGATTAGAAAAATTAAACTCAGACCTTGCTGGAAAAAAGGATATTCAACTCAGTGAAAACATTATCTGTTCTAATTGGAAGCTTTGTTTAATTTGGCTTTGAAATTGAATTTCTTTTCCTTCCTGGAGAACTGTTATTACCTTAATTCTCCGCTTTGAATAAGACCATTTATATGGTCAAATATGGCAAACTCACCAAGGGAAGCAGCAATTGCCCTCTTCCACACCGGCTGGCGCTGGGCAAGCCACGTTTATCAAGCCCCTGCTTTATTTCCTCCTGTTGATGCATTTTCACCCTTTTCATTTTGCCTTTGCCTGGTAATTATCTTATTCTTCAAAAGAGTGAAGGATCTGTTTTAAGGTCATATTCCTTTTCAAGGCAGACACAGGCGCTCTTCATGCTCCCTGTTTGCATTCAGAGCCGCAAAGCGGACCAGGCTCCAGAGTGGGAAGGTTTGCAGCCCAGGATGTCTCTGGGAAGCCGGTCCCTCCTTACTCATCACTTCAGCTGGGACTCAACAAGCTCCGCAAGGAAAGGCGCTTATCCTAACACACCCATGGCTACTGCGAATCCAGGGTACGAATCATTGAATCATGGAATGGTTCTGGTTGAAAGGGACCTCAAAGCCCATCCAGTCCCACCCCCTGCCATGGGCAGGGACACCTCCCACTGGCTCAGGGGCTCCAAGCCCCATCCAACCTGGCCTGGAACCCCTCCAGGGATGGGGCAGCCACCGCTCAACCTGGGCCAGAGCCTCGCTGAAAGCAAAACGCTGGCTTTCCTGTCTCCGTACCGACTCCTTTCACCGATTTCAGCCGTCTCGCTGTACTGCAGCTTCTTCACAGAATGACAACAGAGGGAAGACAACAGCATAATGAAGGCATTGCATCCCAATTTCCAAGTGTGGCCAACAAGATCAATCAGGCACTTTGGAAAAATGAAGAACTTTATCTCCAATCAGACGGCTTTTATCTGCTTAGGAGTAAACACGGCTGAGGAAGCTTGGTGGTAGCACAGCTGCATCGTAAATAAGCCTGAAGCCAGACCCTTCTGCTGGAAGTAAATAATTGATCTCAGAAAAATTCTGCTTAGGCAAAGCCATTTCAATTACCTGGCAGATGATGCCAAGAGCTGGGAGAGGTTAATGGCTCTAAAATATTTAAAGAGAAGATGTTTGTCTGGGTACACCATAGTTGGTCTTTCATTTACCCAACACAGGGAGATTATCTGAGAAACTACGTGGCAGGCAGGTGTGACATCCCAGCCCGCTCCGGCGTGATTTATCGGCGTGACCCACTCACCAGGAGGGCAGCGAGGAGTTGCCAGGATTAGGGTTAAAGGAAAGAGATGGTTCTCACCCAGCAGCGTTCCTACTGGAGCTCTTAGGCGGTGGCACCAGCCCGAGCTATGACTTCTCCAGGCTCCTGGAGCGTGCCGAGAGCTGCGAGCTTTGCTGGGGATTCATCTCTAACACAGAAGATGTCAGGCACTTTGTGGAGCTGGGGAGGTGAGACATGAACAGGAGTTACTGCAAGTGAGGAGCCGCTGTGCAGCACGTCCAGGGGCACTGAAACTTGAACGTTTAGTTTAGTGCTATAATATTTCTCCTTCAGCAGAGAGCATCCCTCTGAACCACCCATCGCCTTGCCGGAGCCAGGGAGCAGCGGAGATGATGCTCTCAGCGTCATGAGAGGCAGATTTGGGGTGCAGGGAGACACCCGGTGTCCATCGAATGCAGAAGACAATACATTTTATTGTGGGATCTATTAAATAAGGTGTCAGTGAAACAACAGGTCTCGAGGAGCACTGTGTGCCTGACGCCCCAGAAGCAAGGTGTGTCCCCAGTTGGGTGCACAGGGAGGGGAGCGCCCGTGCCTGGCTGTGCCGCACCGCTCACAGCGCGCTATCAAAGCCTCGGTGTTCATCACCGCGCCTCAGCGATCGGCTTTGGTTTTGCAAGAGCTTTGATCACGATACCTCAACTGCGGGAAACGTGTGGTTCCCTTTGTTTCCGTTAACTTTCCTTTCTTCGCTTTCATCCTCATAAATAATTTATTCTTGTTTGTTCTATTCACTTTCATATTTTTTGTTTTCTCCCCCATTAAAATTCTGCTTCAGTGGCTCGCGGAGAAACTTTGAAGCTCTCCCTCCCTGTCCTCAACCTTTCTGGAAGAACAGCTTCCCCCACCAGTACGGATCACGGTGGGGAGGGAGATGCTTAACTCGCTTGATCTTGGCTGCTCTTTGCAAAGTGCTCGCCCTGGGGAAGCCCCATCCCCGTGTGCCTCTGGGCTGAGGAGCATCTCTGGGCATGCGAGCACCGAACACACGTGGTGTGAGCTGGTGCAGTGGGGACCGGGCAGCAACAGAGCTCAACGGAGGAGCTGACCATGAGGGTGAAACTATTTCTGGCGTGATAATATATTCAGCTTTGGATACGCCGGGTCAATAAAAGCCTTCTCTAAGGACAGCTCGCTTCTCTGATGTTAAAAAGATTGTGAATTTTCAAAGCAGAGCAGAGATTCAGCAGACAAACCCGCCCTCATGCACAGCTGCGGAGAAGGTCTTTCAGAACCACGGCATTGCTTGTCCCCCATCACAACAGCCGTGGTCCTCGGCCAGCTTTCCTTCCTATGCAGCCGCCTCGTTAGCGGCTCTCTTCTTTGCGGAGCTCTATTTTTACCTTTTGTCAATATTTTCTCCCTATTGAAAGATGGGTTTTATTATACCCACCCTTAAATGAGGCCTCTAAAAATAAATAAGGTGCATCTGTCACTTCCCATTGTATCCTTTAGCCCACGCCGCCGTTTCCAGGTTTAGTAACTCCACCTGTGTCCACGTTAGCATCTGGGTGGCTCGGTTTGAGCGTTGGTGATGGCAGCAGGTTTTCCTGCTTTGGCAATCAGACCTCAGGCTTTAAAACCCTCCCCCAGAGGAGGGCAATGATTTTCTGGTTTTGGGGGGTGAGGGGGCTTTGTAGCTCTGCTGGGGTGTGAGGATGGAGGCTGGCAATGCTCCGTTGATGCCCTGGGGGAGAGGAGGACCTGCGTGCAGAAGGGAAGATGTGCTGTCTGCCCTCCCTCAGATGAAGAGGTCATCTGCAGCCCTTTAAAAGAATCAGAAAGGTAATTACTTGGCAGGGAAGTGAAATGCCTTTGCATTAGGAGGTATTATTTGTTCTAGGGTAGCAAATTGCACTGTTGTTGTTGTTATTACTTTGACAGCAGCACCCAGGGCCCTTCTGAGGAGGGAGGTGCTGTTCCTCGCCTTCATGTGTGTGGCATCTCTTGTCTCTTCTAGTTACCATCAATATTTCTAAGTGTATTGTGGAGAACAGGGTGTGCTTTCCAGTTTATAGGGGCTCAGAGTGCGTGTGTGTCACCTCGAGCTACCCAGTGCAATAAAGGAGCAATTAACAATTGTTCCCAAACATGTGATGACACGATTTACCCCAGAGGACCTGGGTGCACTCTTTAAACTACTGTCCCTAATCCTGCATTCAAGGAAAGGACTCGTGAAAACTGACTGCGAGTGAGTCTTGCCCCTTGTAATGCATGAAATCATGCCTGTGAGGCTGCCTCTGGGGAGATGTTGCTCTGATTGTAGCTCCTGTCTGAAATTTCTGGGTCAAGCTTATTGATTGGGATCATTAATTGGCGTGGCTTTGTGGGGATATGGGAGCTCCTCGAGGAGACTCTTGTAGGCAAATCTCCTCAGCAGTTTGCTGCGGCTTTGGTTCTTTCCTGGAAGATGCTGCTGCTGAATCATGGCCTCTTCTCTGTCTCTTTCCCACTTACAAACACCAAGCTGAGCCTTTTTTTCCTCATCTCCATCATCAGGGCCAGCCCTGGGTGCTGTATGCAGCTCCACCTGGGTCAGGGCAACCCGAACACAAATCCAGGCAGGGCAGAGAATGGGTTTAGAGTAGCTCTGAAGGAAAGGACTTGGGCTTTTGAGCTGAAAGTGGGGAGATTGAGATGAGATCTTAGGGAGAAATGTTTTCCTGTGAGGGTGGGGAGTCCCTGGAACAGGTTGCCCAGAGCAGTGGTGGCTGCCCCATCCCTGGAGGGGTTCCAGGCCAGGTTGGATGGGGCTTGGAGCCCCTGAGCCAGTGGGAGGTGTCGCTGCCCATGGCAGGGGGGACAACTGGATGGGCTTTGAGGCCCCTTCCAACCCAACCCATTCTATTATTAATGCCTTGAGTGTCAGGACCCAGCATCACCGCAGGTCCTCAGGGCTCCCTGGGGACCAGGAGAGCTGCAACATGAACAGGAGACGCTATTACTGATGTACCTGTGCAGGAGATCTCAATCTGTGATCCTGTATAAAGCCACTACGGCTTTACCTTCTCCTGCAGCAAGGGCAGGATGCAAAGCTCACTTGTGAAAAGGCACATTCATTTGTAGGGAAACTTCATATCTATGACCCTCAGGGCAAATATGTTTCAAGCTGAAGGGCTTATAGCAATTATAACCCTCGGATACGTCTCTTTCTTTACCGCTGTGGGATTTATAACACCAAGAAAACAGTCGGGCCCGGGATAGCACCTTAACCAACACGTATTATGTGAGTTCACACCACGTTACCCTCCCTGCATATTTTCTGTAGTAATCGGATTTGACTGCTTCCCTGCAAATTGACAGAGCTCGCAGGTTGGCACAGAGGCAGACACAACTCTTTGAATTAAAAATAGTTCTCAGTGTCAGGGCTCATCGCGGTAATCAGCACCGCTGGGCAGCTTTGATCTCAATCCCATGCGAGCCGCAATGGTTTTCCAGCTCCGTGCGGCTCCAGTGTTGCACAGGCACACGTGCAGGGTGTGTGCAGACAAGCTGAGCAAAACCAGGGATTTGTACCTTTGTGCAGGGAGAACTGGGCTGCTAAACCTACAAGCGGCGCCCGTTGGGAGTCCCTGTGCCTCTACGATGTGCTGAAAACTCCTCTTGATCTGAGGATCAAAGCTGAGACCTCCAGAGTCACACCAAGGACCTGAACTTCCAGACCTTATTGAAATGAGCGAGTTCAATTAAAATGAGCCCTCTCAATCCCAGAGAACTGGCAAGGGGGCACCCACAGTGATGAGGAAGAGGTGATGGTATTGACTTGGAGGGCAGGAGCAGCCCCATGTCTTGTGGGATGTTGTATCATGTGTTGTTTTGGCTGTAAAGGCAGTTCTGGCTCTGGTGACCTGTGTGTGGGAATTACTGGTGCATCAGGTTAACTTCTGGATGCTGCTGTTGTTCTGCTGCTCATTGTAATGAGAGCTCAACCTATTTGGGAAGCAGGGAATTGTGAAACGCTTTGGGTTGGAAGGGACCTCAAAGCCTACCCATTTCCAACCCCCTGCCATGGGCAGCGACACCTCCCACTGGATCAGGGGCTCCAAGCCCCATCCAACCTGGCCTGGAACCCCTCCAGGGATGGGGCAGCCACAGCTTCCCTGGGAAACCTGGACCTCCCCACCCTCACAGGAAAACATTTCTCCTTAAGATCTCATCTCAATCTCCCCTCTTTCAGTCTCCTGAAGGAGCCCTCCCATGGATAGTGGCTTTGTTTTGGGGAGGATGCAGTATTTCTTGCGTTCCCAACTCCAATCCTGTTTGGTTGTGACAGACAAAGAAAAGGCACTTCTGAAAACCAAACTCCCAGCTGCAATTTTTTTGAGCAGCAGCTGGTTTGAAGGAAATAGCAATTCCTTAGCCTGAAGGAGGGAGGAAAGGCAATGGATGCAGTTCAGTTAAAGAGTAATCACAGGTTGAGGAAAGGAAGGGAGAGATTTAAAGCTAATTAAAAGTATCTGAGGTTTTCTAAAACCACTTTGAAAGCAGACAAGTGGAAATAACCCACTGGGTGGTGATGAGCTTTGAATTTTGTTAGAAATCACGGAAGAATAAATTTAGCAAATCGCCAAGAAAGCCTAATGCAACATCGGAGCCGCAGCATGCAGTCAGGACTGGTAATTCTCCCAATTCCTGACAATTAGCTGTTTCAGGAGACATTGCCACTTATCTTACCTCACCTTAAAACCTTCCTATTGAACTCTGCCTGTGATTAATCCTCATTCGTGCTCACCTTTCTCTGCTCTCCATTATTGCTTTCCTCTATTCCTCAGCCTGGCGACATCCATCCTCACCTACCTGTCCTCCTTCTGCTACTGCTCCATTTTAGAAAGATTAAGTTTTAATTGCAGGGAGATTTTTTTTGCCTTCTTGCTGTGCATTGCAGAGCTGTCTGGTAGTGATTTGAGGCTTCTGGGGCAGCTCGAAGCCTCCAGAAAGCTGCAGCCTGGTGGCATCTTGTGGCGTTCCCTGATGAGTGGGATGCTCCCAACAGCAGATCCTTGGCAGGAGGGCAGAGTTTGGCTTCGATGCCAACCAGCCACACTGGTTAGGATTGCACCTTTGGGCTCTGGGAGCTGCCATGGGAATACTGATGTCTTTTTCTGAAGGGAAACAGCAGTGGGAATTTTCCAGAGTCTGTTTTTTAAAGGATAAATGGAAGATGGTGAGAATGTAGCTTGAACAAGGATGCCATCCTCGACATTCCAGCATCCTTGGCCACAGCACATGGGACACACGAGAGCTGGCGAATGGAGAGGGGAGGGGGAAAGTGATGCGATGGCAAAGTAAGGAAGATGAGATGATGGTGATGATGATAAAAAAGGAAATGATATAAACGCCAGAGGAAACCAAGCTGTGTCTCAATAGAGCGTAGGGTTCAATGAGCAGCTGGGACAGAAAAAAATGCTAACGCCGTGGTTCCTGAATAATACAGGGATGGGAGCGCAGGTGATGAGGCAATCGAAGGAAGGAAGGAGGAAAAAAAAAACCAGAAAGGAGAATTACTGTCGGGAGAAACCTGCAGGTGATGCGCTGTTTTGCTATGCTAATAAAGAGATGAAAGCAAATGGAACGGGAACAGAGACTGGCAAAAGTCTCGCTTTTGTTGGGAAGAATAAGAGGATAAACGTTTTTAACATTTATGAAGTAGCAAAATAAAGCAAAGAAAGGCTGAGAGCATCAAGCTCGTAGATGAGGAAATTAAAGTACATAAAATATTTATTCATTTGTGCTTTGTGGCTGTCAGCCATGCATGCATTGGAGAAATGGTGTGTTTCTAGGCACGGTTTTATTCCTGCTCCTAGTTTTTCCTCCTCTCCCAGAGATGAACAGGAACAATTTGGTAAATGGTGGCTAAAAGCTCAGTTCATTTCCTATGTTCCACAAACGTTTCATTTCTTAATACCCTCAAAACAAGAATGGGAAGTTGATATAAAACATTATTCTCCTTTCAAATCCTGGTGAAAAGGAGCGTGGTTCCAGCCCAATCATCAAAATTATGAACTGGCATCTGTGTTAAAACGGGAATGCAGCGCAGATAGCTGCCAGGCTGGAAGCAATGCTGCAATGAGCCATGGAAAGGGAGATGGAACATGGGATTTGTGTCACCAGCTGCTCTGTACCAGCCTGCACGGACTGTTTCTGGAGGATGCTCTTTGCCTCTTGTGCTCTGAATGCTTTACCTGGTGTCCTCACTGATGCAGGAAACAGATTCCTCAGTTCAGGTGACTAATTGGTTACTGCGTTGGAAAGGGAAACCATTTCCCAATTACAGGTGTGGGCCCTGATGGCTTGAAATAGCAGCTGTGTTCCACAGACCTTCATTAGATGCTTATTGCAGTGGTGCTGTGTTGCTGGACATGGACAGGGGGAGCAGGGACCATAAAGAAGATCTGGCTTTGGGGAATGCCTGTCTCTCCATTCCTGTGTCTTTCTGGAAGAAAGGTGGAGTCTCCTTCCCTGGAAGGGTTCAAAAAATGTGAAGATGTGGCACTTTGGGACATGGATCAGCAGGCAGAGTGGGGATGGGCTGATGGTGAGACCTCATCTGGAATACTGGGTCCAGTTCTGGAATCCTCAATGTAAGTAGGAGATGAAGGTTTTGGAACGGGTCCAGAGGAGGCTACAAAGATGATCGGAAGGTTGGAGAACCTTCTATACCAGGACAGGCTGAGAGAATTGGGGTTGTTCAGCCTGGAGAAGAGAAGGCTCCCAGAAGATCTTATAGCAACCTTCCAGTACATGAAGGGGCTACAGGAAAGCTGGAGAGGGGCTGTTGATGAAGGGGAATGGGTATAAATTGGAGAGGGGCAGATTTAGACTGGACATTAGGATGAATTTCTTCACTATGAGGGTGCTGAGGCACCCAGGTTGCCCAGGGAAGCTGTGGCTGCCCCATCCCTGGAGGGGTTCCAGGCCAGGTTGGATGGGCTTTGGGCAGCCTGAGCCAGTGGGAGGTGTCCCTGCCCATGGCAGGGGGTTGGAACTGGATGATCTTTAAGGTCCCTTCCAACCCAAACTAGTCTATGGTTTTTATGGTTGGACTGCATGAGCTTAGAGGTCTTTTCCAACCTTGATGATTCCATAATTCTAAGAACTTCATCTGTGCGTGGTGGGCAAGAGTGAGGCACGGATCGCTGCTCGGAGCAGGTGGCTTGTCCCATGGCTGAAGCACAGTGCCTGGCATGTCGAGGCAGGAAGAGGGGTGGGATGCATCTGCAGGGGACCCACGCACAGCACACATCTCCTGCCGTCAGGATGAGCAGCTCTGTGCAACTTGGCAGCTCTCTGCACCGGGGGAATGGCATGGGGATGACTTACTCACCGGTTGCTCATCCTCATCATCTCTGTGGCAGCGCTGGCCCCAGGCAGTGGGCATGTCAGCCTCTGGCCTGCTGCTAATTTTAATTTGCTTGATAGAGAGTCCTGGTGTTCCAGCGACTTGGCTGGCATCGCCTGCTCCCTGTCAGAGCCGTTTATTCTCCAGCAGTAGCATCTAGGATTCGTCAACCCTGAGCTGACTCGCTGCTCCTCTTGCTCAGCAAATATTTCTTTGCAATCCCCAGGGTGCCGTTACCCGTTGACATGCTTGTTGGGGTCTCTGGGAACCCTGTTGAGCTGGGGTCCTGGATCAGACAGCTGGAGCTTCCCGGGAGCTGGGTGGGATGCAGCTCAGGAGGCAGAGGGTAGCCTGGAGGATACAGAGGTGCTGAGCCTGGGTATGGAGCTGCACAGGCACTGTCTGGTTTTGTGAAATAACAAGTGCCACTGTTGCATTACGTATTCCCTGGGCCTCTTGGGATAACGGAAAAGCTGCTGGCTAGCCCAAGGGCTTTTCTAAATCCTGCCCTTCCAGGGGAGGTGTCACCAGAGAGCTGTGAGTGAGCCTAGGGCAGGGTGGGAAGCACAGGAGAGCCCATCTCCTCCTTGCGCATCCTTTGCAGCCTTCTCTAAAGCATGGACACATCGATATTAATTTCATCATGAAGCTCAAAAACACCTTTGATTTTGGCTTTATCAGAAATGATAAATTCTTGGAGAACCTGTTAGGCTGGATATGATGCTTTCCAGTGAGATGGTTGGATAATGTAAGCTAAAATCAATTCATTGACTTCAGTTGCCAACTCATACCAGCTGAAAAGATGGTCTGTTTTTGCCTTCTGGTGACAATTCTATCTAAGGAAAGCTGCCCCGGTCTGCAGGAAATGAGGAGAAGCTGATAACCACAACAAGCATACTCGGATGATGCAACTTTCGTCTCTGATGCAGGATCAGAATTCTCACTAAGAGCGAAAAATAGAACACAATAGTTTCTCTGGATCACAACTGAGAATTCGCTTTAACAGCTTTTAATGACTCTTCATGAGAGGCACACGTGAACTCCCATATCCCCACAATCACAGTGTTTCCAAGCCATGGGCACTGTGGCGCACATCCTGCTTGTGCCCCATGGGAAGCCAGGATGGACGGAGAACTGGTGAGCAGTCACTTATGGAAACGTGCTGCCGGGTCTACATCGGCCATGGAAATCAAAAGAAATCCACCTACAGGGGAGGTTTAGATTGGCTATTAGGAAACATTTCTTTACTGACAGAGTGTTGAAGCCCTGGCAGAGGCTGCCCAGGGCAATGGGGGAGTCTCCATCCTTGGAGGGGTTCAAAAACCATGAAGATGTGGCACTCTCAGATATGGTTTAGCAAGTACAGTGGGGTTGGACGGATGGTTGGATGGGATGAGCTTTAGATGTGTTTTCCAACCTTAATGAATCTATGAATCTATACAGAGATGGAGCTTACAAATACAAGGGGAGGTGTAATCAAACTGTGTGCAGATTTAACTACGTGTGGGTAAATGTCCTGTTTGGGAAGAAGCCTATAGGATTTCCTCCAACTTCCCTCATGTCCTCGGCAGTGGTAACCTTGGCTTGTGTATCTGACGGACTCTTATGAGATGCCGCAGGGCTGTGTCCATGGGGCAGTGGGGTGAAGGATGTGGGCTTCGCCTGTCGGCTGTGCTAACTCTGCTGGCCTCGCTCTCCTCTGAAGGCTGTGGAGCACATCACGTCTTTGCTGGGCTCCAGAACCCTTCTTATTTCCTCTGTGGCCCTCAGTGTCGGTGTTCTGCATGCAGACTCTCTCGCGAGCCCTTGCACTTGATTCAGTCACTGCTTAATTTAATCCTCTAATTTAATCAATACTTCATGGAGTAGGTCTTTTTTTAAGGAAAAAAAAAAACCCACCACAAACAAACAGAAAACCTTCTAGCCTTTTTTGTTGATTGCTTTATGCAGGTATTATTAGGTTAATGCAATCAGCGGTGATAAAGCTGCCCTCTGTTTAATGAGGGAGCAGCTGCGTTCCGCATGTTGTGAAAGGGAGGGGAGCCTGGAGGAGAAAAACCAAACGCTGCTGATGTTGGGTACTTGAGGCATTATCGCTGGCATCATCAGATTCACCGAGGTGACCCTTTCTGTTGCAGAAATGACGGGAGGCACCAGCAAGGACTCCACCTCCTCTCCATATGCTCAACGAGATGACAGTGAGAGGTGGGACACGCTGCGTTCTCAACAGGCGAGGGAGGACGGAGAAAGGTAGGAGGACGGAGAGCGCGGTGCGGTGTAAGGAATGCAGGTGGAGGCAGATTACATGGTTTCCCTGAGGTCACGCAGAACTTAGGGTGGGGAGCGCGGTCTCTGACCACACTGTGAAGATGCTTGTCCTTGTTGGAATTCCAGTTGTGTCTGGGCATCGGTGCAAGACTCCCAGTTGCAGGCTTTGCCCTCCATGTGCCTGCTGGTAGCAGCGATGGAGCACATGCTTAGTGCTGGTTCTTAGCGTAGTGAGATGATGCTCCTGCTCTTGATAAGCGTGAGTCCTGCAGTGGTTGTTCTATCTTTAATCAAGTTTGTAGAGCCTCAGGCCATTCATGGAGAGAAAAAAGGGTTTCCTGTCTGTACTAAGGGGGAAGTCTGACTCTCTAGGGGTGCAAATCCTCACAATCCAGTTATCCTTTCTTGTTGCATTTTCCTATGAGTTTCTTAAGCCTGGCCTCAACAAAGTAATGGTGCCTGTACGAGATTTTTCAAGCCCTAACAGGGCTGGTAAATGGTAACAGCAGCTTCTGATTCCAGGGCTCAGGGATGCATTTGCATCTCTCCAGCTTCCTACACACCCCTGCCCAAAGCAGGCAGGGAATCTCGCTTATCAGAAACCATAGCATCGGTGGGTTTTGTTTAAAGAGACAAATGTGCAGCAGTTCGGGGTACCTGATGGAGAGTGAGGCAGGGGAGCGGCTGCGCCAGCTACTCAGAAGGAGCTGCTTTGCTGCCCCTTGGCCATAGGGAGCTGCAAGATCCAAGCTCCAGGGATGCTGCATGGCTGGGACTCCGAGATACGGTGGATGCTGTGGGACTAAGCCTAGTGTGGGGCTGAAATTGGGAGCTCTGTGCAAAGTGTGTGGAACGAGAATTGGGGTTCTGGCAGCTTCTTACTGGGATTTTTCAGTCCTAGGTTGTAAATTTGCGTTGGTCCTTGTGGTTGGTCCTTCCATCTCTATCTTCACCCATTTTGGTCAATTCTCTTTTTTTTGCTGGTGACTTTTATTGCTTTGGTTGTGTTGCGCCTCTGCTGAATAAAAGCAACCACGGTGAAGCTAGGGAGGAAATAAACCCCTAAAGAACCTACAATAAGCACCAGGAAGGTGGAAAAAAAAAGCGACAAACACCTCTAACTTCTTGGTTTTTTTTCAAGAAAGGTCAATTGACTCCCTGCCACCTTGGAGCCCATAAAAAAACTGATGACACTTCATCTTTAATTTGATTTTTCCGTTCAATAAGGGTGGTAAGCATTAGTGTCACTGTAATTTTACAGACTACCATTAGATTACAGGGGAATATCAAACGTGAGGATTATGTGCAGTATCAGTGGCAAAATATTATACCCAGCAACGATTTAGAAGGACATTAATGTCTCGGGCATGCTATCAGACATGTCATGAATTGGACAATAAACTGTCTCGTTCTTCAAATAATTACTCGTGAGCCGGTGTCTGGCTGTGTGGGAGGCAGATTGGCGCCTGTGGAGCCGAATACCCGTCTGCAGCTGGTGACCTGCCTGTGGTTCTCCTGCAGCAGCACCTCTATGCTCCGGTGGCTTATCCCGTGTGTCGGTGAGGTGGCGCAGCCGGAGGAGTGACGGATGCTGCCCATTTCAAGCAGGTCGATAGCAGAATTGGTGTAGACCGCGGTTTTTTTTTGTGTTTAATTCACTGAGCAAAATGAAGCAGGTAAATCACTCGGGGAGATGTGAGCTGATGTTAATAGGTGCATTTGCAGTGCTATCTATAAATGAGTTCTGCAATTACTGACTCATGCCGTCGTTTGCGCTCCACGGGCTGCGGGGCGGCAGCTTTTCCTTCCAGCATCCCAGCAAGCAGCCCTTGGGCTCCAGCAGCGACGGCTGGGTCCGACTGAGTTGGGGCTCTGGAGGGTGATGCCCAGACCCTGGGAGCATGGAGGGGGGATGCTCTGATTTTTTGGTGGCCTCACAGGAACAGGGCTGAGCCAGCAGACAGCAGGGCAGCTCTTGCAGCATCAAAGATCACCCCATCTTCTTGCCTTCCTTGCCCAAAGGCTGGCAGGTGAGCAGTCAGCATCCCCATGGGAGTCCGCAGTCTGCTCAGCCCTCTCTGCTCCCCCCAAAACCTCTGCGTTTTGCGTGGCCCGAGAAGCTCGGCTCATCTGGCGCTGCGCCTGCCGAAGGGCCCGTTCACCCGGGGCTAATAACACGGAGCAAAAAAGCACAGCCGCGAACCGCAACTGCGGCTGAGGACGAGAGGCTCCAGGATAAGTGTGAAATTGGATCAGCGCACCATTTACCAGCGAGCGACTCCTGCGAGAAGCTGCGGCGTGCTTGACTCCCCACAGAGGAGGCTGAGCTGGCTCAGAGTGGGGGATGTTTGCATTGAACCACCCCGGAGGAGCCTCCTTAGAGGAAAGGGCGTCCATCCAGGGTGAGAGAAGAGATGCGAGAGCATCAAACGATTACGGCTGCATCTCAGCGCTGTTGTTCTCACCTCTGGCTGCGAGCGAGCGCGCCTGCAGCGCTGTTGGCTTCTGTTGGGCTCGCTGCCTGCCCGCATCGCCTGTGAGCCGAGCGCGCATCATGGGGGGGATGCAGCAAAGTGGCTGAGCTGAAGGGGCTGCAGGCAAAATGCTAAAGGATGAGGGGGAAAGTTCTCTCTTCTGCTGAGTCAAGCGCCTGGCAGCACCCCAAGGCGCCTGGCAGCGGGGTGCTGGGGTGGGTGCTGGCAGCCGCTGCCTCCTGTTTGTGGTAGCGGCGCGATGAGGCCGTCTGTCATGTGTACGGGTGCAGAAGTGACCCCCACATCTACACTACTCTATTTTGGTGCCGATCCCGTGCAGCTGCCAGATCAGAGACACGGTCTTCTGCGACCAATCTCTATCCTGCTGCGCTCCTATCCACGACGATGGAGACATTGCCGAGATCTTCACCCAGTTTTGCCATAGAGGATGTGGTGCCTTTCCTGGGAGGAGATGCAGAAGCTCAGCTATGGAGGTGTTTAACCTCTCCCTTGTGGCTGTGGTGGAATGTGGGACCTCCAGAGCATCCTCAGCACCAACCCTTCCAGGACTCTGTGGGTAAAACAGCGGTGCCGGAGTGGATGAGGTGTTGGGATGGGAGCTGTGGAATGCTCTGCTAGCTTCCCAGAACAGCACCCTGTGCACAGCAGGATTAGTGCCCACGGAGCCTCACCAGTGGAACAGCCCTGCTGGTGGATGGACAATGGGAAGCACTCCCACCAGTACACAGTATTCCCACCTCTGCAGAAGGAGGAGCCAAGGCTGGGGGACCTGGACGATACAGCCATCAACCCTTCTGTAGGGAAGGAGCGGAATTAATCGCTTGGATCAGCAGAGTCATTGTGGCTTACTGAAAACAAACTGAAGCCATTTATTACTCGGAGCTTGTCGGGGGGGGGGGGGGCTATGGGTAACCCCCACTGCAAGAAGAGCACCGGAGGAACCTGGTGGGGACAACAAAGCACTTGGCAGCTGCACAAAGCAGTTATGGTGAAACTTCTGGTCCACTTGTGGAGACATACTGGGGGCTCAGCTGCTGCTTGGAGCAGGGCAGGGACTTTGCAGGAGGGCTGTCTTGGTCTGAGCACCCTCTCCCTCCAGCGTCTGCCTTTGCAGGGAGCCCCTTGTTGCTGTCAGTGCTCTTCCACAAGTCTATCCTAGTGTTCCTTCCAGTGCAAAAGTATTTGTTGGTGCCTGGTCCTTACCCAGCTCTGCAAGAAAAACCTCTGCCAGCAGCACAGCAGTTTGGGGGCTGCAGGACCAACCCCTCTGTAGGACCTGAGCGGGCACAGTCATCCTCGTGGTCCCACGCCAGGGGCAGCCATCCAGAAAACCCTCGTAGCAGTGCAGAACAAAGATATTTTGTCCCAGAAGGTGTTGAAAAGATATTTACGGGCAGCCGTGCAGGCGTAATTGAATGGCATTAGAGTGGTGCTGTTTCTTTTTTTTTTTTTTATAAGCCCTAAATCATGGCTCAGCTCTCGCTGCCGCTGCTCTAAATTGTAAC